>NC_071334.1:47852436-48168269 GCF_027744825.2 Synchiropus splendidus | reverse complement strand
GTGTTTTACCGTAAGGAGGACATTTAATTTGCACCACAAAACAGTTTTGGGACTAAAAAATGCTGTCTGTATTCAACACTTCTGAAATGTTAGTCAAACTGTGTGTGAATGTAATTGTTCATAAATGGCTGTAGTCACTGCCGAGTAGGGATGAATCATAAGAGTAAGAAAAGTTATCGCGATAAATGTTGATGTGATGTGATTTCAGCGATAACGCTAATTATCAGGGTAAATACATTTTCATTCTCTTTCATGTGTTGGACAGTACAGTCTCCCTTGAGACTGTTTTAGGATGGAACGTTTAAGTGGAGTTTGTCTCCAACATCATTATTTGTTTATGTTTAAATATAATAGTTAACTCAGTGTAGAGATGAGAAATTCAAATTTCACGTCTCTGGTAGAAGCCGCTGGTGTCTGACAGACTGCTCTGCCAGCTTTATTTAGGGGTTAAATTGAGCCGTCTGTCTGCTGCATCTCATGTCTCTTAACATTTTACTTTAACTATGGATCCGTCCTGACATATTTCTTAGATGCTATTGAAGAAATATTAGAAATAATGTGAATAAATTATCATTTAGTCATATTGCATTCTCAAAATCATTACATAAACTGTCTTGTGTGATGAAAACCCTTTTCACAATTCTCTCTCCTAAAATGGTTGTTTTTCATCCTTGAAGATTTCATTAATACTTAGATCGGTGTAGAATTTGTTGATGGTCCCTAACTGATGCTGGGTCGTAGCATTAGCGCTGCCTATGAGAGTGTGTCCACGATCAGTGAACCCTAATAGGGACTCGGCAAAGTGCGGGCTCCTGTGGTTTTCCTCTTCCAATTGGTCATTTTGCTTCATCTGATGTTGCTATTTATTTGCATTAAAATAATCCTTGTTGGTAATTCCACTTCACCTTGTGCACTGTGGGACGTAAAGGTCTCAATGTTCTTTTGTTTGTGCAATTCTTTATCCTTCTATCTGGATGTCACCTGGTTATGTTTAAATCAAATCCTTGTAATGGGTTTTGATGACATTAATTGCGTTTGAGTGGTTTGGTGTTTTTTGCGCTGTAATAAAGGTGCTTCCAAGCTAAAGCCTAAATGGAGAGGAATTCACTTCGACTGTGTTTTCTGAACAATGTTTGAGATCCCACCATTCTTAAAACAAGAGAACCAGCCGATGAGGTTTGAAAATGAGGCATCTTGAAGTGTGGTCTGCAGTGTTTAAGATGTAACTGACAAAAAAACAATCTTTTGAATTTCACGTTATCGGGCTGGGAATCTTTCGGACAGTAAAGGCTTTTGAACGCATGTGACGTATGTTCTGGTCAGTGGAGGAGTGTTCTCCTGAGCGGCTTGGCCCTCACATGACATGTAGCGAAACTGAAAAATCTTCTGTTCCTGTGCACTGTAGGATTCAGAATGGCCTGTGCGGGGTGATTTAAGTGACTCTGCACGTAGCCTGGTTCTGGTTCCAGACATGTTGAATATTTCAGACACCGCTGAGCTCCAGGGGGTTTAACACACGACCATCTCTTGGATATACAGGTGGGGAGGGGCTGGGGAGGCCGGTTTGACTGACTGCTAAGGCCGTTGTGACTCATTAAACCACTTGAAACAATGAATTATTCCTGAGAAATATTTGGGGAGGAAAATAAAACTGACTCCTGATGCAGTGTTGACTCACCCAAAATAATGAAAGCGGGTGCCAGTCAAAAGTAATTCCCTCTAGCTCAGCTCTTTTTCCATCACAGCAAGGTTTCTGTTCTTTCAATCTCATGTTGAGTTGAGAAGCAACTCACTGGAGTTAAAACCTGTTCCTGACATAAATTATTGTTATTAATTCCTCCCTCATCTTCCAATAACTGCCTCACTCTTTGTTTCTTGGCAACTGTTGTTAACGTATTGAAAATTACTAAATTTTTGGTGGCCTTGCTCCCATCGCTGCCACCGTAGAAGTGGGATGTGTGGTATTTTTAATGTTTATCGGCACTAATAACTCGTGACATGCCCCCTCCGGCCTCGCGGTAGGTGCAGTTTTCCCGATCAGAGCATTTTTGTGGTGGTGATAATGGACGTTTAATGGACTGACAACAGCCGTGAAGTGTGTGCGGAGGCTCGTGCCTCTTTCTGGAGGCGTGCTTTTATCATTTTTCATCACATTTTGTTCGCACACACACTCTGATGTTCCTATTCATGCACCGACGACATTAAAGATGGGTAGAAAAGGCAGTAAACATGGACTGTATTGTCGTGGCTCCAGGTCCTGGAAGAGGAAGGAAAAGTGCAAATATTGTGGGTTTGACGACAAACTGCACGGATACTCAGTTTTGATCTTGGCCTTGCAGGCGGAAGGAGTGATTCTGTTCGTAGCAGATGAGCTGTGAAGGTTCGTCTTTTAAAGACATAACCAAAGCGATCAACATGACGAGTCGCCCTGCTCTTTTCAGTCTTTTCCTTTAAATCAAAGGATTTTGCGCTCGGTTTTTTTCTGCATTTTCCCATCGAACACGATGAATCAGACTAGAGCTGTCAGGCAAGTGAAAATGAGGATTAAGAGATTTGTAAAATGATTAAGAGTTAATAAATGTGACTTTATGCTGACAAACACTGAAAGGCTGTTTTCATTTGCTTCAGAGTGTGATATGATTTGAGTGCAGTGGCTGAGCTGTCACTAGCTGGAGCAACACATTCTCACTCCCAAGGCGCATCATATCGATGGTTGTCATGTGGACCTTTGTGGTGACGTAGAACATTGCATTCTATATTACATGTTGCACAAGGCTTTATTTCCACTTGCAGCATTTCCTGGTGCTATTTTCCTCACGCTTCACTGGACTGGCTATCAGAAGGACCCTGGACACCAGTGATGTGCATCAAGTAGAGCTCATCCACCAGATATTTTTCCCTGAATGAGAAAATTGCCCCTTTTGGTCCCATTTTTTAAAGTCCTAATGCATCACAACATAGTTTGAGGACACAGTGGTACGTCGGTTCTCGACCACCATCCGTTCCAGACGGCTGTACGAGAAGCGATTTGTGCAAAATCTGAATCGATTTTTCCCATTACAATGAATGGAAAAATAACTAATGCGTTCCAAGCCTTAATACAGGCTTTTGTAGGAGTGAATGTAGAGTGTCTGCTGCAGGTGCGCTGTTCCTCTATGTGTGTGGCCGCTGCATGTGGGAGGGGTTGCCGAGTGAGTGAGGTCTCTCCAGAAGTGAAGAGGTGCCCGGTGCGTGTCCAGCTCTGAATGTGCGCTTCTGTGCAGTTTGGCTGTGACAAAGTCATAAACCAAGTAACGCTCTGTCCCAGACTCGCCTCATCCCTGTCCCAGCTCCAGCCCACAACAGGACATCAAACCCTGGAGTGAGCGCTCCAGCCTCGGAGGTGTGGAGAGAGAGCACCTCCCCTGTGACACTCTACCACGGTCCAGTGCAGAGACAGGAAAGGTTTTACACCTCAATATGAAGAAAAAACAGTCAGTAAATGTAGCTAACGGCACACGTCTGCATACAGAGGCTGCGTTATCCACAATAGCAAAGCGCGTCGTGGGTCAGCTGATCGGTCCGTGCACGTTATGTTTTTTCCGTCTTTTTTCAGGGGTGTTCGAGTTCTGGATTTTCGTTCAAATTCAGAAGCAAAAAAATCTCAAAATTTCTGTTCAAACTCCGAATTGTTTGAAGTCCGGGACGTTCGAAAACCGTGGTACCAGTGTATTTGTTTTTGGCAGCACCACTGGTCATAGAAATGTTTTCTGGCCTTGTCAGAGAATTCACACTTGCCAGAACTCAAGCCCCGTCATTTCAGCCAGCAAGGAAAGAGTGGAATCAGGAAACTTTTTTCTCTTTTTTTTTTTTTAACCCAGCATGTTTCAGAATGCTTTACAAAGTGTTTTATTGAACGAAGACATTGTAACTTAGAACATAGAACAAGAAGGTGCAGCTTTGGTAACTTTATAACATCATGCACTAAAATGTCGGTTTGCACTTGTTTTGTTTTATTTTCGGTCAAAAGTCTGACACAGACACCAAAGTGATGTAGACACACAGCATAAAAATAAACAGTTTAAAATGTAGTGGGATGATGAAATATGACAACTTATGCATTTGTTGCAATGCTGGTGGCTGATCTTCCCTGAAGTTAGAGAGAGATAGACTGAATTGCTCAGCAGAGTTCTTTTTGAATTTACCTTGAACAACAATCAATAGTCTTTGGTGTTGTGGTTTCAACTCCGTCTTTCTGCCGTGAAGGTGTAATGTGTGGTCAAGTTAGAGGAGTGTCAGCCATAAGAGCAAATTGAAAATGTGCTCAGCTGGTCCGTTCGACTCTCAGTGCGTGTGTAAGCGGATGAGCGGGAGGAGGCAAATGACCCACGTGCAGTCTGACTCCTGAGGACTGAGAAGAGGAATTAACATTTACAAATGTCTTGACTGATGTCTGTGGTGGAATAGGAGGTGGGACTGCAGCCAGTTCACCTCATGTGTCAGTGGAGCAACATAGCACTGCATCACACAGAATGGGACGCTTTCTTGAATTAGTTGTTCCAGTCCAAACATTATGTGCCACACAGTGCCACCTGGTGGCCATGGAAATTACGACACTGTTTCATGAAACCTCATCAACCCACAGCTACTGTATAATTTATTTCAGTCAGGGAAATCCTAGACTCATGAGGAGCCACAAGTTTTTAGTTATTATTTCAGATACACCATCATGTCTCTAATTCAGGATTCAGGTCGTAGATCTCTGGTCACGAAATACCATGAAAGTTGATCAAACAACGAAGAATAGTGTATAAGTAGCGACCAATTGTTATCAAAAGAACAGTATTTTAAGGGAGAAAATAAACAGTATTTTTCAGGAGAGCTAGTCTCATGAGCACCATAAATTGCAACCCACCTCTGGGAACAACTCACAGTGCAGCTCACAAGCCAACTACCTAACCCCACATTGAAATCCCTTTTACTTATTGAACTGGTCCTCAATGCAAGCATGTTTGTTGAGGTCAGTTTATGACTCAAAATTGGTCATGAGTGACCCTTTGCAATGGACTGGTGCCCCTTGCCTCATGTCCCAAGTAGCTGGGATCGACCCTCAACCCTTGGAAAGAGGACTACATGAGACATTCAAACACATCGAAATTGTCTCATTCGTCGATACCGCAATGCACAGAGTTGTACAGAGTTTATTCATCTTCGAATATTATGCAGTGACTGGCTAGAGGCTATAGCATACAAGGTTGAACAGACCTTTACAATAAAGATTGATCTGATGTGCTCACAGCTTGTAAATAAGCACACATGTCCGTTGTGACTTTGATTGTTGGGACAATCTGATCAGCCCAGACACAAAAACCGCAGGACCCCCATGGGACGCAGCTGTTTATCTCTCCAATTATCCCAAACAAGGAGTCCTTTCATCGCCACGGCTCTTTTCGCATGTCTCCTGATATCCTTGCAACACGTGTGTTTGCGCGACGTTTTGTTAAACCTCCTGATTGTTGTCGTCCCAGACCCGACACACACCCCCACCACCCCTCCAATGTCTTTGTTTGGTTTTCACGCATGGAGTCATTTCCGGACAAATGCACAGGAGTGTGAAGAGCCCACAAAGTGAAATGCCCTTCGTCAAATGCCAAGACTGTAATTTCCTTCTAGGATAACAGACACAAGAGAGTAAATCGGGGGGAAAAGGGGGAGGCAACTGAGTGAGGAGGCAGAAACAATGAAGTACAAGAGTCAGGGTTCGTTGTCGAGGTTTGCTTCACAAATAGTTTGCATATGTGTGTGTGTGTGTGTGTGTGTACCTGGTTTAGCCATAATTGTGGCGACCAATTCTTGGACACACACATACTTGTGGGGACTTATTTACTGGTCCCCATACGGTTTAACCTCAATTTGAGGAGTAAAACTTCAAAATAACTGGGTCATTATAATTAGGTTTAGCTTTGGTTCAGATTCCTGGTTCAGGTTAGTCATTTTGTTAGGTTTTTGGGTGAGAGACGAGGGGAAGTATTATGGCAATGAGATGTCCTCAAAAGGATAGTATGACATACCTGTGTGTACGTGTGATTTGTGCTTTTGTTTTCACTGGTTTCCCAACTCATTGACAGATATCCATTGTTCCAGTGTGTGTAGTTGTTGGTCTGTATTACCTATTATACCTATGTAACATTCAGAGGCGTCCCGATCTGAGGTGCTGGGATCGTCGCCTGTGACACTCTTTAGTGAAAAAGTTAAATACAATTAATTAATTTGGAGTCAGTTTTATGTCAAAATACTTACTGAAGTTGACATACTAAGAATAAAATAATTTATAAATCAGAAAAATAAAAATAAAAAAATAGAAGTGTTCCATATCAAACTGAGCAGAGCTAAACATGACATGCTGTGCGCCTTGACAGTACCTGTTGCACCACCCAACAGTTTTTTTCTATAGGTTTACTCCAGTCCAAGGTCTGTAAAACCTTTCGCAATCTGAGAATACACAAGTTATTATCGACATTGTATTATAAATGTCAGTCAAATGCTTTTACTGAAACTCTGGAGCACGGTGTCTGTGTGTGAGTGCTGCCGTCCTATCTGTACATGATATCACGTGAGCGGTAGCGAATGCTATGCAACATTTGCTGACAGGTCAAATGAATGACAACAGCTGAACATACGTACATCTAAGACATTCCGTAATATACACCTCCACCAGTCAAATTGAGCTTCGTCACTTCAAACCGACAAAATCATAGATTTTTTATTGACCTTAAAGCGCTGAAAATGCACTGCTTTCGTCCACATGTCCGCGGATCCACCAACAGAGCCGATCTGCTGGAGGACTGGAGACGAGAAGCAGCAGCTGAGACCGGCTGTGGTGTGAGAACTTCAGACACGCGGACGAAAACAGAGCATTTTGAACGCTTCAATATTAATAAAGATATGAGGAGTTCATGATTCAAGTTCAGAACATTGTCCAGTTTGATGCATGAGTCAGTCTCCATGCTGGACCCTAGTTTAGAAGTGATCCTCGTGCATTTTCAAACAGGGTGCACCATTGACCTTTGTACGGCGCAGACGGCACCACTGCACATGCAGCTTATAGACCTCTGCGGCTTATGTATGAACAAGATCTATGATCTAGGCCTTTGCGCTCTGTAGTGTGGAATTTATATATTGTATGGAAGTCATCATGTCATATGGTCATCATGTTGTTTATCCGCTGATATTTGTGTTCACTGAAATCATGTACACAAACATGCACCAAGAGGAAAGCAAATAACTTAAAGCCAATAAACTTGTCTGTCCTTATTCTCAGGTGGATGGAATTGGAAAAAAAAAAAAAATCAATGAGGGACACAAACAGACGCTCAGCAGGCAGCCCAGGCTGAAATCTCTGGTGTTATTAATGCCTTACGAGGTTCTTGCTGCAGACACTCCAGAGGAGCCGCACAGACCTCTGAAGTACAAAGTCAAAGTCAGTGTTGCATCTCGTCTTGAACCACCCGGCTAATTCCCCAACTTTAGCCTCGGGTCGGCCGAAGGTGCGGGACATGATTGAGGTTGCTGATACGTCGGATTATTTGCCCAGCTCCTCGGTCAGCGCCTCTTTCTTTTTTTCTGGGTTAGAATATCAACCCCGTAGGGCAGAGCTGTTTCATCAATCACTGCACACACACACACACTTGTGCCGACTCCCTGTGAGTGGAGTCTGTGATACAGCTGACATTTACTAATGGAGGTAATTCGACTGTGATCTGGAAGGCGTATGCTCATAAGAGGAGGAAGTGCTGATAGTTGTAGCAAAAGGTGACGGTACTAACTGAGGTTGAAACGTGGAACTGGTGGGAGGCTCTTGTGTGACATCTATGTTGCTATCTATGAGTCCTGAAGGCGGAAGACCAGTGGAGACGGAACACTGACGTCATGCCTCTGTTGTTGGGCTTCTTAGAGCTGAAATCCCTTGGTTGAAGTCACCCCTTTAACAAAAGCCGCCTCCCCATGAGTGTCCAACTGTGGTTGTGGTATGATGGTGAGAGATAAAAGCATGTAGTGAAGAGAAATAGTTTGTAATGGGAGGCGATTCATGGGCACCAGGTATCCCGCAGACACCAAGGGAGTAGCCAACAGGAAGTTAAAATATTAATAATTAAAATCTTCATGTAATAACCATCTTATTATGTTTGATTTTGTATCAGTATTTGAGAGGAATATCATTTATCACCCATGATTTCAGAAGTGTGTACTGAAATGACAGTAGCCCATCCGGTCACACAGTGCCCTTGGAATCGCACAGGGTCGCGAAAAGGTTTTCTATTTCTACCCGTAGCTTTAAAGAAGACATAACAATGGTGGAAATTCTCCGTCCTCCAGTCGCAATATATTTAAGGGCCTCACTGACCGCTGCCGACAACGCTGCCTATGTTTTCCTCTTTCGTGCAAGAGGTACATTATCAATGCATCTTCGACAGTCGCCATGCTTGTTTCAGAGTTTGTCGTTGTCATGGCTCCCCCTGGTGATTTTATTGGTGAACAGCAATACCAATGCAAAGAACGCATGGAGCAATGTGATCAACGTTTAAAACGGACAGCTCCAATTTCGTGTGTAAAGGCTTCATAAATGGGTCTTTAGATGTCTTCAACTCTTTCTTAGCTGGTTTACCTGCGTCTTTCATCTCTGGCTTGTTTAGAACAGCTGCTCTTCAAACTAGTGGTGGGCAGATCAGACTTCATCGAACACTGCTTTCCGAGCTCAGTCGGTGGCACTATCTAAACTACAGTTTAACTGATTTCTAAGACCTTAACTTCACTCTTCAACATTTTTTTTTTTTGTGAGAGCCAAATACTTGACTCGATGAACGACAAGCCTAAAGCTTATGTTTAGACAAAGAGGAAGGTTATATTTTATCCTAACATCCTTCTTTTCTGCCTTTTTTTCTAAGCTGTCACTGTCCTAGCCTCATATTCAAGCCTTTTGCAGCAGACTTGAAAACATACATTTGACTTCACTTAAAATAAAATTAGCGGCCTGAGTATGTATGTGCATGCCTTTAAATGAGAGCCCGCTCTGTGTTCGCTCATGTCCCACGGCTGCAGTATTTATAGGATACATCAAAACTCTGTCTAGCGTCATCCATATCTTCTTCTATCGCCACGGTGAGTCAGGTGCCGCTTCCATCTAATGCTGCAGCTAATGTTGTGTGACTCATGGAGTCTGTGTTCTCGCCGCCTCTTCCTTGTTAGAAACATGTTTGCCGATTGGCTCGGCGTCAATGTGTCTCTGTGAGCCACGGAATCCTGTTTGTTTAAAGCTTTGTAATTACCCAGCAGCCGCGAGAGCCACACTGGCAGTGAACGCCGCCAAAGATGAATTTTGTCATGATGTATGGTGGAGAGACAGGAGCTGATCTGAACCACAGGAAGCAAAGGCCGAGAAAAGGGCCAGTGATTATCTCAGAAATGAGTTTATCAGAGGCAAAGTTTGGAGACAACATTGGGGACCAGATGGTTTGGACGTGTGGTGAGGTGTGTCGCTGAGTCCTCTCCTGACCATCAAGCTACATATGGTTTGTTGCTTGTGCTCTCATGTCCTCGTTGGAATTTATTTTACAGTGGTTTTGTGTAACATTTTGCATCACAACCTCCAAGACTTCTACTCAACCTTTGATCCATCAATTATCTGAGAATATATTTTTTAAATTCACGGTTGTGGGGAGTGCTGGAGCCTATCTCAGCCGTCGCTGGGCGAGAGGCAGGAATATACCCTCAACAGGTCGCCAGTCCATTGCAGGGCACACACACCATTTACACACACACACACGCGCGCACGTAGGGCCAATTTTAGAGTGTCCAATGAACCTAGTGACACACAAGGAGACCATACAAACTCCACCCAGACAAGTCTAGGGCTGACTTTCTCGCTGAGAGGCAGCAGCGCTCACCGTTGCCCCACTGTGCCGCAATAAGACGAAAGAAGAATTGAAAATATACATTCATAAATAATAAATGATGGGATGCTTTAATCACTTTTAGATGTAAAGCAGATTGCAAGGGAGTGAGAGAATAATGGGGAGACAAGGAAAGAAGCTTAAATTGCATCTTCGGATTTAGAAGCCGTCTGAGCCTTCAGCCCCGTAACTAGCGGTCGGTATTAAGGCGCTCCGGCTACCAGAGTTATCTCAAAGGAAAGTTTTAAGCCCAAATGCTGAGCAGGTGTTTGCCCTTAAACCCCAATCGGGAAGATAATGCACATAAGGGAAGCTTTTCTTGTGTTGGAGACTGCGGGGAACACAAGCGCGGTGGCCGTGACCACCCAAGGGTTTATGGATTCTCAACTCACATTCATGGGTACCTTCAGAGAACGTTGCAAGACAGGGCTCTGGACTTGATTTGAAAACCAAAACAAAACTCATCCAACCATGTTGTTTGACGAACATTCAGCAACGTCTCCTTTCACCCACCCTTCTATGCAGCATCATATTCCCTGCCTCTTTGTTGAGATGAAGTCATGTGCCACGCCAAACGCTCACATTTGCCCACAAATGTTGCTGCCGAGGGTGACAATTCAGACGTGAATGTTTCTGAATAGACTACTTCTATTTCTCATTCAAATGAACTGCATGTGTCATGAAGACGGAGGGTGTAGCCGGAAGTTGGTATGTACAAGTCAAGCATGTCTCCACGGGAAAGAGTGCAACGGGGTGGCACAAGGCAATGGTGCAAGAGAACAAGCAAACCCTCTGCATCAGGTTTTAAGTAGAGTACATCTGTGCCACTTCTATTGGCTAGAAGTCTGGAGTCACTTTACCTCGTTCTTCCATTCCATGTCTGATCCATCATTCTTTTTCCACATTGTAATGGACTTCTCAAGGAACCATTCTTTTATTTGACATTAAAATGTGACCTGAGGCATGAATGTGATCTGTCAGAACTTTCCCCACCTCATTTGAAGAAATGAGACAAGACAGGACACAAAATGTTAAAAACACATAGGATCAAAATAATAATGAAACATTCTGCATGTCATTCCATTAATCCACTCTTCTAAATCACTGTGGCATTGTTGTTTCACTTTCTGTGGTCCAGTACTTAGGAGCAATCTCATAAGATGAAAATATAAATGTGTTCTTTTCCACAGCAGCAGGTGCAGGTGTTAACAAAGGAGCATCAGTGTCACCTTTAAGTGGCTGGTTTATTCAGTCTGACTTGCATGTACTCTGAGCACCAAGTTTCTCAACAACAAGCCAAGAATCATTGATAGAAGGGGTGAGCTGGTCGTGCTGCTGTCTGATTCATCATATGGTAGATGTTGCTGATCAGGCATTTGCTGCCGTTTCATAATAGGCAATGCACACCTCGGCCAGTCGTGTGTCTATATAAATATATAACACACAATGCTGTATAATTAATGAGTGAAACAATTCATGAGTAAAACAAGTTTCTTGATCAAAGGACTGTACAGGTTGATGGGAAAATGTTTTCAATATAAAAATAACTCACCGGAGACGGAGGAGAAACTTTGCCTTCTTCACCAGTGTGTCCCGCGTCGTGAGAATGTGAAGGCATGATCTGGATCTGGTCACAATGTGCAACCCAGCCATCACCTAGACTCTTAAATACTCGCTCACAGGTGCGTTCACCGCCACATAGACACCACGTACACATATATCAGTTCTACGAAGAGCACGTATATATGATACGGCACGCCTTCCATCTAACAGTTTTCAATCTGCCAGTTTATTGATCTGTTCTATGTGTTCTGAAGTGAGATGCTGCGACACTCATCGAGTTGACAAAATCTTGTCAGTACGAGTTCCCATTGATGTTTTTGAATCAGATACACATTGTGAATCTCTCTTAGTTAGTGCTCATGCGGCTTCACTGTCAGTTCCGCCCCAAGACGCTGCTTTGGTGCTCAGAAAGATTCATGAACCTGCCGTCCAGCATTGCGGTCTTGTCCCCCAATAATAGGTCTCCCAATATATACTATAATTGCAAAAAAACTACCCAAATACAGTCATGTTCCGCATCCAAATGTACAGTAAGCTCTTGAAAAGAAACCTGAGTAATCAAAAGCTCCACGACGAAAGCAACTTAAACCGTTCTAAGGTCTTAATCCCCGCTATCAAACCAGATTAAGACAAGTAACAAATCGTAATCTTCCCGCCAAATCGTGAAAACACTGTACTCACAATGCGATGGGCACTCAGTCTTCACTTTGGTGTGTCATGGACTAGAAGTCTGAGTAAATAAAATAATAGCAACTAATTGTAAGTATTCCCGCACCAAACAACAGTGATGAGTAGATCAGATATCATGAAACATCAGGGTGGACGAAACAGTGTCCTATTTTTCAGAGGTCACTATAAATTCTTTAAAAAAAGATAAAAGCTACAGAATGTATCAAATAATAAATAATCCATCATAAAATAAAACCAATCAATGAAAGCATTCATGATTCATGAGCAAAAGAAGTACGTGAATTGGATTCTGCATCAAACTGACTGATCATCTCAGAACTACGACCACATCAGTGAGGCTTGTACTATGTCGATGTCATTTAAACTGAGAGGATAAAAATCCATGTGAATCTGGAACAGGGGATTCATATTTATTGTCTAACTTTTGTCTTCACATAAACAGGGGTGTAATGTGTTAGAAAGGTCTACGTTGACCTGGTCCAGATCATGATGAAGAGGGCTCACTCGGTGTACAATCCAAAGGTCCTTTCCACCTGGTGCAGACATTAGGCCTCGCTCTTCCTCTTCCTGTCACGGTCCATGCCATTAGTCAGAATCACTAATAAGGAGATCCTCAGTCCCTCTTGAGGACGGTAAGGTCTTTAATGCCAAGTTTTACCTACACCCGGAACCCTGCTGTGGTTTAACCCATACCACTTTGGGGGATTGGAAAATGAAGCAGGCAGGAGGTAATCCAAAAATACTTGTTCTTGCGATGTCTTGTGAGTCCATTAAGTCTCCTCATTAAGACCCTCGACTGGGATGTCGCTGCACCTGTTGTGTAATGTGACTTAGCGATCCAGTAAATCTCTGAGGTCCCGGAGCACATATGCGCGGAAAAGTCTTGTGGTCACATCGCTTTCTGGTTGTTCATCTTTTGTGTTTTATTTTAGTGCAGAAAGGCGGCAATGCTTTCTTCTTTGTGCTTAATCAAAAATTACATTATGATATTCAACGGAAAGAAAACATGAAACTTGTGTGGAAGGAAAAGGTGGTTCAAAAAGGTGGAGAAGTACTGAAGGAGGTGAAGGTGGAGGGTCCATTCCCTCAGTGGAGCAGTTCAAGTACCTCGGCGTCAGATTGGTGCAGCATCTGCAGGTGTGCGGTCATTGTTTGGGATCATTGTACAAGTACCTACTCTCACCTATAGCCACGAGTTCTGGAAGGACAAGAGCGCAAATACAAGTGGTTGAAATGAGTGTCCTCCACAGGGTGGCCAGGCGCCTCCTGGACAACTCTGGGGGAGACCTGGGACACACTGGAGGGACCACAACAGTTGGATAATTCATTCAAAAACTATTGTACGCAAAAACAAAAAGAAAACAATATTTTTTGAAAAACAATGATGCCATGTTCTGTTTTGTGTATTTTGTTGTTGTTTGTGCTTCATTTGGTTTGTGTGACAAGTAAGTAATGGCACCCAGCCCAAACCAACCATGTATTCAGTCAACCCAGCATCACTTCAATGGCGTGCAGTAATGCGCAATACTCCACTTTCCCAGGGAAAAGTGGACTTTTGGGTGCTATACTCCGCTAGGAGGCAGCCATCCAAGTCTTCCTAGTCCGTCTCTGTTTTATTGTTTGAATTATTGTTTAAAAGTAGTGAAAATTGAAAATGTTAAAAATGTTGAAGAAAATGCTTTGTAAAGTTTCCTGTACCTTATGTTTACTTGTTTCGCCTGTAGCTTTGTAAGCAGGATATTCATCAAATAAAAAAGATCCTTAGTAGTTACTCTTTCTATTGTCAATTTTTAAATGAAATGTATGAGAGAAAAGAGTGATCAGACAACACAATGAAAGTCAGGTGACCATAACTCTGTGGCACTGGTGTTCTCACGCATGTTCCAGGGCAAATGAAAAAGAAAAAAAGAACAGTCAACAGTCAGAAATCAACAGTCTGAGGAAGATGGTGGAATTAAACACATTAAATCTTCTTTTTAGTTGTAGGAAGTGGGGAACTGGATGCTTTTGGAGTATTGTAGGCTCAAAATGTACAGGGTGTGCAGCACAAACCACATCCTACTTCCTGTTTAAACTTTTGTTTTCATCAACTTAGATTTTGCTTTATTCTTCTTTCTTTAAAGCTACATCAACTTGACTTATGGCTCCCGCACTATTATCCATTGCTTCCTTAAAAAAAACAAAAACAAAAAAAGAACAAGTAGCATCTCTCATTCATTGCCCCAAAGATTTAGATTAATTACACTGCGACACAGATTGTTATTTCATCTTCAGGAAAGAGAAGAAGAAGGTGCTACAAATCCAACATGCTGTCGTGTCACAAGAGAGCGAACCTCGTTCTCAAAATTTCACCAGATTTCATAAGACGGAAGTGTTTGATCCCATCAGCTCCAGATCCCTTTGGGCTTAAGACCCTTTTTATGTGGAGTTTCACAGTAATGTGTCAGAAAATACCATGAGACAAGAGTTTTTATTTGACTATCACACCCAACCAGTGTCGGCCTACTCTCGGCTGAAGCCACGGGAAATTACATTTAATAGACGCAATAAAGAAAACTGGAAGTGTCTTTGAAATATTTGATCTATTTGCTTTAATGGCCGACAGGGCAGGACGGATCTCAAGCCACTGAGTCTATTTCTGGCTGGAGAGGAAGGTGGAGAAAAAGGTAGCTTGATGAAAGAGGGATGTGTAGGATGAGTGGCCAAGGATGAAAGAGACTCCCGACACTTTCATCTTTGCTTCCCGAAAAAAAAGACGCCGGTGAACAAATACTGTAATTTAGTGAATCGGGGTGAAAGCCAAAAGAGAACTGACACAAATAAGAGATTTTAATAACGCTTTAGCTGCAGCCAGAAGACGCGTCACGCTGCATTAGTGGAAACTGTTTTTCAACTGGTCAGTGGAATTCATTTTCTTCTACTCATTTACAGTGGTGGGGGCAGAAGGGAGGAGGGAGGCTACTGAATTTTTTGGAGGTCTGACAAACCAAGAGCTGTAATTTCCGAACTATAAGCCGCAGCTTTTTTCTTACGGTCACCTTATACAACACGTCTAATATATGGATTGCTGCCAAAATATTGAGCCTGGTCACTTTAGACCGATGAAATGAAAGGTGTTTTATTGACATATTCCACATATATTCCATGTATGGCCACAGCGCCGGCAACTCAATCACAAGGGTGAAAACAGCGCATTTTGAGTGCTTTAATGTAAATGAAAGATGTGAGTTTGTTTCATGAGTCAGTCTCGGTGCTGAAGCCCGTTTTCAAAAGTAGTTTAGAAGTGATCCTTGTTCATTTTAAGCCATTTAAGCCAAATTTTCTAACCCTGATATTCATTGCGAAATATCAGCATATCGATGCGATATGCCGTATTAAGCGTTAGTATCATTATTATTATTATTTAATAAGATTTGTTTTAATTCAACCTTCCACTCCAGGATGACCTTCTATCACAATGATAGTGTAAATCCAGTGTCTACAACCTCAGAGGAACAATCATGAGAAGCTCTGTGTTAGCTAGCGTTACACGGCTAAACGTGCACATAGCTGTAAGTTCTTGGTATACATTTGCCACAAGGCCTTGTTTGACTCCGGTTTGGGAATTAAAATAAATCACCATATGTTTTTGTTTGGCTGCTCTGCTGAGCATGTGCCTTAACTCATCCATGATGCCTTCATCACGACATTACCAAGGAGTTTGTACAGCCGTCGGTCAACGGCGGACACGAGAGGAGTTGTGTGGTTGGCGGGTGTTAGCTGTGCAAATATGACGTTAGCGGCTGCCAGGTAGTATCTTGGATGTCCATACTTCAATAGAGATACGATCACGATATATCGTTCAGCCTTATTCCAGTACATGCGTAGGCTTTATCTAGCTAACACTGCAAGTGACCCTTAACAGAGAAAACAAAACAGGGCCCCGTTAAAATAAAAATCCATCCCCACACTTCTTTGGTTTGTGGTTATGTAACTTGAAGGCAAAAGCAGAAATCCGTTTCAGTCAATCAGCCGCGAGAGAAACAAAGCCTGGCGATATGTTAATTACACAACCCACTTTCCCACTGGAGCTCTTTCAGACCTCTGACATTAAGGCCTCTCATGATCTAAAACACTTAACATGGCTGACATAATGATGATGAACACTGCAGGGTATTAATGAGCTGGCACCTACCATCAATTTTGAGCGGAAAACTACAAAAAAAATAAAATAAAACGTCTTCATCATGTTTTCCCAGCAGGACCCTTCAGTTCCACTTGCTTTAGCTTGTATGCAAATTCGATGCAAAATGTAATATCGCAAGCAGGACTGAGAAACATGTATTTTATCCCAGCGATTCAGGGCCAGGCAGAGATGCTGAGGTCCAACGCTGGGGACGAAAAGACAGACACACACCCGAACTGCCAGCCAGTGCTCCCGAACTGAACCTTACTCACGTCATGGAGAAGAGCGTGAGCGTAGGCTAATGCTTTGCTTCTAATGTGTTCCGTTTTGTGTTTGGGCTCTGCTTTGAACCCCTCCTACATTTTGGTCTTGACTCTGAAAGACTTTGTATGTTCTGGTCTTGATTTTGTCTTCATCTCGAGTTGGGTGGTCTCATCTGCAACAGTAACACACACTAGGAAGAACGGACATCAATGCTGAATTCATGTTGGCTGTGAAAAAGCCGAAGCTGACAGTTGCATGGTCTTTCGAGATGATATGCCTTGGACTATACTTATGTATAGTTTGTGTCTGTGCTTGCTAAAATATTTTGTGGGTACTAAACAGCTATGAGAATCCCTCACCTTGAGGCAGAATGGACTGAATCTACACGAATCTACGTGAATCTACACGATTCACTCTATTGCATGCAACGTGCCGCACCCTGGAAACTAAGACAGTGCATCATAATAAAAACGCTGATCCTAAACATCGTCTTGAGGTGCACAGTCTTCTGTTGAAGCGTGAGCCATGTTCGCTTTGAGAGTCTTGTATGTTACGGGGCCTTGCTGGCACATAAGCACTGCACATCACAAATCCCGCTGCGCCTGCGATTTCTGCGTTCATGCTGTTGTCGACTGAACTCCTGATAACTCCAGTAATCTCTCGAGGTGTATTGACGTATCGACCGAGCTGCGGGGCATCCTGGCTGCTTTAAAATGCGACTGACCTTAATTAAGATCGCCAGCCAACGGCTGTTTACACTCCGCCCAAAAGGTCTGTGGGTATTTTCAGGACAAGCTTGCGACCATTCTCTGTGAGCGACAATGGCGAGAGGCAAAGCTGAGTGAGTGACAATAGAGGGAGGCAAATGTGTGTTGAGCTTAAATTCGATGGTGCCTGTGAATGGTGTATGTGATTGACCACTGCTGACGTGAATATTGCTTTGTTTTTCTTTTATTTTGGCGAGGAAACTGTAAACAGAATCGACCCTCTGATAGACTACTCTGTGTTCTAATTGCCCCCCAGCGACGTTCCAACTCTTGTATGAAGGTAAAATGGGTGCAAAAGTGGCACATACTCGTAACACAAGACTCGTATCCATGCGTCAGAGGCACATACGCGTAACTGCACATTTGCATCTGTAAACCCCGTGGCACGTGCGTGTAAAAAGAAGATTTACATTCATACAAACACGAAAAGTAATTTCGCCTTCATTTTCTAAGTGCCCTGATACAAGTGGCTAAACATGAGCTCTTGAAACTGCAATTGTGACACATTGCTAAGTTTTCCACCTCAACCACCGCCAAAACGGGTGCATAAGTTCCACATACTCGTAGAACACGATCCGTATGCGCGTGCACCCTTTTGCACCTCTTCTCGCACCTGTAAATAAAACTGATGCGCACTCGTAGAAGTGGCGGCAAGACGTGCCTGTTACTCCATGCATGTTCCCGGTAGTCACGTGATGTCTATTGTCCAATCAGCTGCAGCGACACGCTGCGCCATTATATTGCATCAATCTTCCGAGGAAAAGCGATGTGGGTAAATGAAGCACTTACCGTCTGTCTTTCTATCAGTGGTAACAGTGAGAATCGCCTTCTATCGGAATTCTTCGTAAACCGCCATGACATGGGATGTCATGAATGTATGTGTGGATGTATGAATGTATGAATGTAAACCTTTTTACACGCACGTGCCACGGGGTTTACGGACGCAAATGTGCAGTTACGCGTATGTGCCTCTGACGCATGGATACGAGTCTTGTGTTACGGGTATGTGCCACTTTTGCACCCATTTTACCTTCATACTCTTGGCTCTTCCGACTCTGCTGGGGTTAAAGTCTTGACACTTCCCCCTAGTTCTCTGTTGTTATAATTTTTTTACGTAAAATCACAAATCCCTTAACATGAACGCACAAAATGCACAAAAGAATGTGCTCCTACTGTACCTATAAGCTACGTGCACGCCAATGTCATGTGACCATGGAAAGCTTATCTGCCAGCTTGCTTTGAGATGAGTTCCAAGAAAGGAGTTAAGTCCTTAAGTTTCTATGTACAAAATGTTTAAATAAAGTTTAAAAATCTCTTAGCTAGATGAAGGGGTTCAGAATTTGTTTTCAAAAGATGCTTTTTCTTGAATTGTTTCATTATCTATGTGAGCACTGTCGATGTGGTGTCAAGCACTCATCAGATTCAGAAGTTTCTGGGGGCGTGAAAGTGTCTCCTCTGCAGAGACAGAGTTGGTGGTCAAGCTTGGTTCAGACTCCGTCAGAGACTCTCTGCAGAACATCTGGGCATCTGTGCTCACATTTGAAGCCCGTGTTTGTCCTGTGTGAACACGGAAGCCGACAGGAAGTGTCCCCACGGGGTCCCTGAGAGCTGCGCGCCAGCTGTTCGGGCAGGAGACACCACAACTGTCAGGTAGGCGACAGCGCATTTGGAATTCGGCAGGTATCAAAGGGTATAATCTGGTGAAAAAGGCAGAAATTGGGTTTGCATATTTCATATAATTCATACTCATATTTGTGTTGACATCCAACACTAACGCTGTCTCTTCACAGCGTATATTATCCGCACTCTGCATTTCATGCACTTGTGTGGGAACCGGTGTGACTGTGACCAGAACAGAACCTGTAATGTAAATGAGTCATCTCCCACCGCACTCGAGCCACTCCAGCATGCCCACAGGCCAAAGTGATCCACACATGATGCAAGCGCTCTTGTGCTCACTCCTACCTGGACCAGTCATTTCTCAGATCGGAGCGGTTTCACAGCCCACCCTGGCACCTTTGCATCGACTCCAAAGAAGGAAATCAGGCAGATGTTCCGCCCCAGGTGCCAGACGCTTCAGTGTGATCCTGTCGATGAGACCAGTGAAGTCCGTGAGCCTGTCAAAACATTGAATGTGCTCGGTTATTACATCATAGATCCTCGAGCTGGGCATAAGTGTCCCCTAAATAAACGGAAGAAATATAAGAATCTGTAAAGTACAAATGGTGGTGTGACTCAGACATAATGTTCAAGTCAAATGTGGTTAAAAGGGGAGTTAGATTAGATGAGATTAACTGTCCTTCAGTACATAATAACTTGAGATCACCTGGTATCAGAAGTGGGACTCGATATGAATAAAGGATCATTTTAAACTTATTTATCATGATTAAATTTTGATGATTACATTTTCTTATTGTCATATTGTCATCGGTGTCATCGAACCCGGAAGCCGCCATGTTGGAGATGCTCACTGCTCAACACAGAATGGTACTGAAGGCAATTCTGCAGCATTTCCTTGAAAAAATGGCGAATTGCTGTCGTGTTTTGGGCTGTACGAATCTTTCCGATCGTGAAAAACATTTGCAATTTTATCGACTTCCAAAAGTTATTACAAATCAAGGAGAACAATTCCAGCGAAGCTGAACCAGGACTTTTTATCGGAACACTGTTATTGATGTCTACCCACAGAGTTTTCAGAATGTTCCCTTAAAAATCTATCTAATACTTAAGCACAAACTAAAACAGCACACAAACTCAAAATGAAGCATCAAAATATTTAAATACGTCACATTTTCATATAAGGTGCAAATGTCGTCGATGACTTGGTACAACAGTTCCTGGACCCATCCGCACACCATCTGGTTAGACGCCTCCAAACGCCGGTAACATATCCTCGCCAGTGTATGGAATAGGTGAAAAAACTTGCAATTGACGATATCAGGAACAACAGACTGTCCGGGTCGTCGTTCACCCACGAGCCACGGAGCCAACTTACGGGTCTGCACCACCAATAAGTGTCGTGCATTTTCAAGTCCCTCTCTGTATGTCGTGGCATGATGAGCCTTTCTCTTATTTTTTGTTTTTGCGTTTTTCCATGGCACTCCATTCATAGTCTATGGGGGTGTTTACAAAGAGTATCTCCAACATGGTGACTTCCGGGTTGGATGATGCGGTGATGACGTGCCGTGAAAACCCTCAATAGTACTTACAGTAATGTGATCATGAGGTCTGGATCTCGGTTCTGCACTGTATACCCTGCATGTCAGGTAACATCACAAGTAATGTCGCAAAGAGAGATTGTGATCCTCACTACTTATTGTCATCCTGTAACTTTGCCTTTGTGGCTCAGGAAATAAGCCCCTGATGATTTTATTTAGCCAAAATCACTTTAAATGGTTTACAGTAAATGACTCCAGCTACAATAAAAACCGAAATTAAAACCAATTATTTGCTTTTCATTCCCAAATTAACGGAATCCCAGAAGCGTGAGACACAGCAGAGTCGCTTCAAATGTGGTTTCATCATTCACAACTCATGCGATGTCACGACAGAAGCAGCCGTATCATTGGCATTCAAGGGTTGATCATTGTTACAAATGCAGATCATTTCGCTTCATTATTCCTCTCTTGAAGAGCTTGTCCCAAATCCCCAAACTAATCTGCGACAATACCGAATCCTTCCGATTGTCCAGCCCTCCTCACTAAGAGAGATTCATCGCCATCGCGGCGGCGACAGAAGCACCAATCAGGGGAAATGACTCCGTCTGTAGCCAATTAGGAACCTATCATTTTCATTATCTCAAAGAATAGACTTGTTATCTCGCCACTACTTCCAAATGAAAATCTGGAGTGTTTTTTTTATGAAATTGACAGGAAGATGAAAATAACATAATGAGATTAATGCAGGCTCTTGGGGGCACTGGAAATTGAATTGGCAGGGGAAGAGAGGGAGAGTGAGAGCTCTCTGCTGGATTCAACTCTTTCCACAGGCAACAACTGGAACCTGTGTGAAATAGTGGAAAAAATAATAAATCAACAAATAAAACAACATTAGGAAATGTCAGAGTTAGCCCAATGTAACTTTTTATTTCAATTAAAAGGCAGTTCACACTTATCTCACTGCGTGTTCACGTGTAAGCGTAGTGTGTCCCAGTACTCCTAAGACTGAAGGCACTGGCCCGTTCACCACTTGAACTGATCCCTTCAAACCCAGGGAGCACCAGAGCTGACTTGAAACCAAGTGGGAATGTGAAGTGTGGATACATTTCCAGGATACCAAAGTACTTTATTTAAAAACAATGTTGGATCAGACAACAGGGACATTTTAGTTGTGAGGACTACTCTTCCGTTTGTTGACTTTCTCTGGTATCACACGTTAGCGACCCAAATGGTCGACCGTGTCCAACAACATGAACAATACAACATGTATGGACAACAGCATGTTTTTATTTTTTCTTAACAAACAGTCGGTTAGGATCCGGGCTAACGTTAACATCCTCATACCTCTAACAGATCTATCACCGCAACATAGCTCCGCTCATTTCTTCTCCGTTGGCTCACCAAACCAAATGAGATTATCAGTGCCGATGCACAAGGTTGCAAAAACATTGGAGCTGGCATTTCCAAAACGTCTCCAACACTGGATATGCCGGACACAAAATGAGCCAATGACACGTTGTCTTTACGCGTGACGTCATGAAGTGTTGTTCCAATTCTTAGGGACGTCACTTCACTTCGTCGTCGGAGGGCGCTTCATAGAGGAGGGCACTCAGAACCAAGCGTTAGGGTGAGAAATGGGACGCAGCCTAAGCAAGGACTCTTGCAGCAGTTTACTAGCTTCACCACAAATGAATTGCAATGGGGCAAATCCTCCTCAAACTTCTGAGGCCAAATGTTTTGTATGACAGTACGCTAAGTTCATGTTTTCATTTTTTTTGCCATTGACTTCCTGAACTGTGGAATGTGGCCCAAAGACATTCTCAAGAGCGACTATTTTCAAGCCAACTATTGCATCACGGTTGAAAAAGTTAGTGAGGGAAAAAACTGCACCCTCGTCTGTATTGTTTGATGTTCATGTTGTTTTGTTGATGAAGCAGTTTGTGGCATTCTGAAACGTGCAATGAAAATAATGTTTTTTTTATCTAGCTCAGTCAGCTGCGTTGCAGCTGCATATTCCTGGCTCTCATCACTGCCTGACAGGAGTTCCATTCCTGATGTTGAATAATAGATAGGTGGAGTTCCCTTTGCAAGTGTGAGCTTGACAGACTTGCGTATATTGCCACCTACATTTCAATGGTCCGTCCGCAAAACAAATAAAAGTGAGATGGGGGCGGGGACTGGCAACAAGTCAGCTTTACGACAGTTTACAGTTTTTTACCAGACTCAGCTTTCTTGCAAGAAGATATTAGTAAGGTTAATAAGTAATATAGACACTTCCAAATATCACCTGCAGATAGAAGGGAAATTTATGAAAAATGGGAATGTACTCAAAACATTAAAAAAGCATGTAAAATACAGTTACCACCCCTGGTGGATGAGATTTCATGACACATTATTGAAGAGCTGATGAGGTTTCATGAAACAGTGTCCTGATTTTCAGAGGCCACCAGATGGTGGTCTGTCTGCTGTAAAAGGTTTGGACTTGATCAACTAATTCAATGAAACCTCACATGTGTAAACCAAGAGTGCCATCTGCAAATGAGGACACTGTTTCCTCATTCCTATAAAATACCAAAAATAGCAAACAGAAGTTTCACAGAATGTACATTCTATCTACTTAAAATTGAATTTGGATTAGAATTTTACGTCCTTTTTGTAACCTCTGTTCAAATTCAATAGCAGTTCAAAGAAATCTATTGGGACATGAATGAGTGAATCAACGTTCATTTCAATGTAATCCTCCAATACATTGTAAATGCATTACGTGACAATTTATTTGACGTTTATGAATCAATTACATCATTACTTCAGAATGACTTAAATTGAGTCAATATTCCTCCTACATTATACAGAGATTTCTGCTCCTTATTCCCACTTTCCCTATTGTTCAGAACGGTGGCGATGTGTAGTATCAGTACAACATTACACAACTGTATCAGTCGGTTGTGTAATGCAAGTCAGTCTTTTTTGTTAGTTTCTTTCTGTCAGATTGACAGTATTTTTACAGTCATTTTTGTGTGTTTTTTTGCTTGTTTGCACGTCTTCTCTGTCATGGCAACCTTCAGTTACTTTTGATCTTTGAAGTCTCTTCTCCAGAGTCATCGTACAGCTTCGGCGTCAAATACATTTTCTTGAAAACCCTCACATTGTTCAGGTTTTAAATTCCCTTTGTCAGTGAGTTGGACATTTTCACTCCCACTATTGCAGTGTACATTTGTCTCAGATCTCTGTTCAATACAGAATGAACACATGATATGAAACACAGGCAGAGGCACCCTTTATTGATGACCACAGCGTCACACGGAGCCTATCGAACATTCGCACACAATATTCTCACAGCACCTCTTCAGGACCTGTATGTCTCCAGGACCCAGAGACGTGCAGGTCGGAACAGAGCCGACCCTTCTCACCCTGGACATGGACTGTTTGTTCCTCTTCCCTCTGGCAGGAGGCTACGGTCCATCCAGACCAGAACCTCCAGTCACAGGAACAGCTTCTTCCCCTCAGCCATCAGACTGTTGAATTCGCGATCAGCCTTTTGTTGTTTATTTTATTTTACTTTATTTTGTTTTATTTTATTTTGTCTGTCAGCACTTTA
Source organism: Synchiropus splendidus (assembly GCF_027744825.2). Lineage (NCBI taxonomy): Eukaryota > Metazoa > Chordata > Actinopteri > Syngnathiformes > Callionymidae > Synchiropus > Synchiropus splendidus. Next base: position 48,144,135 of record NC_071334.1, on the reverse strand, counting down.
TTCCAAAACACTTTCCTAGTTGGTGGGCTCCCCACTGACCATGGCAATAAATTAAATTCTGATTCTGATTCAATGCATAGTGAGCCAATGTCATTTTTCCAAATGTGGGAGGAAGCCCAAGTGACCTCCATCTTCTTGTTGTGAGGCTGCTGCACCGTGGAGCCTGCGAGCTGGCTGAAAAAAGGGACGCCGAGTACGACTTTGAGGTCACTTTGTGCTTGCTTAAGATAGTTCAGATTCACTGCCATATAAAGACAGCGATCCCCATTAACTAGGAATGCATGGGAAGCGCCTTCTAAATTTCCCATCCAAGGCATGAATCACACCATCAAATCAAAGGGGAATGTAAATGTCCAGTAAATAAAGTCGTCGGACGCTTGAATTGAGGAGCCTTGGGTTGGTGGACGGTGGAAATCAATTAAGCCGAGGGTCTGCCGGGTGTTTGGGGAGCGGTGTGTGCTGTTCCTTCCTGATAAGAACATTTCACTGCATGATCTGGTTTTGCCAAGAGAAGATTATCGCCTGGCAGGAGCAGCTGTAGGCCTTACTCATTAAGTGGTGGGTTATTGCCAGTCCTCCACACCGGCGCCAAGGTTTTCGTTTTCCGTAATGAAGTAAACGCTCACAAACATCGCAAAACTTGGCCCCTGATGAAGTTATGAGAGACCAAATTGCCTGTTTTACTCCTCCAGGATTATTCATCAACCTTGAACTTGCTTAATGTACCGATGATGTGTGTTGCAGAGCTGCGGCGAAAGAATGGATTTTAGCTGCGCACGAGTGTGAAGAATGGGACAAAGGTCGATGCGTCGCTTACCCGCTGCTTTTGCTTTGTGTAGAACTGAAAGGCAGAATTCATGGATGAATCGAGCTGCCAAATACACATGGTTTTGCTCAATAATTGGTCTCATAAGAGATAAAAGTTGCTCTGTGAAAGTTGGTGGTGTTGTTTTACATTGATTCTATGAGGCCAGTTATTGACAGGATTAAGCAATGAGTGTGTTCGGAATCGGCCATGTTTTCTCAAAAGAAACACAACATTATTTATTTTAGTTTATTTCAGTGACGGGTGGCACAAATCGGTGCCTCACTCCGGAAAGAGTTTGAGGCGTCATGCGTTGTTTCACTCAGACATGCAACAATTGCAACACTGCAAACTTGTTGGCTCATTGAAAGAGACTACTTTGGCTGGAGTGAACAGTGTCTGTGGCGAGTTTGTCTTGTGGGAGACCACTTCTCCTTTGTGGAATTAGGCTTTGGTTTGGTTAATGTCAGGATTCAGCAAGCTGCATCATGGGTCAGACAGACCATTTTTCACTCACGCCATTTGTTTTATTTATTTGACTGTATGCTATGTTTCAGTAATTTAATATTTCATCAATCATTAATTGCTGTGTTGTAATGTGAAAAGTGAATAAAATATTAGAATAGAGAAGATGCTCACAGTTCCAAACATTGACTGACAGTTAGTTACAACTTGTGGTTTTGTTTTTAGTTTTTCAGTAACAATTGACATTTAATTGAGAAATGCATCTACCGTAACAGCCGTACTACAAGCTGCTACTTTTTTCTTGTGGTCTAAAACCTGTGGCTTATACAACAACACGGCTAATACACAGATTTTTACAGACTTAAGAGCATCATGATGCCAGAATATTGAACCTCGCTTCATCAAAAATGAAATCGCAGGCTTTTTATTGACCTTAAAGCGCTCAAAATGCGCTGTTTTCACCCGCAGCACCGCCAACAGAGCCGATGTCCTGGAGGACCGGAGATGAGAAGCAGCAGCTGAGACTGACTGACTTTGGACACACGGGCAAAAACAGTGCCTTTTGAACGCTTTAATGTCAATAAAAGATGGGAGGAGTTCATGACTCAAGTTCAGAACATTGCAGAATTAGTTTCACAAGTCAGTCATTTCTGTTAACGGTTTCATCCTGGATGGTATCGGCCCAACCAGCTGCAACTGCAGCTGCAGCTGTACCCATCTTTTGGTACACTCATATCAAGTTGTTTATTTAGTTGACATCTTACAAGACAGATTGACGAGATTCTAAAATTCAACTTGAAATATTTCCATTTTCATTATATTTTTATTTTCATATACAATTCCAGACCATTTAAAGCCTGAGAACACAACATTTTAAAATCCTAATTTTCAAGGTCTGCAGAAGCTCCATTTGTACAAGAGAAATACACACTGTATTGTTATACAGTTTAACTGTGCAATTCTTCTTTTTAAGCTATTGTGGGCAAAAGAAGCTTCTTAAGTCAAAATACCTTGACATAATAATCCAAACAGCTGTGTATGATCTCAGTTCATGAGTCAGTGCGCGTCCGTAAGTCTGTGTCAGTGTTTGAAGCAGCAGACATGGAGAACTGTGTCTCCCGACCAAGGCACAAGGACATATCCTTGACATCCTTTTCCTCTAGTTCTTGCTTCATTTTCGGCTGCAACACCTTTGCCACAATAAGGCTTGTCTCGGTCACATGCAGGGCGGTCTTTTTTTAAAAAAGAAATCCTGCAGGTAACCAAGGTGTCTGAAGATATTGGATTAAAAAAAAGGTTTCCATGATGACACAGTCACCAGCACCCCGAGTTTCAGAAATGAAAAAGCCTGTCATGAGTAATTGGTGTGTGCAGCATCGTCGGGAACCACTGGGACCTTCTGTAAATATAACCTGACAGAGTGAGAAAAAAAAGCGCGAGAGAGAAGGCTCTTTTGATCCCTTATTCATCTGGCTGCTGTCACTGATAAGGCTGCTGGGTTCGCTCCACGGCAGGAAGAGGCCACTCCAGTGTGTGACAACAGCTCGCAAAGGAAAAGACGGATAACACTGAAGTATAATTGTAAGTGTGACTGGTTATAATTGAAGACTAACTTGCAGAATTTTTCAGTAAAACTGAGGAAGGTTTTGACACTGCGACATACATTATGACAACAGTTCACAAATCTTTATTAAGAGTATTTTTTTTCCTGGTTTGTTCATAACCAGTTGTGGCTCCTGAGAGATTTTTTTTTCATTTAGTTATGTGGCATTGTCACCACGGCCCCTTAAACTTTGCACAGAGTCATGATGCCAGTTATGTCAATAAGGTACATTATTATTTCATTTCATTCGTTCTGTATTCCCAATTTCTACTTTGATTATTTCCATTTGGTGACACAACAAAAGCCAATAGTGAATTGCCTACAGTGTTATTTTTTGTTGTTGAATCACTTACCACTGTCTGTTCCATCTGTGACATCAACTGTGTTAGATGAAATAATGTCCATCCGATTCTGATTTGTCTGGATCCCAGGAAAACGTCAGGATGCCAGGAGATGCTTTTGCCTGTTTTCCCACTGAAGATTCCTCTTCTTTGTCAGGGCTTGCCACGGCCACAAGTCGGGCTCCTATATTTAAACCTATCATGTGCATCCTCCCTACAGTCACACTCATCGTCTTCATGTCCTCCTTTATCACATCCATGAAGTAGCCGTCTTCTTCTTTTCGTCCATCATGTTCCCGGTCCTAACCATCCGTAGCTACTGTTTCCAGAGCAGGAGTGTGAATGTGAATCCCAATAGGGCCGTGTGGGTGCAGGCTTCTGTACCTATAGATCAAGAACACTTCGTAAAACCAATCATGTCTCTGAAAACAGTGACCCTCAGTCTGCTTGCTTGATTCTTGAAAAACCCTGCACACATGCAGCTCTTTGGAATTCATTTTGACACAACAGCATTAAACTAAACATCAAGCAGGTCTCAGTAGTGTCCTGGTGCTCCTGCATTGTCCACCAAGACGTGCGTCATCTACAAAGATGCAACAACTGTTATAGCCTGCACCTGTTTTGGCATTTTTTCTTGTTTATTTATTTATTTTTTACCTGTGGCCCACTTCACCAGGTGTCTGTGGTTCCCCTGATGACCTTCTACAAGAGGAGCACAGTTCTGGATCTGTACACCAACATGACCCCACAAGTTTTTACTGGGATTAAGATGTGGTGAATACGCAGGCCATGGCAGGGTATTGATGTTTCGACCAGCGAGGATGCTTCTAGTGGCATGTTGAGAGGGGGCTGCAGAATATCCCAGATGTAACGCTGAGCTGTCAGTGTCACTTCAACACCCACCAATGGGCTCCTGGACAGCAGGGATATGCCGGCCCACACCACCACACTTGACCCACGTCGGTGACTCACCTGGCACATGTAACATGGAGAACAGTGCATACTAGTGATGGATAGATGAAGCATCATGAAACAGTCTTGCAGGGTTTAGAAACAATTGGTTTAGAAATGACATGAGGTTTCATTAAATTAGTTGTTCAAGTCCAAACATTTTACAGCAGACAGCGTCATCTGGTGGCCTCTGAAAATCAGGACACTGTTTCATGAAACCTCATCGACACATCACTAGCCTTCACCATGTCTCCGGCAAACTCTCTCCCTTCCATGAAAGTGGTCAACATTAAGCTGCTTACATCTTTGAAGAGACCTGCTACCCTCTGATGTGGCCATCTCAGACATGTTTGGCACCACTGCAGGTGATAAGGAGTCATGACATTACCCTTGGACGGTTTCAGTGCATGGAGGTTTTCTTCACGGAAGATTGTTGGGTTGCTGATTTGAGGATTGTGTCTCCCTGATGTCTCCATGACAGTTCCAACTTGCTGTACGTAATTCATCCCCAGGAATTCACGCCCAGGACATGGTCTGCCTGCCACAGATCCGGTTTCACCATGTTGTTGAACAAAACGAAGGATGGCATGGTGATGGTATGACTAAACCAACAACCTACTTCGTAAAAACTTTGGCTGCGTCGCGTCATTTGTTAGCCGATAGCCCTGGCATCTTAGACGTGTTCGATAAAAACTTAGCCCTTTTAAAAGTCTTTATATAGCCTTCACAACCCATCATTTAAGTTGTGGACTAATGTTTGTTTTTCTCCAACTTGACCTGAATCTTAAGGACTACTGCCTGAAGTCCAATGAAATAGAGTCGTACTCACAAACAAGCTTTGTGCACATGACTTAATCGCAAATCACACACTTCCCAAACTCCTCCATCAAAAATCATTGACCCAGACGTTTTCCTTGACTCTCAGTGCATTTAGTTTGAAGAATGTCAGGCTGAATGGTTGACCCCAGACGCATGTTGATGACCTCATCATATCTGGTCCTTTTAAAAAAGGGTTTTATTCTGTAGGTTTAATCTACAGCAGTGGTCCCCAATCTTTTTGTCACCGGGGACCGGACAACGCTTGAACCATGTGGCCCCAGTGGTTTGATGTTTCCACTTTGACCCATCACATAAGGTCTCTGCATGTTTATGTGCCCACTAAGACTCACAAACTCTCCTCCTCTCGACCAGTGCCCTAATGCTCTCTGTCTCTGATCGTGATGGTAACATTTAAACATGTCTTCAAAATAGCATTCAGGTACATCACAAAACCGAATATACAGTGCAGGAAAATTTTAAATCCCCAAACCATAAAATCAATGGGAGCCCTGAGCTTGTTTCTCTGCAAGGAGACAGTCCCATGTGGGAGTGATGGTAGACGGCCGCGCTAAAACCATATTTCAAGTTCTTTCTTCTTCTTGGAATTCGTAGGCTCTTGTCCTGTCTCTTCACTGAGCCTTTTCCACTTCGCAAAGAAATGGATGTTTCCTACTCATTTTGTGAGCTTGTGGGTTACATTTTGGCTCTCAAGTGACTGAGGCTTAACTGAAAGAATCCGGTCATTTAAAAATAAAACGGTTTTCCAAAGTAAAAGATCCTTCAGACTCAGATAATAAACAAAACGAAAATAATGAAGTATTTCTTGTGCAGCGCGGTACGAATTGATCCACTGATCTACAGCATTCACACACATTTTTGCTGACATTTTCTATGTTTTTTTGAGAAAAGTTATATTTCACCTCAGCGAACCTAGTCTGTAAGTTAAAATGAATTCATCATGCTGTGTAAGGAGACAAAACACTGTTTATCTAAAGCAAGAGAGTCATTGTTTAATTTACCCTTTCATGTGCTAAATGGATTTTTTTCCCCTTAAGAATGAGTGTGGATTTCAGAGGCATAATGGAATCTGGAAAATAAGATTCCTGCCTTAATTATTGTTCGCCTTGACTACAAAATTGTCGTCCGTGTACGGACGCCATCCGGACAGGTCTGCTCCCTGGTCTGGGCCATTTTTTATGCGTTACAGTGAGAGTGCTTAAACAGCGTGAGTCACTGTTAAACGTTTGTCCAACAGCGTCTTGGAGTTTAATTTCCAAACAGCTTTCCTCTAAACGAAAATGGACACATGAGCGTGCGCATATTAGTGAAGACAGACGGCGAGCGCGAGGCAGCAGTGGAGGGGCTGTTCATTGGAGCATAATTCTATTACAGTCGGTGGCTGCTGTGAAGAGGAAGCATTAAAGGTGTAATGGGGATAGATGGATGTGGATGAGGACGGAGTAGATGAACACGAGCGGAGACGCAGCTGATGCTCCTTGATGGAGCTGTGACCTGTGACCCTATTGTGGATGGGAATAGGAGGAATGAAATGACATCAGTTGCTGAAGCCACTCTAGTCATGCAGCGGCACAGGACTAATGAGAAAATGTAACTGCAGAAATGTTGCTGTAATTCGATGACTGGCCAGCATGAAATCACACAGCATGTTTGGGGTGGGTGTGGGTTGAAGGAAAGGTGTCAGACATTTCGCCCAACAAACAAGATTTCCAAACAAATGATAGTTTGCTGTCTGATCACACACAAGAAAGTGCTGCAAAGGAGGTTAGTATTGTTTATATTCTTGTTGTTGTGTGTTATTTTTTTATCGTTGCTTATCCATTCTGTTTATATTATTTATATTGCAAAAAAAAAAAAAAAACCTTTCTATTACATTAATATTCGTATTTTTCTTCTTCTTCTCTTTCTCAATATCATAGGTAGGTAGGTAGGTAGGTAACTTTATTGTCAAATATGCTACAGTGCAAGACATATAGCATGGATGAAATATCTGTTCTCTCAGACCTGGACACGACATACAATACAGACAACATAAAGATCACAGCAGGATACATGCAACAAAAGTCATCAATATAGTAGACATCGATGCATTAACCTTATAGACATTGGAAGCGGATATGGACAACCCGTGCATGCTCTCTAAACACACCTGCTACCGTCTTCCAAGTTGCTATTTTTTGTCATAGACATTTTCATTTTTAATAACTCAAGTGGCAAGTTGGTGGGTGTGTGGTTGCCTGTGTAAATGATGGACCAGAGCAGTGTTTTTCAAGCTTTTTTAAGCCACGAAACACTTCGTTCCCGAGGCACACCACAAAAGGAACCTTGGCCAAAACACAATTCTGCTCAGTCGAAACTTTTCGAGAAAATCCTTTTTTTGATGGTCTACAAGTTTTGACGTGAGACGTCACGTTAGCTCTGTTTGCTCTGCGATATGTGTCGTGGGACCAAAACGGAGAACTCCATCGTTCTCTTGTGAAGGTGTGTGGTCAAGTTAGAGGTGCATCAGATTTAAAAACAACTGGAAGTTGCACAATTGACCAGTTTCTTCGCTATGAGTGAGTGTGGGATGAGGAACACCATGTGCAACACTGCTGCGAGTGACGGACGAGTCAACATATCGGCATAGATCTATAGTGTATATATATATAGTGACAATGTCATTGACTTCATGAGATCTCTTCTCACTGGTAGATTGTCAACACATTCTAATTGTTTATGTTTTAATGCCATCATATCGCCCAACACTATCTCTGGACAAATTCAGTGGATCAGCACACCGGTTGAAAAAAGCTGGTCTAGAGATTTGTCCAGCAGGTCCCCCACCTCTCATCGCAGTATAGCAGACTTATTCCTGGGCTGTCAAAAGTTACATTTTATTTTATGTCAACTTAAAATCCACATTTTTTTGCTGAGTTCACGGCCACTTGGACACATTATTTCTACATATTATCTATTATTACCTTTACCTTTACCTTCTTCTGCCGCTTCTACGGGGTCGGGTCGGGGAGGCAGCATTTGGAGCAAGAAAGCCCAAACTTCCCGATCCGCACAAACGTCCTCCAGCTCCTCCCGGGGGATCCCGAGGCATTCCCAGGCCAGACCGGAGACATAATCTCTCCAGCGAGTCCTGGGTCTTCCCCGGGGTCTCCTCCCGGTAGGACATGCCCGGAACACCTCCCCAGGGAGGCGTCCAGGGGGCATCCGGATCAGATGCCCGAGCCACCTCAGCTGGTTCCTCTCGATGTGGAGGAGCAGCGGCTCCACCCCGAGCTCCTCCCGGATGACCGAACTCCTCACCCTGTCTCTAAGGGTGCGCCCAGCCACCCTTAGGAGGAAACTCATCTCAGCCGCTTGTATCCGCGATCTCATCCTTTCGGTCATTACCCAAAGCTCGTGACCATAGGTGAGGGTGGGAACGTAGATCGATCGGTAAATCCAGAGCTTCGTCTTGTGACTCAGCTCCCTCTTCACCATGACGGTCCGATACAGCGACCGCATCACTGCCGCCGCTGCACCAACCCGTCTATCAATCTCACGCTCCCTTTTTCCCTCACTGGAGAACAAGACCCTGAGATACTTAAACTCCACCACTTGGGGCAAGAACTCTCCACCGACCCGGAGAGAGCAAACCACCTTATTCCGGTTCCGGTCCGATGAGGCCAGCAGAACAACATCGTCCGCAAATAGCAGAGATGAAATTCTGTGGTTCCTGAACCAGATGCCCTCCGACCCTTACCTATTATGTATTAACTATATCTAGTTCTACATAATTTTGTTGCTGACAGATAATTTAACTTGTTTCAGGTACATATTTACTCAGAATAACTGTTTTTTGTTGTCTTTTTTTTACTTAGATGCCGCTTTATTGCAATGTGCAGACCATGGCTGCTCTTCAAGTATATTTTCAAGTTTTGGCGTCATTGAATTTGTCTATTACTATGTTGTAGAAAGAAAGAAATAAGACTGGTGGGTTGGTCTCAGTCCTGTATTGGTATTGCCTTTGTCTGGATCAGACCCCACCTGTGTGCCATTGGAAGTCAGTCTTTTTTTTTCCAGCTGTGCCTTTAAATTCGATTTCTAGACATGGAGAACATTCTTGTTCAGTTTACACCGTATTCTATATGCCTTGTCAAACTTTACAGACTATCCAGACTTTGCTATTGATTGAGAGCAGGACTTTACATCCCCTAAAAGAGCCTCAACCCACACACACACACACACACACACGGCGGTGGGTGCATGTTGGGATGGTGCCACAGAGAACATCGGGCATAAACATGCAGCAGGTCCGAGATAAAAGAGCAGCCTTTGGAGCGTGTGATTCCGATTTTCCTTCCACGTGTGACAGCGCGTCAGGACAATTGTGTGTGGGAGTGTGGTGGTGTGGAATAACAAAGCCAGGTTAGGACACAGAGCAGCGTGTTGGCATGAAGAGAGCTCGGCATCTGTGAAACTAAGTCACTTAAAAGTGAGTGAGTTGATGAATGTACAATGAGAGATAAAGACTCTTGGATCTGAGTCGTAGTAGATTAAGATGTTGTGGCCAGTTTCAACGGCTTCTGCTCCTTGAGAGGGAGGATGAGTCTGGCACAGTGAGGCGGCTGGCAGTGGTGAGGTTCATTGTTAATCCAGGTTTCTAATCTTGACTGCGCACTGAAAGCAAGGTGGTCCATTTTTTCATGGATGAGTACCTTCAGTCATGAGGATTCAGTACCAGTCTGTCATATTGAGGATGGAGCCAAACCAACAGACTGGAAAGACTCAAAAGACTCACCTATGGCCACAGGCACAGAATGGACCGCAGCTGTATTTTTTTTTCTGCAGGGTGTCTATGAGGGATGCTCCGATCAGATGTTTGCTGCCAATTCTGATCAGCCTGTGCTGATCACCGATACCGATCACAGATACTGATCACATTGACAGTGAGACCTTCTGTGTACATGTGAAAAAATGAACCATACAATGATTTTAATTCAGACATGTCTTTCAAAGGACAACTGCAAAAACATTTAATTCAACACGAAACGTTGCAGTTTGGTGAATCTCTTGAAACTTTACTATGTCTGTGAAATATTTACACACTGGCTGCTTGTTGTGGGACTCCGAGACAGAGAGCACTGCATTAATGAAACTTTTCTCTCCGAGCGTTTTCAAGCGTTTCAGATTCAGGTGGCTGACGGACGCTACACCCGACACCAAAGCAGCGATGGATCCGGTCGTTTCTGACTGACCAAGTCATCTACTGAGCACCACAGGAGGTCCTTTCTCCCCGTGGCAATAAAAACGTACAATTCATCTCTGAAAAAATCACGATGAAGGATCCTTATTGAACTTCATTTTGTTGTACATTGTTCACATTTCTAAGCTCTGTAGTATAGCTTTGTTTTTGCACTTTATAATATTATATCTTTTTAATTTAATATAGATATGTTGAGTACAGAGCATGTTACGAACATAATTTCCCTTAGGATTAGGAAGTTTTTTTCTGATTCTGATTCTGATTAGTGTTCCAAATGTAGCACTTGGACCGGCGAGTGTTGCTAAGAGCCTGGTGCGCTAACAGCCTACTGCTGAGGAACCAGCGCTCTCACTTTCTCAAGCCCGGCTGTCACACGTGATCGGTTGTTGTGATCGGAAATGACTGGTAGTGATCAGCACTCACAGATTACGTTGGATCATGATTGGTGATCGATCGATCGGGGCATCCCTGGTATCAATACTCTCTCTCGGGGACCAAAGAAGACAGTTATGAGGAACAATCGCTGCTTCTGATGTGCTGTGGAGGCATATCATAAAGGGATAAAGATTTGGACACCAGCATTTACAAATGCTATAAATGTGGCCTAAACATGTCACTGGAAACATAAAGTCATACAGTCGCTGGACTGTGTCGTCCCAAACGTCATGACCTCTGCGCCCATATTTTAGCGCCACGGTTTGTCACACGTAATGGTGTGTCCAGATTGACTTTAGATATAAATCAATCAAGCAAAGTCACATTCACACCAATTTTTAAAGCAAAACCGTCTCTTTACTCTGCTTTTTTTAAATGAAACATTGAACTTTGACAGCACTAAAATGTCCGTACTGTAAATAAGGAAACATTGCAGTATGATCCAAAGTTTGGAATGGGAGTCAATTCACTCAACTAATATGAATATTATGACATGATCTGGTGAATTACATGACTAATAAAGTTTCTCTCATGACTCTGCATGATCATGCCTGTGTTTGATCATTGCCATTTACCATAGCTCCACTGCAGTCTCAACTGCACAGTGCTTATGCTCAATTTGCATTGAATTCTCTCCCACAGCTTCTATTTCTACATTGTTTTTACACATTCCAATGAGTGCTGTTTTTTTGACAATGCCTCGAACATGTTGTTGGGGACTGTTACCACCGATGGTGGCTGTCGCAATGTAAAACTGAAGTTACAGGTACCATATGCTTGTGTAAAGTGATCACTACATCTGGCTCCATATTTACAGCTCGGCATGTTTGAATGCCTGTTGCAGTTTTGCAACTCTGGAGCAGGGTTGATGAAAAAGATTGCGAATTTTCAGAGGCCTTGGTTTAGAAATGGCATGAGGTTTCATTGAATTCGTTGTTCATGTGGAAACATTTCACCGCAGACAGCGCCATCTGGTGGCCTCTGAAAATCAGTACTCTGTTTCATGAAGCCTCATCAATCCATCACTAGTGTTTAAGTTGCAATAAATGCCACCAAAGTTACAATATTGTCTGATTAAGAAAATGAATAATAGTCTGTCAAGAAAATCGAGAGCTCAAGAAACCCAATACATTGAGCATCATAAATAAAGAGCTTGTGAGGAGCACGTAGCACCGATCAACTCTCACTCTCCAGACCCCTTGGGTTCCATTCCATTTTGTACTCAATTTTCTATCTGTGGACATGGTGTGGAATTTAAAGTTGTTGAAGAAAATTCATGCAAGAAATGGAGTTCCTGCAAAGCCCAGGGAGCTTTTACCAAGTTATCCTTCCACATAAAGGGCCCAAAAGGGCAGGTGCTAAGATCATTGTTGCAATGATAAGATACACTCATCTTTCATGTGAGATTAGATCACTGCATTCATTGCTTGTCACATTTCTATCCGCTCGTGGTTGCGGGCAGGTCATCCAGCCGTCTACTGTGGTCCCTGACACGAAAAATAAAAAAAAAAATAAATAAATAAATAAATATAATAATAATAATAATAATAATAACAACACCTACATGGCAGGCACATGCCCAGTTGTACAGTGGTTTGATTGTGTTTTATAAAGTTTTCCAACGTGTGTGCACTTCAGAATCAGAAAAACATTAATCCCAAGGGAAATTTTGTAAAATACCTCACCCAACATGGGGCCACAGGAAACAATTAAGGGAATTTTACAACATTCAGGAATCCGAAAATAGAGGGAGGCCATCAATAGATATGAAACCTGATGCATCTACTCACACATTAAATCAGTGTTCCAACCAGTCTGTGTGGGGAATAAGCTCCCAAAACATACAAAAGAAAAGAGTAGTGAAACATGAATTAACAATGACGAAATCATCTGTTACTTTGCTTAAAAACCCTGCTCCATTTTGTCATTCTCTCCGTCAGAAATCCTGGTGAAAGTACAGAAGAAACAGCATGAATTGTCCCCAAATATCCAATGTTTTGATTAATCTCTGAGCCGCGTGTGCGTGAAGGAGAAACTCATCGTAGATTCCTGCTGGTTAATGTAAACTAGTGTGAAATGCAACTCAGTGTGAAGTGTGTATCGCCTGGAGGCAGACTTTTGTCTGAGGCTTTATGAATACATTAACAGCTCTTTCACTTCTCACACACACACACACACCAACAAAAGTCGTATTTCTAATCTTTGATAACTATGGCGACGGAGTATTTTCTTGACACCAGCAGTGCTGGATGGAGCTCGAAGGAAGATGAGCGTGTCTAAAAACACCCCAGGTGTGAAGTTTCGTACGTCCAGGGATGGACAGGATGCTCCTTCCTTATTTATTTTTCATCAATTTATTTAAGAGAGAAACCAACTAAGAGACCGGACAACATTAATTCTACTTTTTGTTGTGATAAGATGCCATCAGATTAGCGCAAGAACAACATCTGAAGAGCTCCATGGAATTGATCACCCTGGATGAGAGAGACGGCCAGACATTACCAGGTTCTGTGCAAAGCATTAGATGTGCTGCTTTCATGCCACTACTCTGAAGGGGTGGAGGTTGATTTGAGCCAGGAGCAGTGTCTTCACACCCTCACACGCTCTGAAACAACAGACCAAAGCTCGCCTCAATACAAGCAGCCATTTTGCTTGGACAAGTGTAGAGACGTAACAAAGTAGTCTCACTCAATTACGAGTGATAGGGAATCAGAGCAGAGGACAATTCCATGGATATACATTGGATTGTAGTGGTAGACAATGAGTGTATTATTGGGATTTTTTTTTTTATTTGATAGAGATGGCTGCACCTGTCACTTGGACAGTTCCATGTTGATGCCATATTCGAAGAATAAAAGTAAAGAAAGACCTTTTTTTTTTTTTTTTTTCACCAAGCAAATACAGCCCTTTGGTAAAAAAAAAAAAAAAATATCCCAAAATGTCTCCCAACTTTTTCATCCAATGTTGCCAGATGTGACAGCAAAAGTTCCCAAACCCATTTCTCATTACAGTCGCCTCTCTGTCTGCCAAAGTGATGCGCGCTTCATTCATGAGTAAGCACCGAACCAGCAGCATGTGTTTGAGCTCAAATCTGCTCAGTAATTGGATTCGGCTCTGATGGGACCGTGGAAAAAAAAATTCAAATGAAGTCAAGGGCAGATTTTATGTGCTCAAAATTTTAATGAAACAACAAAAAGAGTTCATTATCATATAATCACAGCCTCTGATCGTTAGACAATGTATTGATGCAGCCATGAAATGTTTAATAATCTAAACAATTCACCACAGGCCGACTGATGTGAAACAACGGGATTCCTACGCTGTGATATTGGCGGGTGACGGTGGGGAAATTATATGAATTTATTTCATGATTTAGCAAACACATGCTGCGGATTATTCGAGGAATATGTTGGTGGCATCTGTTTTTTTAACGCCGCCTGATGTCCCCCGCTGAGCCGTGGACTCATGTTAACTCTGCTAACTGTTTGTACTTCTTCAGTTGCATGTTCATTTCCTTTTTTCTTTTTAATAGGTTTAACATTTATTCGTCTGTTGCATATTCTTCAGAGCATGGATACAAAATAGTGTTGACAATGATCAGTTCAAACATCTGTTTGAATGACTGTGGCTGCATGTGACTATGTTTGCCTCTGAGCGAGGGTGGAAATGTGTTTTTGCGTGTAACGGTGAATATAAAACTATAAAATTCCAAAGAAACAGACCGGCAAGGGTTCAGAGCACGGCTTTCAAAGCTTGCATTTATTTGAGAAACGTCATAAAGCTAAAACCTCTCTTCCATTTCAGCAGCTTGATAGTAGTTAACTGACTACTTATCAAGCTAGTAGAAAATTCTGTGAGCAACAATCGGAAAACGGAATATCAAAAACAAACAAACAAAAAAAAAATACTATATTTCAGCTATCTTGTTTATACTTTCTGTCCATTATTGATACATAACAAATACTTTTTCTATTGCTTATGTACTGGTTCGAATGTTTGTAAAATGCATGTCAAATTCTTTGTTTATACTTCTCATCAGTATGAATTAAAGTACTGACTTATCATGACACATCTATGCGACACCTCCAAAACACAGTCATAAAGATGCACCTGGTTCAGAGCACTTCCACTTCGCCTCTTACCATGTGACCTCCACAAACCGAGCTTTGGCATTTCAGCGTTGCCCCGCAGCCTACAACCTAATTGGTTGACTTGTCACTCCCTAATAATTTTAATGCAGTGTACAGTGGCAAACAGTCCCCCTGCAAACGCTTCAGGGGAGAGTGTGAGGAAAACTCTGCCCTCATTTTGTCACTGCGAGTATTTGCCTTTGATTTAGACCATAACCTCCTGACCTCCCATTTCCCGATGGCACATTTTGATCAATATGTAAGACAAACGTTGATAACCTTGGTGTGAACCCTTCTGATGCCGCCAGGTGAACGCGTGTGTGTGCATGAAGGCTGACCTATGTGAAGCGCTGTGATTAGATTCGCCCTCTCCCACTTTACTGCACATTTGATTGTCACTTTTCTGCTGCCACTTTAGCACCGCGACTGAATTATAGCTCAGTCGCGTTGGTCAGAGCAGACAAGAGTCATAATGTGCTTGCCACTTTAATAATTTCATTTCTGTGTCGCTAAAATAAATGTTAGGTCCACAATGTGTGAGACTGGTACATGAGGCATTTTAAAGTAAAACTAAAATTGAAACTATCTTTTTTATTATTATTATTATTATTATTATTTGACACGGAAATGAATTTCATTTCTGCCTCGCTAAAATAAATGTTAGGTCCACAATGTGTGAGACTGGTACATGAGGCATTTTAAAGTAAAACTAAAACTGAAACTATCTTTTTATTATTATTATTATTATTATTATTTGACACGGAAATTAATTTCATTTCTGTGTTGCTAAAATAAATGTTAGGTCCACAATGTGTGAGACTGGTACGTGAGGCATTTTAAAGTAAAACTAAAACTGAAACTATCTTTTTATTATTATTGTTATTATTATTATTTGACACGTAAATTAATTTCATTTCTGTGTTGCTAAAATAAATGTTAGCTCCACAATGTGTGAGACTGGTACGTGAGGCATTTTAAAGTAAAACTGAAACTATCTTTTTTTTATTATTATTATTATTATTTGACACAGAAATGAAATTTAATAATTTCATTTCACATTGTGGACCTAAATGATAGGTCCACAATGTGTGAGACTGGTACGTGAGCCTTGTTAGTTACAGTAAATGCCTCCGAGCAGACTGCAGTGTTTACTCCATCATGAATCCAGGATAAATATTACATTTGTATTTCCAATTTTGTTCTGAATCAAAAGCCTCAACATACATTTGTCATCCTAATCTAATTTAATCTACTGCTTCAAAGACATGTTCTCATACAGCATGATTTCTAGGCTCAGTTTTCGATAAGCACTGCTCAACATTAATTCTCCTTGCCGTTTCAAAAACCTGAATATTTCATACAGACGAGTATGAAACTTATTTAAACGGCTTCTTTTCTCATGAATGGATTGTAGTCGAGCAATTGTGCCATCAATCCATAGTTGGCCAACGCAAAGCATGGTTCATTAACTTCCAGCGGTGGACCATTTAACCAACTGCTCAAATGGATTATTTCTGGTGTGTATGGTGTGGTCGAAGCTGCTCACCTCACTGAGAAGGCGTGGAGGGACACCACTTGAGAATCGCCCGTGCATATTAAGCAGCAAGAAGAGCAATGGAGGACCCCAGGAAGGAGAGCCATGCTAGGGCTCCGGCAGTGGAGCACACTGTGCCAGAAAAAAGGGATGGAGTGTGTGCCTCTCTCGCTCTCTCTCTCTCTCTCTCTCTCTCTCAGTATATATATATATATATATATATATATATATATATATACACAAAGGTTCCTGACCCCGGGTGTAGAGGCGCACACACACACACACACACACACACACACACACACACACACACACACATATCAAGATGGTATGTCGCTGTAGCCAGACTCGTTGAACCTTCCTGACCGCTGCTCTACGCAAACCGCCGTCTGAAGCTTGGAGCTGATACAGTAGCATTACAGAAAAGCAGCAAATGGTTGAGTTGGGTGTCAGGACAATGTCTCTGCTCTGTGTGCACCATGACGTTCTTGAACATTGAGTGACACTGCTTCAAGATATCGTGTGCCGGCAAATCAGCCACTCCTAATAGTAATCGATACAGTTGAACTTGCCTGCATGCTGAGGGAAGATCATCATGGGCTGAGATGATATCAGGTGAAGAAAGACACAGGTAATTTGAAATAATGAGCACGCGACATGTCACGAGTCCTTGTCGAAGAGAGGATGTTTTGCTAGCGTCATGTTGCATTAAAATAACCGCATATAGAATTGGGAATGAAATGATGAAAACAGAAGAGAATGACAGTTGGCCTGAGCTGGGAATACATTCCACACACTTAGATCAGCCTTGTCAAGACTTGTCAGTGTGGTCATCTGTTGGAATGCAGGCTTCCAGAGGTGATGCTTCTGCTCTGATCATGCACAGCTGTGGGCCATTATCAACAGAGCGCTGCCAACGGAGTCTGGTAACCACTTGGACCATGGAAGAGAGCCACTCTGAGAGAATGAGTGTATGAGCCACTGCGCAGTTAGACCTGTGACACACGGCGCCCGGGAGGGTGGTCCAGACATAGCCACAACACAGCAGAAAAATGGAACGGATGGAGGAAGGCGGCCTCCATTTTGTCTGACTGTGTTATTATCTGATGACCTTTTCAATCAAATTCATCCTGTGACTTCTTGGAGAGAACAGAAGAAAGTACAGGGAAGGAACATCGCCAGCACCCCACCGCCAGCCATGAATAAAGATTATCATTATGTAGTAATATATGAGTAAATATAGAACATCCTCATGAGACATATTTATTCTTCATGTATTGACCCGTTGTCACAAGATGTCAGCCAGTGGTTTTATCTGACATTCTCCACATCCTTTCACAGTTTCAGTGTATGTCCATTAGTCAATGAGTTGCTACAAATGCACAACGTGGGGACGTGTAGCATAGGCTATAAGAGAGACTTTCGGTCCCCACAGTAGCTGTGTGAGAGCGCTTTGACAACCTGAGACACCAAAATGTTCAGAAAAAAAAACCAAAACAATTTTCAACCATGTCACATCATGCCTCAGTTTGTCAAAATACATGTTTAGTAGTGTTTGTGAGAGTGCTCAGTTATCCGGGTCATCACGCACTAAGCCTTCTGGATAGGAGGCAAAAGATTGTCTTTGACTATTACTAGTCCGGTTGACCTGATTCAAACCTTTGCTGCTATATTTAGTAGTGTGAATACAACATTCATTTAAATAATGTACGACATCAGAGGCGACACGCAAATCACCTCATGAGTGTCCGTGTGAGAGAAAATGAATAAATATTTCTCCTGAATCTTTGCGTGAAAGAGTGACGTGATCACACACGCTTTAAGTGTGTGGGAAAAACACAGTGGAATTCAAGACGTGCCCATGCTCTTGTCGAACAAAAGTATGGGCAACACTGTTAGAGTTCAAACCTGGAAACTGAATGCAATACTGAATGAAATCCATAAAGAGGAGGGTGCCGTGCTGCACTGCAGCGTCATCTGTCAAATTTATTTGAGTGAGTGCTATATACTATGGTTCATATTACAATTAGGCTGAGACTCCTGTCTTTCAGCAGAGTGCAGAGTGGAGTGTGACTGCCGCAGATATATATGAGAAGACACAGCCCTGAATGGGCCAGATAGAAAGTTGTATGAGCTGAAATTTCATCCATTCAATAAATGCAGATGGTAACAAACAGTATGTTGCTGGGAGGAGTTGGGGTGAGAAGCAGGGGACACCTGCTCTCACAGCACACGCAGACTCACACTTACGAACTAGTATCAGGTTCTATTTGATCTCTGCTTGTTTTGTGTGTGGGAGGAAACCTGAGTTCCACAGGGAAAACCTACAAGCTCCACACAGACAGGATCACTTCAGTCGCTTCACGCTGGAGTTGAACCGACAACCGTCTTGCGGTGAGAGTGGATAAATCGAACTAAATAATTTAATGCATTTATTAGTGTTGCACCGAGCCATAGCCATCAGATCCGACGGACAACCTCCAGGACTGAGATTGAAGAGCTCACCCTTCTTATTTCACTGGTCTGGAAGCCATCTAGATGTGATATGAATGATTCCACATTCCATCCTCGTCTTGGTCGCCCTCCTTCACTGCAGAGATCAGTGTCCAATAAATCATGCAGGAGCTGAATTAATATTGATTTGTGAACACGATCACAGCTGGAGGTGGCTAAATTATTCTCCACTCTAATAACAACTTAAATCCAACAGGAGGGGAATTCATGAAATTAACGTTTGACAAATCAATTGTGAAGTATTGCTCATATACTGTCGGCCAACTTCATACGCTATGTATTCAGCAAGACTGTTTCTCTCTCAGCCTCTCCCTTCAGGGGTGGCCACAGTGGATCATCTTCCTCCATCTCACCCTGTCCTCTGCTTCCTCTTCTCTCAAACCTACAAACCTCATGTCCTCCTTCACCACCTCCATCAATCTCCTCTTTGGCCTTCCTCTCCACCTTCTGCCTGGCAGTTCCAACCTCAACATCTTCCTACCAATGTACTGGCTCTCTCTCCTCTGTACATGTCCAAACCATCTCCATCTAGCCTCTCTGACTTTGTCTCCTAAACACCTGACCACATGTGCTGTCCCACTGATCTACTGCTTCCTGATCCTTTCCATCCTGCTCACTCCCAGAGAGAAGCTCAGCATCTTCATCTCTGCTACCTCCAGCTCTGCCTCCTGTCTTTTCCTCAGTGCCACTGTTTCCAAACCATACAACATTGCTGGCCTCACCACCCTTTTGCACACTTTCCCTTTCATCCTTGCCGACACCCTTTTGTCACACATCACACCTGATACTTTTCTCCAATGATTCCATCCTGCCTGTACCCACTTCTTCAGCTCTTTCTCACATTCTCCATCTCCCTGGACAGTTCAGCCAAAGTACTAAGTATCTCCCACCTTCTTTATCTCTGCATCCTGTAAGTAAATCATTATGTGTTGGGAAATAATGGAGAGAGTCAACAGTTGGTCAAGAAGTGAGTGCGGCCAGGGTGGATCAAGTGGAGGTGACTGTGACGTCAGAGAATTAGCAAGATTCACAGGACAAGCTTTACAGGACAGTAGCAAGAGCTGCTATGGTGTATCTTTAGAGACTCAGGAGTCAGAGTCAGAGATCCGGAGGTGGAGACACGAGAAAGGACAAGGTGAAGAATGAACCTCATATCACTTTTAGACGACAGGCCATCTAGTGGTTTCTGAAAATCAGGACACTGTACTGTTGTTTCATGATACCTCATGTACCCATCACTGATAATGAAGTTTCACTGATTCGGTGTCAAAACATTTTACAGCAGACAGTGCCATCTGGTGGCCTCTGAAAATCAGGACACTGTTTCATGAAACCTCATCAACCCATCAATAATGTGTCATGAAACCCATCACTGCAGTTCCACTTTGCTTTGATGGAGTGGAGTCCAAATGGGAGCAGGTCCTGCGACAGACACCAGATATGCTGGAGATAAGGAGGAGGTTTGTAGAGAGAGGTACATGTAAGTCTAATAATAACCACCTAGTCCTCATAGAACCACATCTTTGAGCATTTTTGGGGCTCCACAGAAGCTTGCTGGATTTTGAGAAGGAGGAATCATGACTCTTCATTCCAGCCATTCCAAGACTTGTTAAGGGAAGAATAACAAGTCAACACTTTTCATTGAGAAAGAACAGTGTGATACCTAAATGTCAATATGACAGTTACAGACTCTTCATTGAGTGGCACCAGGAAATAGCTGGCAGGTAGATGATCTCAAGTCAAGTTAAGTATGATGTGACCTAGATTTATAGATTAGATTTGATCAAAATCTCTGTCTCCCTTCTGCAAAGGCCAGACTGTAGGCATGTCAAGAAGACATGCGGCGCCACACATTTTGGCCGTGTCTCTGCCGACCCGCTAAGACATGGTGAGACAATTATTGAAAAAAAAAAAGATGACAAGCTTGTCAAAGTGAAGACTGACTGCGAATTTC
Organism: Synchiropus splendidus; assembly: GCF_027744825.2. Taxonomy (NCBI): domain Eukaryota; kingdom Metazoa; phylum Chordata; class Actinopteri; order Syngnathiformes; family Callionymidae; genus Synchiropus; species Synchiropus splendidus. The sequence continues at coordinate 48,123,324 of NC_071334.1, read as the reverse complement.
ATTTGTCCTGCGAGCCTTTATTCACCATGAGTCACACCTGACTGAGCCTCCATGGGGAAATGAAGAGCTATTTGACTCACCAGCACTTTCGGTGGTATTTTGTGAGCTTTCAGAGCTGCTAATACGTATCTTATAAAAGTACCTGTGGGGCTTGAGCACACAAGTGTGTCGCTGGGCAGTGTACTTTGAGTGTTTGTCCAAACGTCACTGCAGTGTTCATCCTCCCATCTCCTGGTAGATTTTAGTGGATGGCTGTGCAAGTTTCGCTGACAACTAATGTTAAATGACCCGATACAGATGTTATCAGTCCATTGAATGAATATTTTCATTCAACACATCACCCACTCAAATGGGCCAGTGGGGTTGTCCAGTGTCTCCTAGTTAGTACCGGTGGCCCCTACCCTCTGTATAACCAGGGAAATCCTTCTCTGCTGGCTTGCATGACTGAGTGAAGTTCCAAAGGAGGAGGTCAGGCAAGGTTGGAGGTAAGCCTACCAAAAAAAGCTTGGGTAGGGTTTGGTGTGAATGTTAGATGGAAGTTGTTTTGCGCAATGCTCTCCCCAGAAATGTTTTTTTTTTTTATCCATTGAGAAAACTACATGTACGTGTCAACATGAACTGCAGAAGGCTTCCATGGTCGTCTTTTTTGTTCAATGTTTTACGCCATGGGATGAGGATTGGTTGGCTGTACATGTGTGTATCCACCGGGTGAATGTGTGTCAGGTTTTTTATTCGGTTCCTCAATGATGTGTTGTAAATAAATTGTCCCAATTTATACGGTGGTTTTGGACCCAAAAGCAGAGATCAACCATGGTTTAATCCAAAAAAAAGAACGTAACCCTATGAGAACAAAGCTTGACACAAGGACAGACGAGGAATTGAAAAGACTTGACAATGGCTTGGCCTGACTTGACTTGACTTGACTTGACAATGACTTGACTTTACAGAGACTAGACGAGATGGCTCAAGGCGAGATGGGACTCAACTAGATGGTTACGTGGCTTGACAAGCAGAGTTGACTTGAGGAGACAGGACATGACTAGATGGTTTCTTGACGTGGAGACTTGACAAGAAAACGATAGCATGACGAGATGAGACACACAAACAGTAAATAAACAATGGAACGTTCAAACTGACAAAGTGTCAAGAGTAAGTTAGTTACCTGTGTTTCATATCCGAATGTTGCAGACTCACAGGAAGCTCGCTGTAAACACAATGTTGTATTTCGCTGTAGACCTCAAAGCAAAGAAAACCAAGACTCTCATGACAGATTTAGATTTTAAATTCAGAGCATGTTTTTTTCTGAGAAAAAAAAGTGATCAAAATGCATGTTCAAAGTGGTTTCTGGAATTAAATAAATATGACACATCCACAGATGCATGGTTTGCATTGTGCGAAACAAAGTGTGTCAACTGGCGGCGGTCGATAGGTGGGCGTGTTGGCATCCGCAGCGGGACTTCAAGGTGAGACTCATCCACGTGACAGCTTTGCTGAGGCTGACGATTATTTACAACGAAATTAATTACATACACTGTCAAGGTCTGAGGGTCCCGTCGCGTTAAGCAAGTGGTGGGTGTGTTGTGCTAACGTTGAGGCGGTGCAAGTTAATACATCAAAGCTCACATTAGCATTGGAAACCACTTGTATGTTTAGATATGCAGCCAACGCACATTGAGTTTGTTCGTCTTGTTGCATTATCCCAAGTGAATCTTGAGTCACTCAAGTGACTCAGGACTTTTTTAACACTTTTTAACCTTCAAAACAAAGCGGCACCATTTGGTCCACTGGTAACTTTTCAGCAAAATAAAACGATGACACACCATTTCCCCAAATTTGATGTTATGTTTGGAATCTCATCTTTTTTTGCTGAGGTGAGTATTTTGTGGGCTTTGTTGGCCCTGACCTTAAGTGCCACAAGATCAGTTTGTCTCTTAATGTGAGGCGACAGCAATGGAGATCGGGAGGGTCAGAGTTTGTAGGGCTTTACTGGCAGGAAATGGGCCCAAATATTTGAAAGACAACACAGCAGATCTCTATAGTGACCTTTACAAGTTCATTTTTAAAAGTTTGACTTTTGAAGAGCAATGTCAAGAACTCGGTTGGACCTGGTGGGTGCACTTATATTGGGAAATGTTTTGCCGACTTACTGGGGTTGTAGCCAGGCACACTGTGAATGGATTATAAGGAGAAGAATTCTACAGGCCAACGATTGCCCGAGAGGGATATTAGAAACGTATTTCATTTTAATACTACTGGATTCTTCAGAGATTCTTATGTTCATGTGTTTATGACAAGAAAGGGATGGGTTCTGGAATATCAACAGAGTATCGGCCAAATCGAAATTTCATTAAGTATCTATAGTGCTACTCAGTGGTAAGTGTTTTTCTTTTCACAAATATGAAAATGATTGTCCTGGACTGAATTACTATGGCTAGTAGCCATTGAATATGACAACATTAACAATCCTATTATATGCCTTCCTTCCAGGCCGAACACTACGAGTCAGTCTAGCCCAACAGCCTTGACGTCTTGGCACTATCGATACTATTACGAAGAGCATTAGTACTATTGCTGACGTGATTGCTGGCAACAGTGACTAGCAATGTAGATATGGACACAAGAACTAAAATAAAATGGATCCTGTTCATACATAAGCCGCACCGGGCTAAAAGCCCCGGGTGCAGTGGTGCTGTCTGCACCGTAGAAAGGTCAGTGAGGCATCCGGTTTAAAAATGCATGAGGATCAGTTCTAAACTATTCTTATTAGAAGCACAAAGGTAGTGGCTTATCGTCCCGAAATTACGGTATGGAATAATGTACCCCCATTACCCCCGCCACTACTCTTACTTCTGGTTTATTCATGGGTCCAAAATGACTAACCTTCGTCTTCACATCCACATCTGGACTGGCAGTTTTGAATTTCATCGCCAAAGCAAATTGTGGGGAGGTTTTTGTACTTTCTTTTGTAATATTTGTAATGTCTGTATCTGCACCTTTTTTTGTCAGAAGTGGCACCATAAGTCGCAAATGAGAAGTACAGAGAGGATATTCAGGATATTGCCCACACCCAGCAGTGACGTTTACTCATTTTCACTCTTTACAACATATAATGATCCGTCCACTAGGGAGCCAGAATCCATATTCACTAAAACATGGTGGCTAATGTGTCCACGATCATAATTAGAATCAATTACAACACGGTTGGAAACAAGGCAGGCAGAACAAATGTGTGTGATTTTTTTTTTTTTTCCCTCCTCTCACCTGTTTTGTTTTGCGTTACCACTGCATACATCGCAGACACAACCACAGGCCTCAGGGCTGCTGCACTCCCTGGGGTCACTATCGGGACAGCTGTTCATAGCAACCAAACAGGTGTTGCTGCTCTACGCTGAGAGAGAAATATCTTGTTTTCTGCTTTCCTTTTTAGCTTTAGCTTTTTTTTCTCATCTGTTTGGTAGCATCTGATTAATGGTTGTCACACCCGGATGACTCGCGTCTTATAGAACAAGGCACTGAGGTGGTTTGTTATCGGTTACTTCGCTCAACGTGTATATCACATGGTTTAACAGCATCTCTGATTGAGGGTGAAACGCTATGAACTATGTTAACCCTCGTATTATGCTAAGGGTCAAATTGACCCAATTCCTTTTTTGTCTAGAAAAAAGTAGTGGTTATCCTTACTTTTTCTTCATGAGAATTTGTGACTTTTCCTCATCAAGGGTCATGAACAGGTGCATAAAATCTGGACACTAGTCTAGTCTAGTGACATGTCTGTACAGAGTTTGCATACAAAGATGATGGTGCGGGTCATTTTGATCCGGACACTTTAATGTGGGTCGGTGGCTAAACATGTCTCTTTGATATACCTATTTAGACTGCCCAGCTATGTGTATTTTGATTGCCTCTGAATCGCCATTCAGACCCAGCTGTGTGTAGAGGAGACACTTTCTCTCCCTTGTTCTTGTCAGTGTTCTCATGTAGTCTCTTTGACAAACACACCAAAAATGAGCTCCAGAAGGTTCTCAGTTGAAGAATCCTTATCACAGATTTTGAACTGAGTGAGCGATGCAAAGGAAGAGATTTCAGAGACAGTGGATCTTTCAGAGACCGAGGACAATGTTATTGATAATCCAGATTGTCAATTTTCCTCCGATGAAGAGGATTCAGAGGATGAGTCTGCTGTTGTCGCTCCATCAGAGGAAAACTCAAGAAGGCAGCAATCATCCACAGAGAGGACATTGGCATCTAAAGATGGTGACTTGCGTGCTTACATTGGAATTCTGGCATTAGCTGGAGTGTACAGGTCTAAGGGAGAAGCAACTGCAAGTCTGTCTATCCTTCGAGCAACAATGTCTCTTGAGACATTTCACATGATATCTCGTGTCATCCGATTTGACAACAGTGACACCAGAGCTGGTCGACGTGAAAGAGACAAGCTAGCGGGATAAATGGGTCAAAACTCTACCTGCATTCCTCAATATTTGCTTTCAGTGACAAAGCAACAGTTGTTTCATACTGCCCAAGAGAAACAAGAATGTTCTTGTAATGAGCACAATGAACACAGATGCATCTCTAAGCACAAGAGAAGACACGAAGGCACAAATGATCCCGGACTACAACTCCACCAAAGGAGGAGTTGACAGTCTGGACAAAGTCACAGCAACATACAGCTGCCAGCGCAGGACTGCCCGTTGGCCCTTGGTGATTTTCTCCAACATCGTGGATGTGTCTGCTTACAATGCCTATGTCCTGTGGACTGAAATCAGCCAGCAGTGGAATGCCGGCAAACTGTACCGACATCGGCTTTTCCTGGAAGAACTTGGCAAAGCACTCACAAGCTCACATCACAGAACCAATCTGCAATGGATGCATTGGATACAGGTGTGAAGAAAACGGAAAAGATGCCAGATCTGTCCCTCCCGAGATGACAGTAAAACAAGTAACTGTTGTGTGAAATCATGTGGAGAGCATTGAATATGTGGAACATTGAAAAATGGGGCAAGTTACATGAAAATAAAAGTGTTTGTGAGGACGGAAAAACTTTAATTGTTCTTAACTATAGTGTTTAAATTGAAAATGTGCTGTATGTCTCTTTTACAAAAGTTTATATAATAGTATATAATAGTTTATATAATCTAAAATAAAGATGTTATTGGTTCAATCTGTTTTTTTGATTGTTTTGAGTGGATTTACACAGTGCGGGTCAATTTTTTTTTTCAACATAATAAAATGTTTTCGGATTACTGGAGTCAGACTGGCAGATCCATGTACAGTATAATATAATTTACTCTATTCCAGTCAGTTTTCCTTCAATAACATGTTGCACCCTCAACAGCTGGCACTTTACATTAAGTCATCCATTCACACACAAGTGGCAGCAGAGCCGTCAGGAGCGATGAGTAGTTTGTCGTAACCCTCAGGGACAAACGGACAACCTCTCAGTCAAATGGTCATCACTCCAAGGTCTTCTGGGAATGTAGATGTTCGACAGAATGGTTGTAAAAGATTATGCAGATTAACACGTGTAATGGCTTAAAAAGACAAAAAAAGTTCATCACCATAGAAAAAAATTAAACAGAAAACAAAATGAACTCAGACAGCTCAGTTCAGGAATAGACCTGACAGGCAAACATATGTCATATGGAAGGCAGATTCAAATTCCAGCACAGAAGAAAATGTAGACGGTAGTCCGAACTGGGGCTCAACAATTTTAGTAGAACATCTTTTTGCTATTTTTCTGACAGCTACAGTGATTTTGATTTGATTCTTGACTTTCTTATATGTCTTCATAGATTAAAATTTGAAAAAAATATATTATTCTAAGACGTGAAATTCAAATCAAGAATAAATTTCAAATTTCTTTATTTGAAACATGAATGTACATCCAAATCTGCTCTCTCAAGTAGGCGCACAAGGGATTCAACTGCTTCTGGTTAAAGTCTGCAGCCTCAAACCACTCGCTGAGGACTGACACGCTTTTTCTCTGGGATTAACCCGTGATTCTGGTCAAATGGAAACCATTTCAGCAATGAAGTGACAATTGGAGCAAATAGTTAGCGTAACCAATCCTCAAGCAGCAGTGTACAGCGCTCAAAAGGACACTGTATTGTAGGGTGTGGCCACCTTTCTCACGCTTTGTTTCCATCTCAGATAGATGCGATGCCGCGAGAGAGAGAGACACAGCAACCGCACATTACAGCAAAAATATTAGAAACTTTGCTGATATCATGATCGTCTTGTCTTAAATCGTGATTTCAGAATATGTTCAATAGTTCAGCCCGAACAGGGAGGTGACTGACATAAAAAAAATGTGCCCCTACTTGATGAAGAAAAGAAAAAAATCATCCAAAAAGCTGCAGTGCACTGAATCAAACCGCAGTGATGGATGAGAACGGTCCATCAGTGACAGAATTTCTGACTCAAAATATCAGAAAGGAAGCACAGCAATGCTCCTCAACCAAAGGAAACTATCTTCCACATAATAATCCAGAGATACTGAGGCTGAAAGCATCAGGCTGACAAGCCGCACCAGAGAAACCGAAGCAACTCCCGTGTGAGAGAAACACAAGGTTCTTTAACATAGAAATACTGCCTAATCTGTAGCTATTTATTGGCAAATATCTAGGTCCTGATAAAATACTGTATGGTCCAAATTGTACCTCAAAAGTGTTTTAGCTTCTGTGATATTCATGCATAATGAAAAACTGCAGATATTATTCGGCAGTAACATTCGTCTCGGGATCCCTCCGGCACTGATTCCCTCAGCAGCGGAGAACACAATGTCTAGCTCCGGCCAACAAATCCCCAAAATAACTGTGGCAGCGCTTTCTGCTTGGGATGATCACATTTGAATATATTTTTAGATTTTGTATCAGCTCTGCTGGAAGCAGGTGACAGCAAAAAAGTGTGAAGACAGTAGTTCAAATTGGTCACTTCCCACCCGGAGTTGCCACAGCAAGTACTCTACCGTCACCAGTTTGTGAACATCAGCTCAGAGCAGAGCGCTGGTACCTTTCTCCTTCATTCCTTCATTCTCGACATCACAATCTTGACAGTGAAAATAAATAAATAAATAAATAAAAAACGGCAGGTTTGAATAAAAAAATATAACATATAACATATAAATTATAACAAACAATTTGTGTCTGGTTTGCAAGCAGGACAAGTCTCTTGTACCAACACTGGAGGTCATGACACTTGGATTCTCAAGCAAGTCATGAAACTACTTCCCCACAGATTCAAGCCCAAGTTTCTCATTGAAACTGGGCTTTAAAAAGGAATTCCGGTTTCCAGAAAGATAAAACAAGGTCACCCTCTACTATACAATCTTCAGAGGTGGATCAGTCGCAACTCCTCACTTTAACTGCAACTAATTTGCCGTGTGATGTTGTTAAACATGTCACTTTGACAATTGTCACTTTCAGACGACGGCGGATTAGCAGCTGTGTACACAACGAATGTGTCAATGCTTGATCACATCATTAATATGAAAGATGTGTGTCACCACGTGCTCCAATTCTTCTTTGTAGTTATGAGTACCATCAATCCACAATAAAGGAAATGTAACGATGAAAAAAAAATACTGAATTGAGGATATGTAGTGGAGTAAACGTTAAGAAGTAAAAAAAGTACAGATAAGACATTATAACTTTCTTCAACCACACTTCTCTGTGCAAAACTGTGTGACCTTGTGAGTACAGGTATACAGTTACTGGTGGAAATATATATATATATATTTTTATTTTTTTTTGCTGCAGCAAAATTGGTGTTCACACACAAATACATGATTCTCACGTCTAGTGGCGCAGAGTTGTCATATAGCAGCGAGAAATATGAGGCTATTGTGTGTGGAAGTGAGCACTGACATTTTACTTTCACAACAACCCGCGGCCATGGCTGCAGGAGGCACTGGAGGTGCGCCCGCTGCCTTTTGAGTGATCTGTTGATAGGAAATCGATGAGAGGAGCGTTTAAAGAGGATTTTAATTGAACGTACGGAAGCCTGCGGTTGCTGCTGGGATATGAGATCCATCCCTTTGGAAGTCAACGTTGTTTTTGACGAGCAGTTGAGCGTTCGAGCCAATTTGTGATGAGCAAGGAGGGACCATAGGATTCGATTCATCGGCCGGGGTTGTTCATGTTGTTTCTTTGACCAGGTAACGTCGCACTTCCCTGTTAAAGTTTTGTGCTCATTTGAATGTTTCTTTTCATCAGAAATGATATATATTGAGGTTGTAGCGCCGATTTCTTTCATGCAGAGGTTGAGCAATGACTGAAATTGTCCCGTGTGATAGCTTCCAAACCCAGACGTCCCCGACCTCTCGCCCCAAGAGACGAGGAAGGACTCCAGCCTCTCAGAAAGACAGAAGAAAATGAACGCTATATAAGATGTTCATATCAAATGAAGGTGTTTTATGAGCTTGTGAACGTGGTCTTGGGTTTCTGCTGTTAGCGTTCTCACGTACTGCCACAGCATTATTGAAAGATTCACACACCAACCCCATCTCCTCTTTTGTAAGCGAATGACTGTGGAGACAAGATTCAGCAACAGCTAGTTCCTCAACTACAGTAAGATGAAGCTTAAGACCAGCTCATCAGCATTCAGCCCTCAGAGATGTTTATCGACAGCCAGCCCCACGAGAAAAGTATCTCATGTCAAGCCAACCTCAGGACTTGTTTATCTGAGGCCAGTCCCAGAACAAACGTAAAAATTTCAAATTTCAATCCTAAAATATCATGATCAATTTCTTCTATTTCTGTACGTAGTAGTGATGGGTAGATGGAGTTTCATGAAACAGTGTTCTGATTTTCAAAGGCCACCAGATGGCGATGTCTGCTGTAAAATGTTTGGAGTCGGAGAGTTTGCATGAAACTAATTCAACTGAATGTCTCATAATTTCTAAACCTGGCGATGAAGTTGCTTGTGGAGTTCTACACAGCCATCATCCAGTCTATCCTCACCTCCTCTATCACCGTCTGGTACAACAGCGCCACCTCCAGGGACAAGAGCAGACTGCAGCGCATCGGTTGCAGCCTGCCACCACTTCAAGACCTGTATGTCTCCAGGACCCAGAGACGTGCAGGTCGGATCAGAGCCGACCCTTGTCACCCTGGTCATGGACTGTTTGTTCCTCTTCCCTCTGGCAGGAGGCTACGGTCCATCCAGACCAGATCCTCCCGTCACAGGAACAGCTTCTTCCCCTCGGCCATCAGACTGTTGAATTCGTGATCAGCCTTTGTTGTTTATTTTATTTTATGTCATTTTATGTCAGCACTTGATTCCAAAGCACTTTCCGAGTTGGTGGCATCCCCACTGACCATGGCAATAAATCTGATTCTGATTCTGATTCTGAAGAGCACCATCTAGTGGCATACGAAAATTCGGACACTGTTTCACCACCACTGCAATACTGTTTCATGATACTGTACCTCATGCGCTACTTCTTCTAGACTCAGCCCTGAGATCTGCACGCTTCATACAAACATCCAGGAAATGATTTTGCGCTTCTGGGTGAATGACCAAAACTGGGATGAATGTTAGTTGGCTCTGGAAAAAGTAACATTTCTTTGCACCACTGACAAAGCTTTTTTGAAGACTGGCAAGGCCTGGACAAATGCTGAACAGCTTCTATTCAGACATGAAAGAGGTGCTTCAGTTGTCATTTCCTGAGAGAATATTTATCCATTAATAAATGCACGAAAATGCAATTACTTGGATATCGAAAGTTGTTTCACCATGAGTTTCTGAGGACTTCAATGACAAATTTGCTCTTGGAAGTAAATAGTAGCCGTAGCAGGAAGAACATAAACAAATTGTTTTTTCTGAACAAATACTGTGAGTCTTTGAATTCATTTATTTATCCATGACAGATTTTGACGCTTGCTAAGATGTTGAAGGCTAAATCAGTCCGCTCAGTCATGATGGGAGTGACCCAAGAAAGGTGTTCCTAGTTGCCTCTTCTGGCATGGGAATGTCTTTGATCTGACCTTTTTTGAAGCTTGGCGTCGAAAATGAGCAAAACATTTGTATTGTAAAATATTTATACTTCCGCAACTCAAAAAAAGAGCTGAAGCCTGGTGAGTTTGAGGTCAAGCTACTGTGGATTCCCTCCACTGCACTTAGAAAGACGCAGGTCGTCTTACAGCAGCAACATCTTTCGGCTGCTCAGTGAATACTACAGAGAAAATCCAGACTCTCATTTCTGTGCTTGGGATTGTCACTCTGGCGGGTGGAAACTGTAGCAGCATCTGCTAGATCCTGTAATCCATCCAGCTTTTAGGCCTGTGAGCATCTGCTGTTCCACGCCCCAGCAGAGGATCTGTAGCCCAGAAAAGAGGTGTACCGCCACAAATAAGAGGTCGGTTGAAGGAAGAAGAATAGAGCAGATCTGCTTTATCGCCCATAATGTCTGAGGTTGAGAGGAGAAAGCATAGCGTTCCAGCACTAACTTTCTGTGTTCAATATCTGTGCCATGAAAGCTGTTAGAGTCCCGGCAAAGTGGCGGCATGTGCCAACTTCTTCAGCAGCAGCTGCCTCTACGCTGTGAAGCTCACAGATTAAGGTCGGCTCCAATCTGCCCTGATCTGCCGGAGGAAGCAGATGATGAAGGGACAAACAACTTTGATCAGAGATATCGGCGCTAATCCAGACGGCGATCGCATCACGCGGCAAAAGTCATCATTGGAAATTACTGCTGACACCTCAAATAACTTCTAAAGCCGATAGGAAGTGTCAAGCGGATGTGGTGAGTTCACTGAGCATATATACATATATATATATATATATGGTTATTATCATTTTTATCATATCATGATTATTACAAAATATATATATTTTATAATTACATAGTGTTTTAAACACAAGCCCTAAAAACATGCATTTAAAACAGAAGGATGCTCATGTTTGAAGTGTGTAATTACTAAATTTAACAGTGTAGAGTTGTCTACAACCCGAGTTTTGATACTGGCTTGTGGTGTTGTTCCATAAGTGTGTTTATTTAGTGTACATGAAGCCACCCAGTCATGCATACTGTTTGCAGTCGGTGCCCATGAAGCACCCTGGGGTCCAGTGGCAGATATATAGTGTCACACCTATCGAGTGTGTCATAGGCTGATCTCTTAAAAAAGGTGCACGTTTGAGCGTTGTTGCCAGCAAGATTGCACATTGGTCTAAGTGCCACCTTTAGCATGATAACAGGTCACACCATCACAGATGTGTCACGCTCATGGTGTCTGTCTCCAATAACAGGGCGTTGGATCAATGTGTTCTTGTCTGGACTGAAAAGTTGTAAATCATACATATAACACTTTGAAGTGTGGGTTCCACAAATCTCAGGGCGTACAGAGACGGAAGCATAAAGAAACACAGAGGTCGTGGGATGCAGACTTGCTTTATTCCAGATCAGCATCAGCATAACAGCATCTCTCAGCATCAAGTTGTCATGGGTCAACATGAACGTACAGACACATTAAATAGAGCCTGGACCGAGGGCGTTCCTCGAATCCATTCCACCATCCAAATACACAATATCACACAAACACATGACCGTATTTAGTGTTCGATTACTGGAAGTGCTTTCCCCAAATCCAAGACGCTTGGCCTGGCCATCATGACCTGACATTACAGATGATAGATGTACCTGTTTACTTCCTAAGGAGACCAGATCTGGCATATTTGGAAACTCGGCTGGACATTCTGTTTGTGCAAAAGTGACTCTTTTCATAAAACTGACCGAGTCCAACATGGATGGACGACGGCTCAACATTCCATTGGCGATAGGAAACTGATCATACTTTTACTTCACTGATGTTTCTAATCAGTCATAACAAATTATTCTCCAACAGATGTTATTCACACCTTTATTTTCCGTGTTGTTGTCCAACTTGTTGTGTGACAGCATGTTGATCGGACCCCTGAAGAACTCGGAACCGGACCAGACAACGATTGTTTCTCTTCTAAACATCATTCTCCATCTTTCATCTATTTAGAGAAGCCTCCTCGCTTCTGTCTCCAGATTCTGCTTTGTCTGCAGCAGCGCCCTATTATCTGGGCTGCACACGATTTCCTAAATAATGACTTTGGCAGCAGGTAGAATTAGATCCTCGCAGAGCGGGTGTGGTTTTATTCCTGCGGGCAATCTGATCTCTCTCCAAAGGGCACCTTCCACCGCTCAGGAAGCACTTTTTTGTTTTGGCTCAATAGCAGACTGGTTTTCGGTCTTCCCTGCTGCGGTTTAGCAACACTGAGGTCGAATTCATCAGCCTCAGCCAAGTTTTTGTCTTTTGAGCCGTTTGTCTGCCTCCACGTTGGTTAAACCAGACAAACGTGAGACTCACGTTTAGCCAACAGGTTTGGAGCGACAGCCCACTTTGTATTCCTGACAGCCCCGCTTTTTTATGCTCCAGAATTCTTTTTTCTTTTTTACGTTTATTCGAATTTAAACATAGATTGTCAAATTTCAATTTTGTGTGTGGATGTCACACCGTTCCAAAGGAGATGGTGTGAACTTTGAAGGCAGCCTCACCCACCGGTTCTCAGTGGTACTGGTTTCCAAGTGGCTTTCTGTGTAGCCCTGGTCTGTCTTTTCATCAGCATCAGTAAACAGATTTGACAGCCGGGTGCTACCTGCTATCCTCTTTCCTATTCCCCCTTGTTCATATATAAGGTGCCGTGGAATAGCTTCATTCCATTACATGGCCAGTAGAAGCTTGATAGCGGAGCCCTGGAGATGTACGGAGGTCCATAAAGTAGGAAGCACTTATTAAAAAAAAACCTCAAGTTAGAACAGAGGTGGGCACTTAAACTTCCTGAATGGCCGGGTTATGTACCGTTGAGAGGGGGTCATCAAACCCAAAGAAAGGAGTGCAAGAGAAAATTTAAAATAAAAATCAAGTCATGACATCATGTGTGGTTATGAAATTAGACATGCTGGTGTAAAATGTTGGTTTGTTGTGTTTTTTTTAATTTAAACCACATCCCATTTAAAGATTCTGGATGGGTCTCATACATTTCAAAATATACTTTCAATTTAAGGGACAAGAAATACTTCTAAAATAGCCAACAAAAATAATCAAAGGACAAAGTTATGTGGCAGCTGCATCGTAACGAACAGAAAACAATGCACAAGACAAAGACGTCAGGGACCGCAACAAAGTCAGTTTTATAGTTTCACTCAGACTCCAGGAGGGCCACATAAATACAGTCAAAGGGCCGCATTTGGCCCCCAGGCCACACTTTGCCCAGGTTTGGGTTAGAAGCACAACAGATGTGAACTGTATGCAGCAAACTGGAACACCTCCAGCCTGATCTTTAAGCTTACATGAACAAACTTAACTTACATTTGGTCATTCTGGTGTCGAGTATTAAAATGCATTTGTCTTTTTGTCCCTAGTTTAGTACCATGTAATTATCAATCAATGATGCCAAACAATTTCTAGCAACTTCATTTGTTGTTGTTTCAAACCAATTTTTTGTGACAGTATAATAAAGGTCCAAATATTGTTTTTGGTACTGATTTACTATTTTTAATTTACTATTTTAATGTGACAATTTTCTGATTTTTTTTTTTTAATTGTCACTTAGAATGTTCAGTTCACCATTAAGCAGTGCCTCTGTTGAGGCATCAGAATTATTAAATTCCATTGTGTTTTTTTTTTAATAAATATTTTCTTTCTTTTAATTGTGGAGTTAATTGTCATTTTTCAAAATCTTTTTATTTCCGTTGTTGAAAAAAGGACACATCTTTGTCTGTAAATCTTGACTTTAGCCGTAGCTCGGTGAGAGAAACAACTATTTTACATCATAACTATGACCCTTGATCATTATTCAGTGTTTACTTCAGTTCTTCCTTTGCTGACCTGCTTCACATCTGAGTGGAGTATTGTCTTGCATCAGCCCTGTTTCTGCTCCGGTTTGGAGTGAAAAATGTCTTACCGGGGCAAAATAGGAGACAAGGAGGAAGTGGCAGACGGCCACGTTCGCGTCTGACGGTCAGCCGGGGTCACAGAGCAGCAGGCAGCAGACGAATATTATTCTCTTGCTGTGTGACTCTAAGTGCATTCACTCTTGAAAATGTTTTGGAGCTCTCACACTGCACAAGTGAATGAACTCATACCTGAAAATGTATCAGCCTTCATTGACCAAATCTGTAAATTAACTGAAGGAATTATTCATTCAGAAAGTGACTGGGGAATCTGAAGAACAGCTACTCCGTTGCAAGTCCTCGGAACAATCACTCGCTGTCCTTGAGGAGTGAATTTATCCGCCAGATGAATAGTAATTCCTGCGATTGTGTTTGGATGTGATTGTGTTAGACGTACTAATGGAGTAAGGATGAATCAGCTCTGAGCATCGGTGCCACGTTGTTTGGGGCTGTGATCCGGTGAACTTGTTGCCAACACAAGACTCAAAATCTCAGGTCTTGTTTTTGAACCTCCCAATATTACTGCGCTGGGCTTCTTAAGTCTCCAGCTCACATGGGGAAGGGGTTTGAGTGAATGATGGTTGGTGGATCACTGACCTCATATAGATAGACCTGGATGAATATCCAAAGTCTGACTGCTGACATGCAGCGTCTATAGTGCGGTGTTCAGTGGAAGCAAGTGGAGCAGAGCTGCAGATTTGCGCCAGGGAGGGAATTGAACACCTTTGTTTTCGGTTATTCAGAATTGAATTTGTATTGCTGAGTTGTCATTGATTTTTATTCTGCCTGTTTTGTGTTTTCTCATAATGGTTAAATCCATGTAAACATCATTGTGGCGGAGTCACAATGCGAAATGCTTTATATGCTGCAGGACATCAAACACAGTTTAAACGTTAAAAATGCCACTGGTTACCATGTAAAGTCAGTGTAGAAAAACTGTATTGCCAGAATGGGAGGTCATTGCTTCAGTCCGAGTCAAGGGACATGTTGACCAAAAATATTTTATGAATGCAGATAACTGAACGGATTTATCACCAATAAGGTTTGTGAGGCACCATTTCCAATAAAAAAAGAATAATAAAAAAAAAGGTTCCAGATGGAAGCGCCAAAAACTGTGACGCAAAGGAGTTTATGGAGTAAAGAGGTGGCTCACCATAGGTAGAGCCGACCCTTGACTCCAGACCGGTCGCAGCAGAATGGGCAGGAAAACAAACGAAAAGAAAGGTTCGGAATGTGGCTGTTTTGGAGTCATTTACATGTAAAAGGATCTTTTTGTTTCTCCAAGAAGGTGAGCGAAGAAACATTTTAGAAGACTCTATCAGGACTAAAGGCCTGTGTTTGCGCTGAATGGCACTTTTGTACAGGATTCCGACTTGACCGATGGAAACATGCCATTGCTTCACTATAGTAACTATAAAGTTTTGCTTCGTCTTTAAAAGAGAAAATCCCTGGATTAATTCTTTGATGGATGGACGGCTAACTGGGTGAATAAACCCCGACTCCAAGATGGATTCATCTGAATCCAGAAATGGTGGGAAGAAGCGCAGCCCACGTCTATCGTGCGCAGAATCGCGGGTGCGTGTCTGTGGGTGTCTCTCTGACTGACAGCTGCTGCTCTTAACTGCAGGTTCACTGAGTGTTTACAGGTCCACCAGTGTTGGATTGTTTCACGTTTTAAGGAGCAGGAATCGAAATGGTTTATTTTATAAACATATTACCGCAGAGGAGCTGATCCAGATCTGCGTCTGACTGAAAGAGTTTAATTAGCAAGAAAAAAAAAAAAAAAAAGAGCTGTCTCTTCCTAATTAGTGTGTTGTACAAATATGATGTTGTTGTCTCTGCCAAGTGGAGTAGAAATGTTTACACTCAAGAATATGCATTTTTAAGGGCATAAAATAAGATAATTAAAATGTAATTAGACGTGTACCTCAAACTCGTGGATTCAAAATGAGTCATCCTATTTTTTCGGGTTCAAAATGGTCACGTGACTTTGAGACGGGATAGTGCAGACCTGGGTAAAGTGCGGCCCGGGGGCCAAATGCGGGCCTTTGACTGTATTTAAGTGGCCCTCCTGGAGTCAGAGTAAAACTATGGAACTGAGATTGTTGTCGTCCCTGACATTTTTGTCTTGTCCGTTGTTTTTCTTTTTGTTTTGGTTGTTATGATGCAACTGAAACATCTCTTTCTCGTTTGATTATTTTTGTTAGTCGTTGTAATTTGTTGTGAAGGAGAAGTTCTTATCCCTTGAAATACATCAGAATCGAAAGTAGATTTTGTAAAGAATGAGACAAATATCTTCATGGAATGGGGTTTAAATTAAATAAAACACAACAAGCCAACATTTTATGTGCATGTGCAAGTGTAATTTCATCATCACACGACTCTTATTGTTTTTCTCTAGCCCTCTTTTCTTCGGCTTTGAAGGCTCATCTCAATGGTCAGAATATATAAGGAAATTTAATGGCCCACCTTAGTGCAGCCACGCCCTGGAGACCACAAGGCTGGTGTCCAGGTGATTTCCTTTATGCATTGAAATGAATGAACGGTGATGACAGTGAGCCAGTTCGAAATGTCAAACTAAATGTCGAGCCAATTCACTGCGTTTTGAATGACCAAAGTGACCCAAATGATGTCAACCAATCCCACTCTTTTTGGTTTGAGCCACGAATCAACTTTGCAGACTCCGAACCAGTTCTTATTTCCTATCTGAACATGGCAAAACTGAAAGCGGCACGGAGCTGTCCCGGTGTGACAGAGCTCCCTGAGGTTTTGGCAAGATCAAGTTCATTACAGCATCTGTAGTTTCTTTTTATTTATTTATTTTTTACCTCTATATAATATAGAGCTGATAGCTGTATATATAGCTGAATTATCTGAGTCAGCTTTGTCCTGCCATGTGATTTGCGCTCAGTCTCCCTTTGTTTTCTCGGCCGTGCGTGTCCACCACATGCTCACTTGTGTTTCTTCGTTCTTATTCCCTCCCTTTTCCCCCATGTGACCACTGCGTTCCTTTATTTTTGTTCCCCTGAACTGTGTAGTGGGTGATTTAGGACTGTTCTCTATGAGAGGATTGGATCTTCTGCTTTGACTGACGTTTGTTTTTGAGTTTTTCTCTGGTTCTCTTCATTGAGTACTGCAATGCCCATTGGTTCATCCATCTCTTTACCTCCCTTTTTTTTACGCTACATTACATTGTTTTGTTCATGACCCATCACGTGTGGCTACAGCTAATGCTATGGAGTTTGATCTTCCTTCAAAATTACATCTTTCCTAATGCCCATATTTTCCACATGCATGACCCATGAATCATTTGATGGCTTTCTTTCGTCTGTCCAGAATCTCCATCTTCCACTTTCTGAGCTGAAATTCGTGATTTTCAATGTATTTATTTATCTTAAATAAAGCTGTGACGCCATCACTCACTGTTCCGACTCCTCCACAAAACCCCAAAATAAGACACTAGATGGTCACGCTTTTCTGTATGAGTACTGTCAGAGTGCATGTGTCATCCTGCTTGCCGGAGCTGACTTCGGTTAGTCACACAGGCTTCCAGACATCTGTAGTTCAGACTGAGATGTGACCTGGTTACTGTGATGCGCTATGCTGGGATGTGGGTTCTGGAAGCACTTTGTTACAGTGCAACCTGTATGATGTTTTGGGCGTTTCATAAGGTTCTTAGCAAGAAATGGTAAAATAATTTTGAGGTTGTTGAAGCTTTTAGAAAGTCTACTAATCTAACATTTCCCTGCAGACACACTATATAACATTACAGAGATGCTTCGAAGATTAGTTTGAGGTGTTCACCGACGTGAAATACATTAGTCACCTGTCAAACATGAATCAGGATCCAAATGTGCCGGAGTGATTCTCAGTCACACCACCATCCGTCACTCAGTGGGTTCCTCCAGACAGACTGCAGTGTTTCGCCCATCTGTCAATCAGCGTCCACAGTCAGACGGCCTGGTGTCCTCCTGCCGGGCCACTCAACATCTGCCACCCTCTCGCTTGACTTGGAACACCGCAGAGAGCGGCTCCTGAAATCGAAGCACCTTGTTGCCATCGTGTCTTGTCAGCACCTTGTGTGGGCAGAGCTC
Source organism: Synchiropus splendidus (assembly GCF_027744825.2). Classification (NCBI taxonomy): domain Eukaryota; kingdom Metazoa; phylum Chordata; class Actinopteri; order Syngnathiformes; family Callionymidae; genus Synchiropus; species Synchiropus splendidus. The sequence continues at coordinate 48,105,309 of NC_071334.1, read as the reverse complement.
CTCACTCTAACCAGATCAAAGGAAAACCAGCCAAGCTAAACGTGATGGATCGTCGCCTCTATTTCTCACTCCCCGCCGCTCGCGCTCAGACGAGCGAACGGAGCGATGGATGATTATTGCTGGTAAATTAGACGACGGATGCAAAGCAGGAGGTTATTAAGAACAGTAGTGCTGACAAACTTCAGATGTGCTGACTCATGGCCTCGAAATTAGCTGTGGATTTTCTGCCCAGTGCGTCTCTGTGTGAGGCCAGACGTCCTTTGTGCCGACGTCAACTGTTACTCAAGACAGTGCTGAATTTGAGATTTGGACTGGCTATTTGACCTTGTTGTTCCGTGATATTTAGTGGAGCTGCCCGAGCCCACCAAAGTGCCACCAATGTGCATCCAAATAATCTGTGCACACCATGTATTGTATTTTCCAGACTATAGATTGCACTGGAATATTAGCCGCACCCACAACATTTAAGAAGGAAAATAGATCTTGCTCATACATAAGTCGCACAGATCTATATGCCGCGGATGCAGTGGTGCTGTCTGTGCCGTAGAAAGGTCAGTGGTGCACCCGGCTTAAAAACGCTTTTCAAAACTAGTTTTGAAAACGGGCTTCGGCATCGAGAGATCGAGACACCTGAAACACATTGGGCAATGTTGTGAATTTTAAACATGAACTCCTCACATCTTTTATTCACATTAAAGTGCTGAAAATGTGCTGTTTTCACCTACGTGCCCGAAGTTCCAACACCACAGCCGGTCTCAACAGCTGCTTCTCGATTCCAGACCTCCAGGATATCGGCTCTGTCGCCGCAACTGCGGTCAAAAACAGCACATTTTGAGCACTTTAAGGATAAATAAAAAACCTCGGATTTCATCTGTTTCATCGTCTCCAATTTCATCTGACCGCGAGAAAAAAAGTAGTGGCTCATAGTCCGGAAATTACGGTACTTCCTTGTAGTGTACAAAGATGAGAGTATGATGAGTTTCAAGAAAGCAATTTAGCCCAATAAAGTAGCCTTGATCGATGTATAAAGAAATCACCCATCCTCATGTCAGAAACCTTCTGGAGTGCAAGACATTAAACAGACATACGTAATCTCTATTCCTATTTTATTTTCATATGCACACAAATGTAACACAAGTGTGTGAGCATGACTTTGATGCTCACAGAAACGGCATCATGGGTCAAGTCATGGTTACATCAAATACTATACACACCACTTAATATCACCATGACAATAGTTGCTCACTATGCAACGGGAAATACACAGGAGGAGAAGCACTTGTTTCAGTTGATGTAATATGCCACTTGACAACAATAAATATGTGACTCCAGTAGAGGCTAAATGTATTGCTGAATATGACTCGTACGTCACTGCATCTCCAAGAGCTGCTTTTCCATCTCTTCAGAAATGTCTTCAATGCCCTTGGTTGAAGTCACAACCTTTATCGACCCATTCTTTGCTTTGGTTTCGAACATATTGTACAAACAACTCGCTCTTATTGACTTGTCGACAACCACCACACCTTGCTCGCGATGACCATGGATTCTTGCTTTAAATCAACATGGTCCTTATCTTCCTTAGCAAACATGAATATGAGACATTCACACACACACACACACACACAAAAAGCTGATATTCTGTGATTCACATGACATTGGAAACTGGATTGGCCAACTACCGGATACCTGGCACTCCAGGCAAAATCATTTGACCAAGCTATGTTGGGTCGGAACAAATTGGTGCTCTCCGTGAAACTGTTTACGTGCATGCATCATGCACGTTTGGTAGAATATTGATGTTGCAATTTTACCTTTAGCGTCGCAAATGTGTTGGTCCGTATTCAGTGTAAAAGTGACTCAGATTTGTTCGAAGTAAAACCTCGGTTTCCTACCTTTGTGCACCAGAAGTCCTTCAACCTCGAAGGAGATGCTGCCCCACGTGGGTGGATCCTCCTCGCTGCCTTCAATGATCAATGTTCAATGATATTCTTCTTCTGTACATTCTCTTGTGACCTTTAGCAAGAGAAAAAAAAAATAGATGTGTCAAAGTCGTGCGGCGCAGAGAAATCTCTATTCAGCGTAATTCATGCATTTGTATGTGAACCTCATGAGGATGTAGCATGAAAAAAGGAAATCCCAGGCTTGGGAGTAGATATCAGGAGTAGTATAAACCGTAAGTTATCATCTGACAAATGGTTGAAATGCTGCAAAGACGTGTGGAATTCTGATATAGCAATGTTCCAGGTGAGGAATAAAAACGCATGCAGGAGTAAAGATGAAAGAAATACAGTCTGATACCTGGAGATGACACGCAAAGGATAAGAGCTGAGGCGTGACATGCCTATTTATACCACGAATCTAATGTCATGCAATGAAACAGCACGTGTGATGAGTAAGTTCATTTTCTATTTCAAATTTACGATGGAGGCGAAATAAATGAAGAGATGGATATTTTCTGTAGAAGACGTTGTGTCACTAATAATGCAGTTTGAGTAAAGAGCTGACTGTAGCGCGGGGTCTCTAACCTAAGGCTTGTTAATGCTAGGCTGTTGTCATTGTTTCGTTATTGTTGTCTCAATGAAGAGGGATTGTTGTTTTGGCAATGTATCCTTTAGCCCCTCGACCTTCTTGTTAGGGATGTTACATTGTCGTCATTATCAGGAGCTGCCACCATTCCGCTTGATCCAAGGCCTCGGTTTCTGCCAACGACAGCTACAGATCCCCAGAGATGGCGCGGATCCATCTCATTCAGGAAATCCCTGGGGGATGTATTCAGCTCACAAGTCCAGGAAGACTTGGATGTTCAATGGCTTTTTACACGGCTGTACCGCCACTGCATCGCCAGGTAAAAGTCGAGTGGAACTCTCTCATACCATTTCATACCCTTGATTTCTAGCGGGTTCAGTTGGCTGCTTTTGAAGCTTTAGTAGATAAGACTGGTTGACTCTCAATGGTTCCCATCTATATTCAAAGAAAAAAAAGAAGAAAAAATAAAAAGAAGAAAAGAAAAATGAGTTTTAATTTAAAGGAAAAAAAAACTTTTTTTCTTTACTCTGCTTCCATAGTGAGCCAATGTGTCAGGTGAACTGTGACTTGAATGAGTAGACATTGATAACTAAATAGTCTTACAATTTAAAAGAGTAATTTTAAAAGGAGTTCAACAGTATGGCTGTTGTTACTGTATTAGTGTATTATTGAGTGTGTTTACAATCCCGCCTAAATTCAAGCTTTTTTTCTGTTCAATTAGTGTATATTTGTATTTTTTAATTAAAAAAATAAATGAATGAATAAAAATAAAAATGTTTGTCCTGAAATAAGTGACAAGAGAATAAAAAATAATCTATAAATAAGAATAAATTAATTAAAAAATAATAATAATAAAATATAACAATAAATAATATAAAAGCAGATTATTTTGCAGTTTCTATTTTTCACATCACCAAGGCATTTAAAGAGAGGAATTACTACTTAATGATGTGTGAATTGCTTCAAGCTTCAAGTGCCACACCAAAGAGCACTGTGATGACACTATATGCCAATTTTCAGAACCTAGCGTCTTTCACTTGCCATCCCGACTGCAGTAGCAGATTCAAGTCATCTGCAGCCAGATGATGGGCTGAACCAGGACCAAATAATGTTTTGAGTCACTCTTGTAGTGGTTGTTATTCAGGTGAAAAATAGAAACACCAAAATAGAGTGTCGGGTAGCAATGCTTACCCGCTTGTAGATGATGTTCCACAGAAAGCGTGAATTATGACTCCCTCTATCCGCTGTTTGGAAATCCTGCCACAAATTGATTTACGTCTTTTGTCACATGCGTGATACATTACATACAAGGTCCTATTCAGAGCATCAATGAAAACTGAGGAAATGTGTCTTTAATTTATGACTCAATAACAAGGCACCTCTATTCATATCTGCCCGTTTGATCTATTGCTCGGAGATGATTGGATCGGCTACAATGGGACGGCGGCGAGGCAAATAAAGCATGAACACACACTGTCACCGAGACAAAAAAGCGGAACAACAGTAATATAAATTGTTACCTCTTCTGCTGTATGGAGCACAATTAGACCAAAGTCAAGCTATTAGGTGATGAATGGCACGGACTGGCAGAGCTATTTACTCAGGCAGGAGGGGCGCAGAGGGAGCAGCAGAGGGCAGTTGGCTTCCCAGAGGGTCGTTACTCTGGTGCAGGCCACAGATACTAACATACAGTAGGACTGAATTATTTCAATCGACAATGCATGTGACATGTTGAGAGTAAAATATGTGAGAAAATTAGCGAACCCTCGTGATCCACTGTGTTAACATGAATCTCCGTAGACCATGTGACCTTTTTCTGACTAGCTGGGTTCCTGTGTACAGTGGATCACTCTTCGTATCTTCCTCAACTACATTTCCATGCTAGAGGCCAAGGCTCAATGGACCGCTGAAACCACACCACCATAGCAGCCTATCATGTCACGGAAATGCAACAGATAATAATAATAATCATATAAAATATATTTTTGAAATAAACATCAATAAATATTAGCATGTTTAAATTGACAAGAGAAATATACATCAAGTGGAAAACATTGAACTTATGAAGTTTAAAAAAAAAGAATATTTAAATTAATGTATCGTGAAAAATAGTCATTAAAATCTTTAGAATGTGTGGGTTTAATTTCAAACTTTTCATTCTTGAAATATTTAGCAAAAAGATATGCATCAGCCACAACATATTATAAAATTATCTTGAGGGCCTGAAGACCAACATCCTCATTTTAAAGGGATGAAATGATGAATGATTTATTCGTTTCTTCTTTAATAAAATGGTATAACAATATAAAAATAAATAAAATATGCTATATATATATATATATATATATATATATATATATATATATATAGTAACATCCAACTTACGACTACGGCCAGCAGATGCTTATTTTGTTTATTCAATGTCTGGCTCCGCAGCACGTAGCAGCCCGACAACACGTACAGTTACGGCAGCACAGTATCCCAGCATCTCACTCTCACACAGCCATCTACCAGTAGCAGTAGCACCTATAACCCTTGCGTGGGCTATTTTGAATGGCATTCGACTTACGTTCAACCAGACTTACAACCGGTTGGTCAGAATGAAAAATACATGATTTATAAATATAACACTGTAAAATAATAAATAGTAATTGATTTTAAATCCGTGTTTTTCTGCTTCTGTGCCCGATAATAATGCAAAATTAAAAGGTTTCAAAATCGACCTTCAAACAGCAGCTATGTTTGTATGTCTCTGATCTATAAATCTATTTTCCCAGCCATCTCCAGCACTCAAATCCAAAATCATGAAAGATTGTAGGAGGCCACATTTTTTTGGAGCAGTTATGCACTCTGGCAGAAGTAGCCGCAGAGTGGACGCCACTACATCTACATGGAGGCACAGCTTTCGCCCTCAGGCAATCAGAGTTATCAACATAACAAATTCACTGGCCCCAATCTACCACACCTCATACCCCTTCTTCTAGATTCTTATCACACCTTCTGCTCTCTCACACCCTGCTCTGCTCTGTATGTTTCTGCTTCACAGCAAGTGTCATGAGCAGAATTTAACATAAACGTTTGTTTCCATTTGTATCTATGGAGTTACGTAATGCAGCGGCTTGTGGTGGACAAGGCTTCAGAGGGTCATGTGAGGACTTCCTCATGTCATCATCTGAAGCATGCGACCGGATAACTGTTAATGGTCGAGCCTCTCTGTTGTCATGAATGTTCAAACTCTGCACTTCCGCTGCACCTCATTACTGCGCACATACGATGCCATAAAAAGAGTGAGACGGATTGTTATCACGTCTTGTTTCGCCGATCTCTTGCTCAGCTGCTGACAGTGGTGGAATATAATGGATGAGGGAACTCAAGATGAGAGACAATGAAGATCGCTCTTGTCATCACGTCAAAACTCACAGTGTTCAGAAAATAAAGACAAAGACGCACGACGACGAAGTAGCCAGGACCGTATCCAGACCAAAACCAAAGAGGGCGGAGATCAAGTCATCCAGGATTTTAGCGATTGTCACAACCAAAAATGCCTGAGAAAAACCTCCAGAAAATAAAAATCCCAAGCTGCAATGATTTAGAAATATAAAATATGTTTTAGTGGAAAGAATTAGGCTTCAAAAAAGTATTTGCGCTTGTATTTTTGTTACAGAGCTCCTCACAAGGGCTGGCTGTTGGAGAGATAAAGACGGGGAATGTGTGGTTCACTTCCTTCCTATTTTATTTTGTTGAGCACTTCCTCCTCCGGGTCTGTATTCACCCTCTTGCACTTGACAGAACCTGCACCTGCAGCCACCTGTAGCCCTGATTGCTCCCAGCTGTGCTTAAACGCCACCCGCGCCTTGAGCGCAGTCCCAGTGTGTCAGTGAAAGTTCCTCATGGTGCGTTCCTTGTCTCTCCGTTGTCATATTTCTCACGTTTTTTTTTTCTTTTCATGTTTTTTTCTGACTGTGTGCTTGAGCTTTTTCGTTCTTGTTTTTTCCCCGTCCTAATTTTGTTTTCTTTTTTTCTTTGTTCATGTTGTCTCCTCATCGTGCCCAGGTCAACAATATATCTGTGGACTGTTGCTCAGTTTCCTGTCACCATCTGCATTCTGTTTGCGTTTGTGTTCTTCTGCCATATTGTAATGACACCATTTCTGCTTAGTTCTCCCGTTTTCGCCTGCTCCTTCCTCTGCTCCTTCATAGTGTGTGGAACCGGTATTATTCAGTTGCTCATTAATATAGCAAATTAAACAGCAAGCGCTAGAGCATGTTCCACAGGGTCTGGATGTAGAGTGTGGAGAGAGATGTACCTCATGTATGTTTATGTCCAGTGCAGTTTTCAGGTGGCGTTGCACAAGCCAGTTCCACATTTCAGTTTTATCTATAATACATTAAAATAGTTGGAGTTTGGACATTTATGAGGCGATTCAGATTTGGTCATGAAGTTTTTACAAAAACATTTGTCACCTCATGAAAATATTACAACCACAAAGGAGAGAACTAAACATGTGATAGGGGAAAATAATGGAAGGTATGGTATGATATATTTGGGAAATTAAATTCTACATCCATAAAACAGTCAAAAGTCACCAATTACATGTAATAACAAGAAGAAGAAGAAGATGAACATTACTGAAAATGATCAAAATGACAATCAAAACAGTAATGACAAATATATATATATATATATATATATATATATATATATATATCAGACTGACATATGTTAAAAAACAGCCAAAGGCATAATTGAAAATGAGCAGAATCGAAGGAGAACAGCTGGAGTTTCAGCCGTGTGTGACGAGGAGTAAGAATTTGGACTTGACGTAGTCGCCGGAGGAAACAAGATGTGAAGCGTTTGATGAGAGAGGACGGTGACCTGCGGTCGCTCCCTCGGGGAAGTGAACCGAGGGTTTGATGAGACGGGTGTTATGGGTCTAGGACTATTTGGAGTTCCACATACGTGATTGGGATTCAGATCGAAGAAAAGAAGCCTGCAAATGTTGGAAGAAACACAGTGTTGAAAAACAGAGAGAGACAACACATTTGATGTGGCTTCATCACGGTCTCTGGCCTTTTGCTGTCCAAAAGATAACCTATGTGGTGAAAGGTTGAAGTCGAGGGACTCTCACTTCAGTTGGCCACAGGTTGAGAAAAAACTCAGCTCGGTTCAGTGGAGTGACACGAAGAAAACCTTTACTCTGCCTGGAATAATCTGTGGTCGGATTTACTTTTTGCCTCAGCTGTTTACCGACTCTGCTTCAAAGATCCTGACATTTCTGTCTGGAGCGTCCAGTTGACATGTGTAAGAGGAAACCTTAGGGCGTAGGGGTGGACTGGCAGTGGAAAGTAAACACTTTTGTTGTGAGACCAAAAAAACCTTTTTTTTTTTATTTTTTTATTCATGACTTCAATGGGAAACGGAGCCTCCGCTATGCACAGGAAATACAGTATTGTGGCCCTGAAGAACAGGCTCACACTTACAGAAACCAAACCACTGCATCAATACAACATGAACACAAAGCAAACCCTTTTGTTGATTGTCACTAACCCTTCAGGGCCACCGTACCATCCTCCTTGATGCACATGTCTCACTTTCTCTACTCCGAACATCAATACATCAGGCCTGGACTGACTCCAGATCCGCACCAATGAGAGCGGACTCTTGATAACTGGCATCTTTTCAACAAATTAATTCCTCGTCTTTCTTTTTTCTCAGCGAAGACGTTGCGTCTCTCTCTTCCTCTGCGCTTGATTGCACTTTTGAGTTACTCAGTCGACTCTAAGATAAATGAGTTTATAATTTCACACTGTTCCATTAAGCAATCTTTTTGCTTCCGAATTTGTTAAATGAATTGAATTCATATACATTTCTTGCCACCCTGGAGATTTAGCCACTAATGAAAACATCACTTTTTACATTAGTCAAAATCCAGAGACAATTAAAGACTCAGCTGCATCATTATTTTGCAGCTTTTTGAGAAAAAAGAAAAGGAAATCAATGAGAATCCATTCAATACCATGCTGTTTGAAGTATTTACTTCCTTTTTTAGGTAGTAAACTAGTGATGGGTAGATGAGGCACGAAGAAACAGTGTTGCAGGTTTGGTGAAGCAGTGGCCTCATTTCAGAGGCCACTAGATGGCGCTCTTGGTTTCATTTAATTAGTTGGTCAAGTCCAAACACAGTGCCATCTGGTGGCCTCTGAAAACCAGGACACTGTTTCATGAAACCTCATCAACCCTTCAATAGGGCGTCATGAAACCTCATCTCCCCATCACTCGACTAAGTTGTGTAACTGCACATTTGGTCAGCAGGAATTGATAATGGCCACTTATCTCTTTGTCCAATCGAGTGAGACGTAGGCAGGAGAAAATTGGAATCACTTTTATTTCTTGAATAGCATTTATGTTAAAAATGTACCATTTGACTTTCACCGAAGGATGTTTTCGTTCTAGCTTTTAATGTCATTTCTTTCTTTTTTTTTCAAGTACAACATGGCGCTACTCAGCATCGACATCGACATAGAGGGATTCTGCTTTGTGCCGTGTTTCGATTGCCAAATGAAAGTTGGAGAAGTTACGACTCAGTGAAAATGAAAATGAGTGTCTAGTCATGGAAAGAACATAGCTGGAATTTAATATGGATATTATATACTACTGACGGGTAGATGAGGTATCATGAGACAGTATGGCAGGGATGATGAAACGGTGTCCTAATTTTCAGAGGACACTAGATGGCGCTCTTGGTTTAGAAGTCATCAGGTTTCATTGAGTTAGTTCAAGTCCAAACACTTCAAACGGGAGACAGTGCCGTCTGGTGGCCTCTGAAGATCAGGAGAGTGTTTCATGAAACCTCATCTACCCTTCAATACAGTGTCATGTCACCTCACTAACCTACCACCATTATATGCTCTATGGCGCACAATGATATTACATCGCAATGGCTGACAAATATTGACTAGAGGATATCTAACAGTGGTGTAGACATCTTTGCATCACTCGAGGTCTCCTACTCTACTACTACTCTCTCCATCACCGACGTACATGTTAAAAAATGTTTCCTTTCTTGCTATTTCCGTCTCCCTCCCGCAAGCCTTTCTCAGCTTATTAGTGTCCGTCAGCACATTGTTCTGTTTTCCTCACACAGCAGGCAGCTGCTTCATCACACAGATGAAAACACCAATGTATGCATCAGTAGCTGCTCCTGCAGTCCAGGCAGGGCTCGACGCGTGAGTGATATCAACCAAACGTCCAGCAGCTTAATGGGAACGCCAACACGGCTCTGAGCATGAATTTGGGGCCTTCTGAAGAATTGTTAGCGACTCAAGCTAACTCACCAGCTCATTCAAGTCAGTGTGATACAATGTGTTTTAATATCCTTCGCCAAGCACAAGCATAAAAGCCCAGCTAACAGTCGGGTGAATAAAACAGCCTACATGATTCATGAAATATGTTCATGGCTCATGGCAAGAAAATGTGTCATGACAGCAACTTGAACCCACGTGTCTGGGTTCCGGGCTGGACGGCCAATAGGGCGTGCCGGTCAATTAAATTCCACCAAGGGCTCCTTGAAATGCTGAGGATGACAGCTCCTATGAAAAATAAAAAAAATTTTCAAAGTGACACCAGGCTGGTCCTATTGAAGCTGAACCAACACACTTGGTTGCCCCTGGGTGAGACCGTGTAGTTGCACTAAATGCCCTTATATTGAGATAAAATGCCTGAGGCAAAGTGAAAGGCATGGACTGAAATGTTATGTGAGAATAGAAGGAGAAGACTCTCTTAGTCAGAGCGACTCACTTGGTAGGACTTACTCTTCCCTCGCCTTAGTCACACTCTGTTCCAATATAGAAACTGAGGCACAGCGGTGATCACAGCCGCACATCTTTTTGAGTCAAGTGTGAGTACCGAAGCGCGAACTGCAAGCTATTGACTTCTAAAATACAAATACGACACCCATGACAACGCCACGACTGCATGACGGACTAGCCAGGTCATTGGTGTGAAGCAGTTTTGCGTATTCATCACTCCAGTGTATCCTGACGGAGGGAACAGGCCGATGACGATCCACTAAAGTGAGGAACCTTTGGATTCTGAGCGAGTGAAGGACAGACTAGTGTTTCCCAGGGTTGGGATGGAATTGAAACTGAAGCACTCGCTTGCTAACAAGCTACTGTAAATCCTTGCTTTCAAGGTTAAACTGTCGGCACGGGCACCAAGTCATCAGGCTCATTTATGCTCAATGTTACACACGGATCCAGACACGGTCGGAGCCTTCTGTCCATGCTCTGTGTTCATTTCGGATGTTTTTCTGCAAGTTTCAAGAAAGCTTACGGGTACGGACCAGTCGCAGCAGTACCACCGGAAACCATGGGTGGCAGTGTTGCTGTCACTACCCGATTCGTAGCTCTAATGAGACACAAAGAAGAGATATATTGAAATATTAAACGGCCTTACCGACCACCGCATCCTACAACGCTGCCTCGATTTCGTCTTCTGTGCAAGTGGTATATTATCAATTCTTCTTGCACAGCCACCATGTTTTGTTTTGATAAATGCTATGAACTCATGGGAGCATGAGCTCAGTGATGGTAACATTGTTTGAAATGGATGGGTACAATTTCCTACGAAACGGGAGCTCACTTGAAACTTGTCACAGTGGAGGAAAAGTGATCAAATACAGGCATGTTAAACATGAGTTTAAGTACTTAAAGAATCTATTTCCGTTTTGTATCCGTACTGTCCCCTTTAAAGCGCCTTAAATACCTGGAGAATCCAGCTGAGGCACTTCTAGAGTCAAGGTTGGCAAGAGCAGGTAATCCCGCTTTAACCAGAAACAAACTAGCTCCTCATTTCTAACTACAAGTCACATCCTACTTACAACTGGCATTGGTTACGACCAACCGGTTGTAAGTCAAATGCCATTCAAAATAGCCGATGCAAGGGTTATAGGTGCTACTGTAGTGGTAGATCGGTGTGTGATGAAGAGTGAGATGCTGAGATACTGCGCTACCGTAACTGTCGTACGCGATGCCGGGCTGCTACGTGCCGCAGTGCCAGACTTTGAATAAACAAAAATAAGCATCTGCAGGCATCTGCTGGCCGTGGTTGTAAGTACGGGTGGACGTCAGATGTTACTGGTAATTGTTACTGGTAGTTGAAATGGAGTGACTCCATGTTTGTTAGCAGTACAAGGAGGATGCAACAGTTAATTCCAACATGCATTAAAAGTTTTCCTGCCTGTCTAATACTATGCTACCAGACCATTTTTTTCCCCAGGTGCTGACCACTACGCCTCACAAGAACTGCAGCTTCAACTGGCAGCTGAATGATGCAGTATACATCAAGATGTCATAACATGCGCAGATCAGTGTTCATTTGTCATTTTAACTGTGGAATGGAAACAGAAACTTCACTCTAATATAGACTGAGAAGACAGACCAGAGAGGGATTGAGGTGGACTGAGGTCATTGAGCAGGAACTCCCTACTTCGATAACAGCTGCGGGCAAAGAGTGGAACAGGCAAGTGAAGAGAACTTGGGACACATTCAGGCACTGGAAAGTGAAGATGGAAGATGACAAGAAGTTGGACAAAGTGCCCTGGGGCGCCGCTGATCTCTGTGGACGCTGTGCGCTGCAAGCCTTGAACTTCATTTGCTTATTTTGGATAAAATCGTTGTGAACTTCTGGGTGTGAGTCATGCGGCAGTCACCTCTGTGAATGTCTCAACCATTTTTCCCCCCCAAGACTTCAATGACAAAATAGTGATTGTAATAATTGATTATTCAAAATTATTTATTGGAACTGGTGGCGTGGGGCAGGAACAGGACCGGGGCGGGTCTCTGACCAACTTCAGAACCTCACAGGAGCTTCATGCAGCATTTAGCGTCACAACAGCAGCGACAGCTGCTTGTTGGAGATGTTCCGAAAACCAATTATGATTTGGATGAGGATAACTGCATCAGCCCTATCAGTCAAGCTCACTTTTTGAAGGTGGTGATTAAACCAAGCGCTCCTTGTGTATCACACACAACAACAGCTGCTCCAAGCTCCGGGGAGGCTGCAGAAAGAGAGCTCGAGTATAGAAGTTTTATCATCAAAGGAGTGACTTCTTCTCTGGAGCCACTCACAAAAAAGCGTACTGCATCAGAACCACCTGATGGTGATGGTTGATGATCTACTCGTGCCTGCTGAGTGCGGACGTGGAGGCTTGACTTCAATATAATATATATGTCAGGTGAACTGCGGAACTTGCTGTTGATGTGTTTACTGATACAGTATAGAGGGAAGAAACACTGTTTGTATTCTCCCTGCCATAAATTTCAGTTCATTTGTATTTAACTTGTATACATAATAGTTGTTTAAACACCTTGTATTTGTCACTGAAATAAGTGAAAAAATCTTCATCTTAATGGCTTTCACTACATGCTACTTCAACATCACCTCAACAAACAGCTTGCATATTCACGAGGATGTGATTGGCTGCTAATGTATTTACGGAGTGGCCATAGTATCTATAATACATGAGAATTAGGACACGTCTTCTCCCGAACTGTCCATAGATTATTTTTTTTTTAATCATTTATTTATTTATTTTGGGTAGATAAATAATATCCAGGTGAGTGGGAGTAGAGCAGAGCAAAAATAAATAAATGGATAAAAATGACAGTGATGAGAACAGTAGACCCAGTGCAGACCAGTGTGTGACTATAAAAGACCCCGGTTGCCACATACGCAACTGATTTAAAATGGCTACTCATCCCTGGGACTGTAATTACATTAGATACATTCAGTCCCGCTTTCAACAATGAATCTTTTAGCAGTCCTGCAAGTATTATTAAGGTTAAAAGAGTTCACACAAGTATTGTCACACACTGCACTGATGCCTCAGTTGGCAACAGCTCCGGCAATGATCCTGCGCCCACTGTGCTTTGGCCAATTCAGAGCACAGTAGGTTTTTTGGCATTGGTTTCAGGCATTTGGGGTCGACATCTGGCTGTTCCTTAAGAGTGTTTGCATGTGTGTGTGTTGTGGTGCATCTTTTCCTGAAAAATAATCTTTTGAATTTATGTTTCAGAGGCGTAAAACTAAAATGTAAATTAATTAGGAAGACAGATGTGAGTCCCAAATGGCAGAAAATCTGGCCAAAAAAAGAAGCAAAGACGTCAATCTGTTGTGGCGGACAATTACAAAGTTTCCCTTAACTCCTAAGAGTTGGACTCTTGATTCATACTGTGTTCCTGCCGAAACACAGAGTTGAGCAGTGTTAAACTGCTTTTGTTTCGTGGTGAAACCGCAGTCCATGTGATGCTTTTTTTTTTTATTAATGTATTATTTCAGCATATTCTAAAAATGCTCTAAAACTAATTTGTAAAGAAGAAAACTAAATATTAATTTAGGTCATTAAAAAAGGGTACATTTTTTCCTGTACTGTTCAATGACGGTCGACATTTTTCTCTTAACTTTAAAATCAACTACAAATAATCTTCCGTTAATATCTTAGATATATTTACATAATAATGCATGGTGATCTCACTATTCTATGAAACTCCATCAAAGATGATTTTTTTTTGTTTGTATTTTCATTGTGAAATGTTTCACAGATATTCACGTTCATTTGTGTTGCCAAACTTCATTTAAATTATGGTGAAGTTTAAACACTATCTGAACATATTTTCCCTCCCAGCACTATTCAAGACATTCCTCATAGTACATAGTTTTCTTATTGTTGCCTTTCTTCCTGATGTATGAAGCGCCCTAGTTCTCTTTATTGATCATTGTCATTGAAGACTGGAATATTGTTTTGTTAATGTGACGTCTCACAGAAGGGGAGGAGACCCAATCGCACAGGCAGGAAGAGGCGCACGGGTAAAATACGCAAAAAACGATTTCATAGCAAAAGAAGAGTCCAAGATCATCAAAGTCCAGAGTTCAGAAGAGCCGCGCACGATCAAGCAGATCAACAGAATGAACGCAGAGAATAAACAGCAACTCTCAGCCACTGTGGCGAAAAAAAAGGGCCAAAACAGGAGAGGAAAAACATCACAGAAGGACAAAGATAGACAAGGAGGACGACATGAGGTACAGGAGATGACAACCCAGGAGGAGGAATATTCCAGACTTTTTAACAGTGATGTAAAAAGGCCAATTGAAAAGGGGCGTCATGTTCCATGAGTTTGAGCTTCAGCCCCTAAATCAGCCAGTTCGATCTGAGCATACGAGGGTGATGATGAGAACCACTTTGACTGCCGTGATTTCTGGAGCTATTACGTCTAACAGCTTCCTTGTCTCCATGATTATCTATTCTTCTTGACAGACTGGGTTCAGGGTGCAGACGTAGAGTAGAGGGGAGACACTCGGTGAATAATTCGGCCCTGCAGGCATCACCAGTCCGACCTTCACTACTCACTGGACCGCTTCACAAGTGTCGGCTGTAAATCAGTGCTTCAAAATCCAGCGGCCCTCAGGCGGAAGGCTTCCTGGCACACGCACATAAATCCTTGTTGCTGAAACTCAAAACATTACACATAATTAGCTGATGAAAAAAAGATGCTGTGCTACATTTAACACCAGAGCAGGAGGAGATCGCTGTCCGGACGCAGTCGGAATTGCTGTTATGTGGCATGCAAGGATCCAAAGCTGCTGTTGGAAGAGCCCGCTGATCATATATCAAATAACACTCACAAGCTCCACTGCTATTGGAGGACTCCTGTTGACTGCTAATGATGACGGCATATATCATTATTCTGTCTAGCAAAAGGAAAGTGGGCTGCTGCCGATGCGGTGGACATGAAGGTGAGCGTGTGAACTTGGTCGGAATATTAAGAGCTAAGGTTCTTCCAGTGAGCTGGCTTCATGTGTAGAGAAGGCTGAGCATTCTCCGATGGAAAAAACAGGAGAGGAAAAACATCACAGAAGGACAAAAGGAAGGAAAACCCCACCACAAAGGATGATGTCATCCACAAATGTGTTTCTTCAAAACTGTGGACTGTTGGGTGGAGTGCACAGCTGCGTTGAGTTGACCAGCAATGTTAAAGTGGCCATGTGATGCTTATTTGTGCTCAGTAGAAACTGGAACCAACTTATGGGAACAACACAGAAGTGTACTGAAGTGTAACACCAAATCTTCTAAAATGCCACATTGGCCAGACTGGTTGCCTCAAACATTCCAACACGCAAGAAATCTAGGTAGATGTGAACTCAAGCAAACAGGTTACTTGCAATGGGAAGAGACAACATGTGTTTTGTTCATGTACAAGTAGCGGGTGGGAAATGCTGTTTTGTTTTTGGTTTAAATTTCACCAAAATAATTTAATTTTGCAAATATTGTACTTTGACGCTGTGTTTTTCTGGCTGGCGACATCTCCGTCTTCACCTGTGTCTCAGTCTATGAATGTTGTCAATGTTGTAAAAGTGCAGATCTGTTGGTTGTAGGTATCCGTTTGGGTGTGTCGGTGAGGTTCGCGGGTGTTGAGTTCTGAGTGTTTCAAGTAAGTTGTGTGGGTCAGTTGAGCGCGCAAATTGCATGCGCATCAAGTTGGCTGCTGTTGTCCTGTTCACCGGGGTGGAATGTTGATTTTTCTTTTTTCCTTCATTAGTGTGAGAGCTGCAGCTGCACAAAACTGATGGTGTTTGGTTTTATTTTCAGTCATTACTGGTATGGAGTATGGCAGTTGATGTACCTTAATTGTATGCATTTCTATTTTGAACATTATTTTATATTTATTTGTATTTATTTTATGTATATGTGGAGTCTGTGCTGTGACTTTAGAGTGTGAGAGCTTCAGGTGAAGCTGTTTTCTTTTTAACCATTACAGAGATTAAGACAATTTGGCTGTTTATTCTCGGGCCAGAACACAACCCAGAGTACCGGTCAGTAGGAGGCGACCAGGTATATGTGCTGCTTCTATTGAATAGACACAGCAGCATTAGCTCGCAATTCTGTGGGCAGTGTCCTATGTGGTTGTCATTAATAAAAGGAAGGAAAGAGCTACTGTGTGTAGTGAGCCATCCGCACAAAGTCATCCATCTTTGAGCTCAGTACATATGGACAGTCAAGTTGAGGATGACTTGAATTTTAGATGCTACTCATCGTGAGGAGAAGAGAATTCACCTCATTTTACGGGGGGTGTTGTGACATCAAGGATTCCATCATGTGCACTCTCGTGCGTAAGTGCTTCATTATGCAAAGGCGCGTCGCCGTAGTGTCTGAAGTTCTTGTTGGTTTGTAATCCCAGCAGTTTGGTTGACAGGGCTCCGGATGAGGGATGAGATGACATGGCTGTCTGGCTGGAAGACAGCTTCCAGACGCCTCTCGTGTCGGTTTGTCACAGAGGTTGTGATGATGCTTCAGGTGACAGGTATAGGCAGTCTGCGAGGAGAGAGCGCAGCCTCTTTTAAAGTGGATTTTCAGTCATGGTGACAGTGAGCTGATCTCGCCGACGTCACATCCCGGCACAGCTTCTCACTTTCAGAGCCAAGCGAGACGAATGCTCATTGAAAGTCCGCAGCTCTCCTCCAACAGTATTATTTTCTTTTTCCTCCAATCAAGAGTTGGCTAGATGGTGCGCCCGTTTCAACATATGTGTCAGAGGTGTCACATAAGCAAAGCAAATACTTGAGCAGAGGTTTTGTTTTTCCTCATATTGTCCGAACAGGGGTATGAGTGAACAGGACAGTTGAGGTCACAGCCAAGATGTATGGTTTATAAACCATGGACTCACCAAGAGACTCAAGTGTCAGTGTTAGAAGAGTCTCTATTAGAGACAGAGAACATCGGGAGCTCTCATCACTGCTTTAACTTATATTACTTACATGATGCTTTCACTTTTGCGACCTCTAAGGCACTGTGACTAAAGCACATGATCATTTGGAGTGCAATACTATATATATATATATATATATATATATATATATATATATATATATATATATATATATATATATATATATATATATATATATACCAGGTAACATGCATGGCCTCAGTATATGCTATGGAATTGAAATGCAAAGAAGGTAGGCTGGCGTCACAGCAGGAGGCAAAAGTCCTCTTGCTGGCCTTCGACCACTCCTCTATCAAGAGCATACTGACATGCTGCGTTACAGTCTGGTACAGGAACTGCACTGCCACAGACAGGGAGAAGCTTCAGAGGACAGTCAAAGCATCCTCTCCCCTCCCTGATGGACATCTACTCCACCCGCTGCCTCAGAGCTGACAATGTCCTAAAGAACATTTGGACAGTCCTGGCTTCCAGCTGTTCGAGCTGCTTCCTTCCGGGAGACGCTTCAGGTGTATCAAAGCAAGAACAAATAGGCTGAAGAACAGTTTTTTGTTTTTTTTTTTTTTCCGAGAGCCATCACCACCCCTAACTCTCATATGTAACAAATCCAATGTGCAGTACCCTGTCACTGCTTGCTTTATATGTTATCCTAACACTGGGATTAGTATTTATTTATGTCTTTCTCTGAATATGCATATTTCCACATCTATTTTAGAACTATATGATTTCCATTGTACACTTATCTTGAAAAACCCATTCTACTATTTTTGAAATGTTTTTAACATTCTACTTGTCTGTGCACTGTGGGGAAGTGCTGCAGAATTTCATTGTGCAGTGTATAATGACAATAAAGGCTATTTTATCTAGGCTATGCTCCTCATGATTTCTGTTAGAGACAACACATTTTCACTCCCCTTAATATATCGACGCATGGACATTTGCGTCCTATGCTGACGCTGAAGGCAGCCTTCTGTGTTGCATGTTGACATGTTAGGCTTGCCCAACTTCACCCTATTGCACCATGGGAGTGTGGACGTGTTGTTGGAGAATGGTGGGATGTCTTACAAATTGAGAGCCAAAGTAGTGTCTTTGTTCACAAGTAAAGGCAATGTAGCGATGGAGAGGTCCAAGTGGATCAGTGCAGTGTGGATGTTGTGCTGAAGAAGACTCCTGACTGAGCATGTGGTGAAGTGATGTACACACTCTCATCCTTTGAGGCAATGAAGCTACAAAATGCTTGATTCATAACCACCGCTGTTAAGTAGCAGCAAAACAATAATGCGTCATCATTAGCGCTCCTTTCATCACACTGATTCAAAAGATCAGAACGGCTGGTTAACCTGAGTCACCACTGTGATTCCCAGAGACTAATGGTGATGACATTGTGTACACTCAAGCGAGCGTGGCTGCTCCCCTATTTACACTCTCATTACATTTGAAACGCTGACCTTGGTAGCGGCTCAAATGGATCTTTAAAAGACGGACTCCTCCATCACGTCCAAGGCACAGCCTGTGATCACATGACCGCCACACGCCCTCCCTTCTTGGAATGTTAAGATGCTCTTGAAGCAAGCGCAGTACAGTGCTGTCTTGACAAAGCAACAGTCTGCCAGTCTGTCAGCTGAAATGCAGCCGCCTGCAGAGCAACATTCGTCGGACGACGGCATGTTCATTTGAGAATCCGAGCCAGCCGACGTTGAGAGCAAGTGCGAGCGACCGGCCGGGCGGTTGGCAGACGCAGCGCCGCTCTTCTATGATCTTGACCCAGCAGTCGATAGGGGAAACCTGATTACAGACAGCCCACATCCCAGCTTGCTGATTTCATTTCCCTCGCTGCGCACGGCCAAGAGACAAAGGTGTGATGTCCTCCAGCACAGGCTTGATTATGGTGCGGAATTCACTCAGAAGCCATGTCCTACTTGATGAACACAGTGTTCTTTCCAACCTTCAACAACGAGAGACCGATCCGTCACGTACACAATCTCTGGATTTGTCCACAAGCACGCAATTTACCCCAATCATTATTTCCCAGTGCCCGCCCTCGAGTGATGCGCACACGTCATCACACTCCTGCTTCTCCCCTCGAGGCAACGACATGTGTGGTTATGTCCAGATATATATATATAGATATAAGGACTTTATCAGGTTGATATATGCCTGCTCATTTTGAAGGTGCTGACATGTGTTTTCTGTTTGCCAGATATTAAACTGGATATAAAGTCAAAACCCTGAACAAATATTTAGGTGTCTGTCATGGTGCGCTTTTATTTTGTCTTGTAACTTCTGTTTTGTGTTTCCCCTTCCTCCTTGGTTTAGGGCACACGGCTGGAGTCAATCTGCCACGAGGCTCAGAAAAGACAGGAGACTCAATTGCAGGGCGAGGCGCTTAACGGAAGAACACGGTGTTTAATAAACAAAATAAAAATGGCAGAGCCGACACAAACGGGACGCAGCCCAAAGTCCATAACAATATTCTCCAACGGAGAATAAATGATGATCGAGGATCAAGGTCAGGATAAAACTTACTCAAAAATATTCAGGTGCAAGGCAAACCAGGCGCAAAACTAGAGATCCGAATGATGAAACGTTGGCAAAAACTGACAGAAGATCTGACATGGCAAAAACTCAGGAAACGAGGAAGTGTCCGTTCAAAATAAAAGCACAACAGGAGGGGACTTGACACAATCATCTCATCCTGATCAAGAGCTCTTAAACACCTGGACTGCAGCGACGTGTGCCAGATCGACTTCAATTGTTCCTTGTGGTAAGTTGGCTTTCCTCGCTTGTTCTCATTCTTTCGCTTGTTTATTCCCTTGTTTTGCTTATCTTACCGCTCTTTCTGAAAACCCTGTGAATCCCTCACTAAGCCACTTGGGTTCCGCTCTGCTTATCGACCATAACCGTTTTTTTTAATGCATTTATTCAATGACCTGCTGTATGAATGCACATAGTTATTTTGTACATGTACATTTTCGTTAGATTCGATTAAATTGCCTTTACTCTTCCATCAAAACTCATATTCTTCACTTTTCCTATGTAGTCTCTAAATATTTCACACAACTTCTGTCTTCCCAATCACTGTTCCATCCATCCCACTTCAGCTGAGTGTTGCTGCACATTTTGACCAATCACTGGCAAGTTTAACAGAAAAGTGAAAATGAGGAAAAAGGAATAGCACCGGCTCCTAATCCGGAGCCGGCTCTCTTCTTTCTCTTCAGCAAATTGCTCACTACTGTCAGAGAGCCCTTGTCTGCAGCCACAGCGTGATCAGGCACAGTGTGTACAAGCCAGCGCTAAATATGCAAATCATAAGGTGCCGGAAAGTGCATATGACAGCGCAGAAATGACGAGACGGGTACAACACCGGGAACGTATACAAAAAAAAATGCCGTAAAAAACAACATGCAGATGTCCGTTTGCCATGTTGTGTGACTTATAAGCCTCAATTTCTGATACAATATAAATGTTATAACAATCATTTACAAATATTTAGGCTTCAGGTTTGTTAAAGTACTTCATTTAGAGCATTTGAATTCATTCATTGTTTCATTTACACTCAGTGATTTTGTTCATTTGAGTGTTCTTTAATGATATAACTTTAATAATGCAATAATAGTAAAGCATTATTTATATAGGTCTTTTACACCCTATTCACAAAGTGATTTACTGTCATAACAGGAAAGAATGTTTGCCCTAGCTCGACCACGACGGTGGACATCTTGGCCCTCAGTGAGAACTAATGAACTGCTTGGCGAATATTACATAAATGCAAGACTATGAAAGTGAGTTTTTAAGAGATTTATAGCTGGCAGTGTACAATGTGTTAAGGATCTCATCTGGCAGACTGTTCCAGAGTGGAGAAGCCCTGACCGAAACGACTATGTCACCTCCAGCTTTAAGTCTAGATGTATGGACCCACCAATTTTCTTTCATTGTTGTTGTGTAAATATTGTGTATTTGTGCCGCCCGACACAGTGGGCTGACTTTGCCTTGAGTGATTTGTATCGTGAGCTTGACGTCCTGTGGTGCTGGTAAAACTTTGAGCCCAAAAATAGTGTTACTTTGTCCCCAGTCATGGGTAGATGAGGTATCATGAAACAGTGTTGCTGGTTTGAAGAAAAAGTGAAGAAATTGCACTCTTGTTTAAGAAATGATGTGTGGTTTCATCTCATTAATTGTCGAAACACTTTACAGCAGACAGTACCATCTGTTGGTCTCTAAAAATCAGGACACTGTTTTATGAAACCTCACATACCCATCATCACTTGCCACAGTATTTTAAAGCAGTTTGATATTTCTCATTTGTTCGAACATTTTCAGTCAGCTTACTTTTAGGGACAAAGAACAATAAAGGGTTAACATTATGAGGCCCAAAATGGTAATCATGAGACAAAATAAACTGAATTAGCTTTGTTTTCAACTGATGTTTTATTGACGGTGCTGTAATCTTGATGAGTCTGCAGCAATGTTTATTCAGAAAAAAACAAAGGCCCTCATTACCAAGCACAAAAGGCCAAATAAAGTACATACTCCAACTTCAGCAATGTACAGTTTACTTTTTCACTTTAAATTGAGCGATTTCCTTTGACCTCCACAATGCACAGTCGTTCTTCGCTTCCCAATTGAGCAACTTTCTGGAGCCCTTGATTTCCTCTCTCTCTCTCTCTCTCATGTCGCTGTACTTTACTATGCAAATTCATCTCCCTCTTGGCATCCATATTTGAAAAGTGCTTCAGGAAAAAAAAAAAAAAAAAAAAAAAAAATTATATATATATATATATATTTTTTTTATTGATTTGATTTGATTGATTTAAAAATCAATCTATATATATATATATATATATATATTGATTTTTATATATTTAAAAATGTAGATCCCTGGATCAAACAGTGATAAGGAGATGAGTATGATCATCTTCACGTTAGAAAAAAAATGCAAACTTTGACCTCAAACCAGTGTCAAAGAACAGCACATTTTTTTTCATTGATTATTTAATGTTTCTCACTAAGTCCCTATAAATATCTCCACATTTTTTAAAACTTTTTCTGGATTGAGACAATGTTATCTTGTGGAATACTTTTCAAGGTTGTTTTTTTTTCCTTCCTTCCTTCCTTCTTTTTTCTTACAGCGACGCACGTCATCTTTATCCAATATCACAGTCAGTCGTCATCCACCATAACCCTCATTGATTTCATCCTCATATTCATATCCAACATATTGGTCCAACACTCACGCACACGTGCCAGCAACATCTGTCCTTCCCACCTCTGTCTCCAAACTTTCTCACGTCCATCTGATGATGTACTTCCTGATCTCATTTCTTCCAGTTGCTCCCAATAACAACCTCAGTGTCTCGATCTCTGTGTCTTCTGACTCTGTAAACATACATGGATGACTGACCACCACTGTTGTGTAGAGTCCCTCTAGCTGTTGCTCTGCTTACTACACCTGCACCCATCATCTTCACCTGTCTTTGTATCTGTCCGTCCCTCTGGATGATTGATGCCAAATAGCCCTGCTTCCTCCTGTAGTCTTTCTTTTGTCTCCTCTCATTCACACTCCTGCATCTTGTCTTGTGTCTACTGTCTGACTTCCATTCCTCTGCTCACCTGCCCATATCTCCACCTCTCCTCCCCCACCTTCTTATACTCTCACTGGACTTGAATTTAGTTCTTAAATATGTTTCACCTTACGCCAAACGGAGGTGGAACTGGGTAATTTTATCAATTTTGCAATGTATATCTTTTTTCATCTCAGACAGTATCGATATTTGAGTATCGATACATTAAGCTCATTCAAATCAACGTTCTCAGCACCATTGTGTAGGAAGATCCATTCTGGTTCCTGCTGCTAGTTTTGCTGCAGAGTACTACAAAACCATGGTGGCAAACGTGATGGCAGCACCTTCAGGCATGAAGTCAGACGTATGGGACCAATTTGGTTTTGGAAAGAAGAAGGAAGGTGATGAAATAGATAAAACTGAGGCAGTTTGTGTGCTCTGCTACCCAAACATCAAGCACAGTAGCAATGGGGAGTCTAAGTCCCGCCCATCTGCTTCCACCGCATGGGACCTATGTAAACAAAAAAAGATGAACGGCCAGACAAAAGTTATTTTCTGATCCAGCTTCAAATATATGCCATAGACGTGACATATGATGTCTTTCTTAGGTTCCATGTACCGAGGGCCGAGACTTAGGGTCCTGATACAACAAACCTCAGAACGCGTCTCAAACGTCAACGCCCAGACTAGGTAACTCCTCAGAGTCAAGAAGTTACGGCAGGACTGGACTGCAGTGGAACTTCACCCACGTTCCAGTTCAGCTAAGATCTCTGACAAGCAGGTGGCAACATCCAGGTTTGTTTGTTCTTTACATATACATTTACATTTTTGCCATACACCACTGTGGGAAAAAAACTGTGTACAATTATGCGCAGTAGTCGATGTAATAATCTCCCAAATTCAAACGACTTAATATGTGAGTTTAATGGAAACATCTGGCGAATTATTCCTAGAGGAGTGTGCTACCTTATTTAGCCTAACAAGGGCGGTTCTGTCATTGTTCTGTTTACGATTCCACAGAACGGCGTAAACGCTGAGGAGCACCAATTGAATCACAACACCAAAAGCAATATCATGCCAGAGAGCAAGTGAGAGCAGCTCAGCAGAGGGGAACCGAGAGCTCAATGCAAAAGAGCGTTATTAGTTTTCAGGAAGGGTTGCAGGTGAATATTTTTTTTTTTTTTTTTTTTAACGCAGCGATACTTTCTTCATGCTGAATTTGAAATCAATGGACTGTCAAATTAGAGGTTTGGCAGGTGTCCTGTGGGCTGTACAAGGATAAAACTATTGGAATTGACTATTTCTTTATGTGTACCATCTGTGGCAAGACCGGGAGCCAAGATATGAGACATGGAGTGTCGCGTAATTATTATTGCCATTTTATGAGCTTTCGCCGCCCTGAGTGGTGAAATGGAACTAAATTAAAATAAACACAGCACTTCAAGTGTTCATTGAGAATTTTAGGGACCTGAAC
This sequence comes from Synchiropus splendidus, assembly GCF_027744825.2. Taxonomy (NCBI): domain Eukaryota; kingdom Metazoa; phylum Chordata; class Actinopteri; order Syngnathiformes; family Callionymidae; genus Synchiropus; species Synchiropus splendidus. The sequence continues at coordinate 48,080,968 of NC_071334.1, read as the reverse complement.
ATATTTGGATTGGAAGCTAGAAAACCTCGCTCCAATAAACATTTTTTTTTTCTCTTAAAATGTGTCATTGTTCTTTAGGTCAGTGATTCTTAACCACAGGGCCACGGCCCATGGTTGGGCCTCGATCTCTCCCAAGAGGGCCCCTCAAAGTTTGTTGTTTTACACATTAGCCATGTATGGTGGCTGCGGTGTGTCACTGAATTGACTTGACAGCTGCAAATCTGTGATAGTTACCAACTATGGAGAAGTTCTTGAAAAGAAAAATAATGATAAAGAAAGTGAAAACTGTTCATGAAAGTAACTGTTGAAGCAGTTTTAACGTTTTATGGAAATACTTTCAATAACACTTACTAATATCTTCTTTGAAGTTTAAATAAAATACATAATTCTTATGTTAAGATATTTAGACATGGATGATTTTTATTTTATTCAGAATTTTATTCTTTTTTTTTCATTTTCCGCAACAGTTTGCATCAAGTGTATTTTTTTTTCTTCTTTTTTCCGGTAAATTTGATGAATATGACTTGCACCTGGTTCTGCTGCTGGATGGACTTTTCATTGACAAATGAATATCTTTGCGATGATCACATGGTTTCATGTCATTCATTTTGGTTTGTTTACGTGTAAGTAGATTAAATGTGGTTATTGATCACAAATGAAATCAAGAGTTATGCCCCGGGCCCATTTGTTCTTGGAAAGGTGGGCCCCGAGATCAAAAAAGGTTACGAACCCCTGCTTTAGATGACAAATATGAAGTTTGTGAGGTTGTCAGTGTGTCATCGCAACATTGAATTTGGCTCACAATGAAATGAATTTAACACAGTACACCTTACACCTTGCTACTACCTGTTAATCATTGACCTTTCATTCTTCTGCAGATATTCTACCCGACGACGGGTGTGTTTGAGTAGCGGCTTATGGTTGGCTGTGAACCTACATTGTCACTTTGGCCCTGTTGCCGGCTCAGCAGAGTTAAAGTGAAGACGCTGTAGGCGGACGCCGGTAAAGTTCTGGCTCTTGTCTGTAGGCAGTATATAGCGTCCTGATGTTCAACTCTCACTGAGCTTTCAGAATCTTATGCCGAGTGAAACTAGTTCAACAAAAGAAAGACCTTGACCACTATTTTCAGATGAAATAGGTTTATTCCTGCAAACGTGTCTCTTCTAATTGTGAGCTGTTAACATCATGATAGGAGCCTTGTGAAGAAAACCAGAAAAAAAAAGTCCAGAACTGATAATCATTCAAATAGCAGTTACAAACACTGATGGGCGTTGTTAAGAAAATGACAGAAGACATTCAATGATCAATTTCGTCCACGATGTTTGTCACTGGTACGTAATAATGGTTTTCCTCTTCTCAATCAAACTTGTTCAACTTTTGTACTTATAACGGTATGACACATCCATGCACACATAGAAGTCAACATGAGGAAGCATGATCAAGGGACCATCTACATCTGGGTTCAAATATGTTGCACTGTTTGTTTGATTCGTGGGTCGACCACATTGTGTTTTGTATTTCATTTCTCTTTTTTTGATTTTCAGCCTTGGTTTCTGTTCAGAACTGTGCTTTTCTCCCAGTACGATGACACCCTCAGCTCTTCTCATTAGTGATCAGCAGATGAAGCTTCATGAAACATGTCCTGGTTTTGAGAGGCCACCAGATGGCACTGTCTGCTGTAAAATGTTTGTCTTATTTTGTATAGTTCTATTTTTTCGTGGGTAACTGATGATGTATGTAAGTCCAAACATTTTACAGTAGACAGTGCCATCTGGTGGCCTCTGAAAATCAGCACACGTATCATGAAACCTCACCAACCCTTCAATACTGCGTCATGAAGCCTCATCTATTCATCACTGGTTTTACCCAACAATTTAAAAGGATGGCATTAGGGTTAAATAAGAATGATCCAACTGCTATCATTGTAACGGGGCCCCTGCCTCAGATAGGATCATGGCTGCACCAATCCAGGCGTCACATTTTTAACTTGGACCTTCTCAGAGACAAGCTGCAACCTGACAGCTGAGACTTGAGCTTCCAATGGTCCCATTCGAGCGAACACTGCGAGACGTACTGCTAGGACTCCGGAGCAGCAAGCAAGACGAGAAACCTTGTCCACCTCCCTGACATTCTACAAGCCGATCTCCAACAGCATTAGTCGCATTGGTTATTTGCAGAAACTCTGCACTCTTCTGTGATATTTGCTCAGAAACGAAACAGGTTCCTTCCAGATCCACTTTGGATAATTAGCCGAGGCGAATGGCAGACGCCCGAACACCAAACTCAAGGGCCAGTAATGAGGAGAGCTCCACTCTCACCTGGAATACATTAGCATCGTATTTGTGGACGCTGTCAGACTGCACTCTCAGCGGTCCAACATGACTTCAGAAACATTCCCAGTCTTTACTTGCTTATCATTGGACGTGTTCAGTTCCAGTCTCATCGTGGAGGCCCTGCAGATGATGTGGATGACAAGAGATTTTTCAACCCTCAGAATATCGTACTGTTCTAATGAAGGACAGGTGGATTCAGAGAATATGCAATGAGCAAGCCCGGATTTCAAATGTAGTATAACTGTCATGACTCTGCTCTTATTTTGTCACGTGAGTCCTGTTTTTGTTTTCTCCCTCCGTTCCTTCCTGTCTGTGAATTCTCCTATGGTTCCCTGTGGTAAATTGGTTCTTGTTTGTTCTCTCGTTCTGTGCGCTAGCTAGCTCATTTTGATTACTTTGTCTGTAACCCTGGTGCCTCGAGTTAGTGTTTTGTTTCTCCCAGTTTCCATGCGTTTCCTGGTGTCTTTTGTGATTGATTCTCGGTTCATTGTGCTTTCGTCTCCTCTGGTTCCCTGTGATTTAAGTTAGTTTTCTCCCGGTTCGGTGACGCTTTCCGTTGGACTCTTATTCGTGTTTAGTGACTCTGTTTGGACATTTAGACTTTTGCTTTGTTTCTCCCGGTTCGGTGACGCTTTCAGTTGTGTTTCTGTTGTTTAATTATTAAAATATTTCTGACTCGCTCCTGCCTCATTGCGCTTGGGTCCCGCTCCACGTCCTTGACCCGTGACAATAACTCCACCCATGCTGCTCAGCTTAATAACCATATGAGCATGGTTACAGTTTGGATCAAATTTGAAGAACTTGATTTAAAGAAACATTAAATATGATCATCTTCTTAAAGCCCGGTACCATGGTCCTCATAAGAGTGGATTTAACCAATCTATGTTGTATTTTAGATGCTTCCCACGTTCAAATATCTGCAGGTCTTGTTCACCAATGAGGGCAGGATAGAGACAGACTGACAGATACCGATGATCTAAAGGAGAAAAATTCCAGTTTGAGGAAACCTTTTGGAGCAACTCTGCATGTTACACATGGGGTGGAGGAGCGATGGGTGCGAGGGGCATCACACTTACACTTTGAATGAATAGAGGGCCATCCCATGCCTTATGCAACCCTAACCTCCGTCGCGAAACACAGAATGAAAGGAGTGCCATCTCATTGCTTACCTAACCCCAACCTCTCTCTGTTTCTTAGATGTGGCAATGCCATTGTGTCAACATGCAAAGCAGTAGGCTGCCTCTGTCGTCAGTATTAGACAACTTTCCAGGGTTTCATCTGCCCACACGACATGCAGGATATGCTCTAGAATAAGTGGGTTCCATCACATAGAGCAGAGCATCAATGTTTCTTCTGAAACCCACTAGCATAGATCAATAAGGTGAATGTATCTTATCACCGTTGTGTATTTTCTGCTTGACAAACACTCAAAACTGCTCATCATTAATCAAAATTTCACATTATTGGCTGCTGAGGTGAGCATGAATCTGCTTTACTTTCACACAAGATGACTTTCCCCTCTGGCTCCTGGAGGCCGACACCCCTGAAAGACAAATTTGAGAATCATAAACATATCATAGGCGCGAGCCTCTTCTCACTCTCACCCATGTGGTGATCTCACCAGAGGTTGATGGAGCCATGTGAGCGTGACTGATGGGAGCGCCACGCATGTTTGCTTCGTCTTTGGCAAAAACAGATTCTACTCTTCCACAGTCCTCCCGCAGGGTTAAAGTATATGAGGAGCGGAGAAAGTGAGTCCTGACACACTCCAGTAGTTTCGAGGAACAGAGTGAATGCAGCTCTCAGTGCTGAACCTCGGTGGGGGACGATTGAACTTGCTGGGTTCACGTTGGTGTTTAGGCTTGGATGTGCATGCAGTGAGAAGTAATGAATAAAAACACAGCAGTGGGATTTACTGCAGCAGAAAGTAAATAGTACGCTGCAGAGAGAACTAATGGAGTGAACAACGGATTCGGTTGAATTTGTCGAGTCAATCATGAAATAAAATGTTGATAATGAGCCCTATTCAGATTGATATAGATAATGTTGACAAGATTGAAATGTTACTGCGTTAAATCTGAAGTAAAAACAACATATTTTCTTGTTAATAAAAAGGTTAGCAGTTATACAGTAACAGTATTTTCCTCATTCTTGGAGCTATGTAAGCGATACTGGGTCAACTTGGTCACTGCGCCTATCTACCCCACGTCACTGGTGGATTGATTAAAAGACTCTGGCTTTGTAATATTTTTCACTTTTTTGTGTGTAGTGAAACATGACACAACACAAGTGACTTTTTAATTGAATAACCTTTTAGATAGAGTTACCATATTTTCCGGTTTTCGTGGACTGAACCCTGTGGCGAATGCAACCACAGGCTAAAGGGCTTCATGCCGCCAAATATTGAGCCTTGTCACTGATGAAATCACAGCCGTTTTAACGGCCATAAAGGCGCCCAAAAATGGTGTGTCCACAGCTCCGCCCATAGAGTCGATCTCTTGGTGGACTGGAGAAGAGAAGAAGCCGCTGAGACCAGCTGTGGGGACAGAACTTCGGACACATTGTCGAAAACAGCGTTTTATGAGCGCTTTAATATCAATAAAAGATGTGAGCAGTTCATGATTCAAGTTCCGAACATTGCCCAGTTTGTTTCATGAATCTGGAACATTGCCCAGTTGATTTCATGAGTCTGGTGGTGCAACAGGCATTTTTAAGCCTGTTGCACCACTGACCTTTCTACTGCATCACTGCATCCGTGGCTTATAGACCGGTGTGGCTTATGTATGAACAAGATCTATTTTCCTTCTCAAATGTAGTGGGTGCAGCTAATATTCCAGTGCACTCTGTAGTCTGGAATGCACGGTACATTTCAAGACTAACTTCGACTGTGCCTGATAAATCAGATTTTACACTAAACCAATTGGCCTGACAGAATTAGTCACTGAAGCCCTATTTATGGTTTATATTGACAATAAAACGTGTTTTCAATGTGTCAATCTGTAGGTGCCTCTTTAAATGTGCCCCACCTCAGTAGAAAAAGCAATTAGTTTGTACCAATATGGCGCTGAAGAAGAAACTCTGGAAGGATTTGGAGTCATTCAATGCTTGCAAATCTTTTCCCGTTTGAGAGAGACTGGAGATCCTGGATGCTGGGCTCGGTGGGAGGGTCCATGCCTTTATTTCAAACGGAACAGTGCCATTTGGTGCTTGCTTCACTCCCCTAAAGTATTAATGACTGGGATATATATGCTATACACGTACCTCTTCCTTACCTTAATAAATCTTTTTCCAAGTCACCATGACTCACTTGCACACCAACAATGACAAGTAAAACTCACAGATATTTGTAAAAGGAGAAGAAAAACACTAACAATAAAAAAAGGAAAGTCAAATAAATATGTCTGTTTTTTCATCTGAAAAACAATTTAAAGGCTTTTTTGAAGAAGTAAATCTGCGCCGCTGAGTGGCTTCCATCACAGTAACAGCGCTGTCAATTATTATCTATTTTAATTAACAGTGACTAGAACAGCACGTATTAAGTGCTGTTCTAGTCACATAAATCAGATTAAAAGCTGGTCTTCAACTAAAAGCTCAGCAAATTAACGTTTGTTTAATGAATAGCAGCGATGAAGCGGGGCTTTTCACTCGGCGGGTTCCCATCACGCTGTTCTTTCAGACTCTACTCGTGTGTCAAACTCTCAAGTAAACACATACCAATATAAAGGACCTCATATACATTTAGGACGTGCACTCCTGATGAGCGTAATGTGTTGAGAAATGTCCTTAAAATGAATGGATTTGTAATGGCCCTGTTTTAATTAGGGGCTGCTCGTGCCAGTGTTATGATTATTACCAGCCTGGAAACAGAAAATGTGTACTTCTGTTTAAAATGGAAAGAAATATAATGATTAAATCTGGCGTAAATAATGAAGTCTGGATTGAGTTGTGTGCTCTCCAACGCGTCCAAAAGCTGCTGGTACACAATGCTGACATGGCGTAAGAAGATAGTAACTTCTCTGTTGGCTGTAGAATCTGTTTAAATGAAACAATATCCTTTGTTTGCACTGAGGTCCCTCCAGCCCTCCACCCTCTGCCAAAGTATCCAAACACTTCCCGCGGCTCACTCTGAAATTCAGTTCAATTTTCTTCTGCAATTATCTTCAAGTGGTCTGATTTTAAGGCCAATAAAACATCACTTTAACACACAGAGAGTTGCGAGTACTCTCCAGGAGAACATCCCTTCATGCCAAGGTGTTATATAAAGGCTTGTCCAGGGAAAGCTAGAGACTCCTCCTGCTCTCTCGTCTAGGATCATCGAGCCAGTTTTCTAGAATCTACCCAACAACCTAGAACCTTAAAACAGCACCCCCTACTGAAGGGATAAGGCTGATAAGGCTTGCGCAAGAAAGCTAGATTTAAACATCAGCATGCACCTTGTTGGGTGGTTGATAGCTACTGTAGTCGTAGCACATCAGGAAGACTGTTGCATCCTAGTGGTGTCAGAAAGTTCACATTGCACTTAGAAACCCTAAAACAATGTGGAATGTCAACTCATCCCCACTCCCATTGGCATAATATATTGACGTTGGGAAAGTTGCCATTTGTGTCCTACGCTGACGAAGAAGGCTGCCTTCAGCGTTGCATTTTGACGCACTGGCAGCGCCAAAAAAGGGTTAGATAAGCAAACTTGTCGATTGCTATTTGAAGCCCATCAAATACCTTGCAGTACCATCACTAAGGAGGAGAGGCACGTAAGGGGTGATAAATGATTTAAAAAAAAACTGACATCCACCACCCAACCATCCACCACCTGACAAAAACATTCTTTAAGTCCCATGAAACATCTATGCATATGTGTCAGCATGCAGGCTGCCTTTGTCATGAGTATTGGACGCAAAAGCCCCAGCGTCAATAAACAACGCCATGGAAATGAGGATGGTTTGGGAATATGCATGTATTGAGTGACGTCCTGACGGTGGCAGCGACCATCCCAGATGCCCGGAATCTCCTCGGCTACAACTGAATTTCCTCTCCCCTTGTAGCAGACGTCACATCACACCGACGGCAGAACATGAAATCAATGTGTGAGCGAAACAGCTTGTGTGTTTATCTGACCTGTTTTGTTTCTTTTAGGTCTTCTACTCTACTTCTCTCTCATATATATATATATATATATATATATATATATATATATATATATATATATATATATATATATATATTCTCTTCCGACCAGACCAGAGGCATAACAGTCAGTGTTGTTCCGACGTGTGACATATGTTTCGCTGTTACACTCTTCTTCTTCATGTAATAGCATATTTTGGTATTTTATTCACATTTTCTTACCTTTGTGGTCCCAATTGCCGTGATTCTACCCTTATTTCAAACTATTTTGGTAACCGCAGACAGACAGATAAAAGCCAGCAAAACATCTGTAATGTTTTAATGACAATACATTGACTCAACTCGAGGAGAAATATGACTCACAACTGGCTTGTCTCTCATCCACCAAACAGCCTGCAGCGGTGTTGAGGAGATGACGGACAGGTTGAAGAGTTTTTTTTTTATATAAATGCATTGTTTAAGTGCTGCTTGCTAGTCAGAAATCTTAAAGTTCAATTTCTATCCCACATGCCGAATACATCCAATGTGTCAGTGGGCTCATTGAGAGTTACGCACTTCATCGAGGGATGATGCAACGAAATGAAAGGTAGCCCCGCACAGTTTTTTAGGGAAGGAAAACTCATTGTGATTTGTTTTTCCCTCCTAGCAAGATCCTCAGGTGCAATCTCAGAATTGCAAAATCATTTGTTATTGAATGTTATTGTTGCACGCTTTTTACTGCGTCATTGACCCAGCGTCAGAGAAAATGAACAGATTGTTGTGAAACCAAATATAGCAATGTATGTTCATTTTCTGGAATCAATAGCTGTGTTTTTTCCCACTGTGCCCCCTGCAAGAGTGGAAAGAGGTCCTCCTTTACATGACCATTACTTTACTACTTAAAGATTCTCCATTGCTTGTGAACGGGCTAAAGAGAGCTGCTCCGAATACTTCAGTTGGTGCACTGCGTGGCAGCCCATCGGCGTACCCGTTAAGGTACATCGTGCTAACATCTGCTGTAGATTAGTTAATTATTAAATATTAAAACAGGGACAATACGCAAAAAGGTTTTCACTACTTCTCACTTCTCAAGACTCCTGTTGGACTGCATTTCTCTTGAATTCAAGTTCCTTTCAGCATCTCAGATATCTGAGCGTCATCTCATTCAAAAAGGAGCTACTGCAAGAAGCAGGCGTAAAAGGAGAGCAGCTGTTATATCAAGGCAAAGTTTAAGTGTTATTACAAATAGATCATGGGTCGCCGTTTATGCACCTCGTTCATTTGCACACCTTTTGATATCAACACCTCAAGTCGACCTTGTGGCATTGGCCTTGGCTCTGGCGTGCTCCAGTGAGGCCAATAAATCGAGTGTATGGAGAGTGGTGGGTCACGGTCAAAGGTGCTCAGTGTTAAGTCTATATTTGCTTTCATGCATGCAGCTTCATTGAGTGGCTCTACATTGACATGGTGATGTTTTCATATGTAACCGAGTTAGAAGTGCAATGGTGAGAGAGAAGGCGAACAAACAGAGTCCAAAGGGAAGATGAACTGCTATCACTATTGTAGCTGCTCTATTGTGAGGACAATTTACAAACAAAACAATAAATAGTTTTAACAAATTTGATCCATAATAATATATAATAACTGAAGAAGAAGAAAAAAACAGCATATCTTTTGTTTGTCGTTGTTGTTTGGAATATAAATCTTGAGCGTAGGGGGCCTCAGCTGTGTGGCTAAAGTGTCATGGTCTGTTTCGTATGTGCTTTTGTTTTGTTGTTGTATTTCCCTGTTTGTCAGATTTTTCAGATCGTCCATCCTCCTGCACTGGTAAAGTTGGCTTCTCTTGATCTCCTGTTCTCTTGTGAATTCTCTGGTGTTTCAGATTTTTTATTTATTTTTTTTTACTGCCATTGTGTTTTTGAAATTCAACCTTGTTCTCAGATTAAGTGTTGTTTTACCATTTTGCGCAGCATGAGCATTGTTTAGGCAGCATGAGTTGTGACCACCAGATTGTCCTCTTAACTTTTGATTCTTATTCCTACCAACGTGTTTAATTCTGGTGAGGTTTCTGTTTTCATTTTGCCATGTTTGTCACTAACTTCTGGTTTCTTTGTTTCAGGAGTCTCCCTGTCTCTAGTCACGACATGCATTCGGGTCCCGTACTTCCGACTTACTGCCACACGAAGCGCAGTTAACGTGTTTTTGTTACTGATGACACATGGTTGGACATGTAGCGACAATGTTGGACCAAGGATGTTGGTGATGAAGACAACCAGTGAGGTTCATGGATGACTGAGGGACTGAGAGGATAGCAGTGTCTGCAGAGGATGATGATGAAGAAGGTAGATGAAGGCGGAGGACTTCCTGTTTGCAAGCGTCCCAGTTGTTGTCGGTTCCATGCTTCTCACCTATGGAGTGTCTCATTATCAGTATTGACTTGAGTATCACAGCGGAACTGAGTGGTATCGCCTGTTTTTCCAGCAGCGACGTGAGACTGATGTAGAGGTGTAAGTTCGCTCAGTTATTCTTTTAGTTTTGGATCCAGGCTTGTTTCTCAGCGAAACACATGGTTTGAAATTGGTAACATATATTGATCAGCTGTGAACGAAACACCAATCAACATTAGCTGTGTGTCGCCAGGAAGAGAAAGCAATGAACTGTAGCACACTAAGCTGTTCTCCTATACTGCTAATGTCTTCTGTGAAAGCACGCATGTGCAAATGTCACTACAGTCTAAAGTCCAGCTTTCTTTCTCACCGCTTTAAATCATTCTACGAGACGCCTTCACTGACTTATCGTCACCAGTTTCTGCCTCAAATGTCGTGGCATCACGGAACAGAATTTTAATTGAATTGCCATTATAATACTTGCTCTTTTGTAACTGCTCTGATAAAGCATTAACTGCCCTTTTGCCTGCTACATTGGCATTTCATTAGAAAATACATGGGATTGAAAAGTCTTACTGAAGGACTTCTCATTACATCAAGTGGATACTAACAGCTGCGGATCACTTCAGATGTCAACGGAAGCTTCTTCTAATTTGAGGCATTCCCACGGAATTTTATTGATGTGGTTTTTGAAGACGCAGTATTCCATTTAAAGGGAGACTAACGTTTGGGTTTTGAGCAGACGTAGGTGTTTTCTGTGTGTTGGTTATGCATATGTTTCTTCCTGGGCTCACCAGGAACCTATGCCAAGATCCTGTTTGTAGACTACAGCTCTGCTTTCAACACAATTCTTCCAGCTCTGCCTGAAGACAAGCTCCGCCAGCTCAACGTTCCTGACTCCCTCTGCAGATGGATTATAGACTTCCTGACCAGCCGGAGTCAGCGTGTGCAGCTGGGGACAACTGTCACTTCAGACTGTCGGACCCTCAACATCGGGTCTCCTCAGGGCTGCGTTCTCACTCCATGGCTCTTCTCCCTCTACACCAACTGCTACACCAGTCCATGAAGCTGATCAAGTTTGCGGATGACACCACCATCATCAGGCTCATCTCAGATGGAGATGAGTCGGCTTACAGAAGGGAGGTGGAGTGGCTGGTGTCCTGGTGCAGCCACAGCAACGTGGAGCTCAATGCCCAGAAGACAGTGGAGATGATCATAGACCTCATGTTGGCTGGTTTATCCATTCCTATTGTGGACTCCTTCTGCTTCCTGGGCACCACCATCACTGAGGACCTCAAATGGGAGGCAACCATCAGGTCCCTCATCAGGAAGGCCCAACAGAGAATGTTCTTCCTGAGGCAGCTACGAAAACTACGACTGCCGACAAAGTTGCTGGTGTAGTTCTACACGGCCATCATCCAGTCCATTCTCACCTACTCCATCAGTCTGGTACAACAGCTCTTCCTCCAGGGACAAGAGCGGACTACAGCACATCGTACGCTCTGCTATAAGGTGATTGGGTGCAGCCTGCCACCTCTTCATGACCTGTATGTCTCCAGGACCCAGAGACGTGCAGGTCGGATCAGAGCCGACCCTTCTCACCCTGGACATGGACTGTTTGTTGCTCTTCCATCTGGCAGGAGGCTACAGTCCATCCACACCAGATAAATTTGTGATCAGCCTTTGTTATTTTATTTGATTTGGACCCCCACTGACCATGGCAATAAATTCTATTCTGATTCTGATTCTGAGGCTGAGCTCAGACTCTCCTCCAAAAAGCCCTCTTCTGGAGGAATACTGAGGTGTTCCTCAGCCATATCTCTCTGGATATATAAATAACTGTGTTGGAGAGGAAGCCTTAAAGTCATATTGACAATAACTTTAGCCCTGCCACAAGAACCGTCTTGACTTTGATCTGCGCTTATGTCACTTCTACTCTGCTTGCTGATACACATACAAGGGGCAGGTCATTCAGAACGCACACGAGACCAGAGAAGCAGATGACCATAGAAACACATGCGTGTAGAGCGCCCTACTTAGTGCCAAATGAAATCTGTCCTCTATTGTTTTATTTTTCCTATATTTTAAGTCTTTTTTCTGATTTTTTCCCAATAAAGAACATATATTTAAAAGGACAAAAAGCCAGTTGTAAATGTTGATATTTTTCACCAACTAAATTAGCATATGAAAACAAATGCATTCAGCCGTTGTTCAGGTAAATGCATTCAGCCAGCGCGTACAGCCAGCTACAAGTCAGAAAACATGACCCTGTCTTATCAATCTGCTCACGTTCATTGTCATTATTGTTAATGAGAATTATTTCCAGACCTGAATCGGAGTCAAAGATCGGCAAATTACTTGCTCTCCTCCTCACGTGGTTCGTATCGCTTGTGCAGCGTTGGCCCCTAGTTGTCTGTACGAATAAAGTCTGTCACATCTGATCAAGAACTATATCACTCATGTTTCCTGCATTTAATTGGACGGACTGTGTCAAGCGTCCCTCGGGAATCCGCTTTTCCCAGTTCGTAATTGGTACATTAATTGCATCAGAAGAGTGCATTGTGTTTGCCCAATTGATAGAGCGACGACGTAGAAGATTCTGATGAGTGTTTGTGAATCCGTGTGCAGTAAGATGGGAGAGAAGGGTAATTACACCTTCACTTGTGTTGGGTGCTGGAACGACAGGTCAGAGATGCAACAAATGTTTCATCCACAAACAAGAACCGCAAGTCTTGCAGTGACTAGATTTCTCTCTCATATCCAGTGGATTGTACGGCTGGTTTCACACTACTAAGATTGTAAGTACTTGAGCCGACCACCTGCAGGCAGTATGCACAGCATTGTTTGTCATCCATAAAGAAGATGTGTTTTTTTGAAACGATGATTTAACAACTCATGTTCTCACTACTGACTGCAATGGAAAGTTGAGTTGTACTGGTTGTGTCATTGGTTGCCACCATATCCATTTCCTGCGTCTCACGCTGAGAAGAAGTCTGCGATGACATCCACTTCTCCAAGTGTGCTACAGTGCGGTGCCAACTCCTGGTTGACTCAGTGCCTGAGTTCAACTTGTAAATGATCCCCAAACGTGAGACAAGTGAACAGCAAGTTTCTTTCTTTGTGCAACATGTGTTGCAGAAACATGATCTTATTTTTGTCTTGACCGTCCTTCTAATCTAATCTGAATTTATGTTGAGTACCACACTGACTGGGATCTAATGAATAAATCGATGAACTGTTTCTTCTGGCTAGTATCTAGCAACATTAAAGTAGACACAGTTTCATGGCATGGTATTGAAGGTTTTATGGGGTTTCATGAAACAATGACCTGGTTTTCAGAAGCCACCAGATGGCACTGCTACCCATCACTAGATGACACTCTGTTTCCCCATAAAGTAAAGTAGTAGTAGAGTAAGATTGCGTCCAATTTTGTATAGTTTTATTCTGGATATATATTTAGTCTTCAAAGGAAATCTGTTATTTTAAGACATTTCATGTCTTGGTTCTTCTTAACAAAGAATCACGAATGATTCAATAATACAGTCCCAAGTGTTGGCAATGCGGTGTGGAGGTGTTAAACCCAGTCAAGAGACCGAGTGACTCATGTCCACCTGGAATACAGCACTGTGACAAATATAAAAAAAAAACCTTGTAGTTTGTGTGGTGTAAAGCTTAACACTGAGGCCATTGGCACTCAAACAAAGCATATACATTTTCTTGATTTGTTTCCCACGATACGAAGTAAAAGATGGACGTGAAAATGGACTGGAAAAAAAATGTTCTGTATGCAAAGTTGTGGCAATTGATAGGGCTATTATCTCAACCGACTTGTTCTCAATACGATGCCTCAGCAATTGGTCCGCCCCCTGTTCTGCTGGAGGGGAACCACACATCCAGGGAGACACTTCTCTGGTGGTAATTCCTCCTGGTCGCATAGTTAGGAGTCCAATAGTCAAAACACACATCAGTATTTGATAGTGCGGCGCAGCTCATATCCCAGTTGTCAACCAAGTAATATGGATACTTAAAACATGACGGGATATTCCCCGGGCGTTAAAGCACTTCCCGGCTCATCTTCACATCATTAGAATGCTTGAAGCTCCTGTGGTTCCCGGGTGACTCGGTGGAAAATATCTCATCCCAATTCTCAGTGGCAGCCATCAGAAAGCCCAACGTTAAATAAACCCTGAAGTGACAAGCCTTTTAAAAGACCAGTCAAAAGCCACAGGCTGAGACGCAAACTGTTGTTTCATTTATCGGCGTCTGCGCCGTGTGTCGATTGTCTTTTGATGAGTTGTGGCTGTAAAACATTTCCACTCAGTTGTCCTTCACACGCTCCCTTTTAATTGACTCAGTTAGCACTCCTCTCTGTCCAAGTCCTCACGCCTGGGGACCGCAGGAAAATATGTTCCAAGATATTCCGTCTAAACCTTTGCCCGCCTACAAAGACAAACTGTCTGAAAAGTGCCAGGAAATTAGTCCCTGTGCTGCGATCAAATCAGATCAGCTCCAGAAAATAAGTAGAGATCCAGCCATCTTGTCATGTTCTATTTTCCACTCCCTCCTATTTTAAAGTGCGCCATGCCTCGTGGCTGTCTAATGCAATGCCTCATTATCAAGCCTGCCCCTATCTCCATCTCAACTGTCAGTGTATTCATCACCCAGCAGGCTCTGTTGCCTTTTAACAGGAACACTATCTGTCGAATAGCAATGCATTACAACACAAATGTCAGTCAGAAGAAAGACCAACTAAATACAGCTCTCACAAAAGCAGACAAGGAGGGTGGAAGAACAAGTCTCGCAGAAATATTCGGCGAGTTCTACACCTACACTTCTTCCTGATACACTCCAACTTCAGATTCCAATTGCTAGTAGATAAAGTGGTCATTTCTTGCCATGCAGACTGAATATTGCATTGGCTTATGGAGTTGAAGAGTCGGATCGACTTTGATGGGCTGCATCAAAGTCACTGTAATCCATTTCAACATGAGGTACTGTGTATAGACACATTTTCCCACGCCGGACACTTCCACACTCAAAACACTCACTCATCCTTAAAAATACAGAATTTCAGACGAACAATTGGCGTCAACTTAAGTGCAGTGCAGCAGTTTATCTTTATATAAGGGCAGTCAAAATTTGCATCTTAAAGTGCGCTAACGGTAGTGAATCCAAACATGTCTCCTTAGCACATAGATCAGGAAGCAAAGTGCTAGTGACGCAACCGGAGATGAAAGGGGATCTGTTAAATGGCAAGTTCAACTTTTCAACAAGTCATGTCTGATGCTTCTTTCAACAAGGCTTAAGCTATTTGCAGTTACTGTCAATGGGAACTCTCAGGTGGGGTATTGACATGAAGCCGGCATCGGTGCCGAAGGTTCCCGCTCTGGACCCTGCTGGCAAAAGTATTCCACGCTGATGCCGACTATGTAAAGACACTATCAGTCTACTAACAGCCTTGCTTTATACTGAAGCATTTTTGTGGCGCGGCTGCACCCAGATTGTTGTGTAATGTTCGTTTCTGAGAAACGAACATTACATACTGAGTCACACTGAGTCACTGAGTCCACAGTGAGAGCTATTAATTCCTGGTTTGCAATTCAACTGATTTGCACTGTTCTTGGTGCACAAGGATTGTCTGCATGAATGTTCCTGACGATACTTTTCATTGCTCCCTTTTAAAAATAATAAACCCACAATTTGAATTTAGCATTTTGGCAACATCTTCTCTACCTAGTGCAAACCACGAGCCCCTGGGAATACTTTATGTCCGTAGTATCAATTGTTCAATCAAGATACAGTGGAACCTCGGTTCTCGACCACAATCCGTTCCAGAAGGCCGTTCAAGGCCCATTACAATGAATGGAAAAAGAACGAATGCGTTCCAAGCCTTAAAACAGGCTTTTGTAGGAGTGAATGTAGAGTGTCTGCTGCAGGTGCGCTGTTCCTCTATGTGTGTGGCCGTTGCATGTGGGAGGGGTTGCCGAGTGAGTGAGGTCTCTCCAGAAGTGAAGAGGTGCCCGGTGCGTGTCCAGCTCTGAATGTGCGCTTCTGTGCAGTTTGGCTGTGACAAAGTCATAAACCAAGTAACGCTCTGTCCCAGACTCACCTCATCTCTGTCCCAGCTCCAGCCCACAACAGGACATCAAACCCTGGGACGTTCGAGTTCTGGATTTTCGTTTGAAATCCGAAGCAAAAAATCTCAAAATTTTAGTTCGAACTCCGATTTGTTCGAAGTCTGGGACGTTCAAAAACCGCGGTACCTACATGGCATTATATACAAAGGTATGATCAAATGTTGAGCTGTGCTAAGAGCAATGACACAGCCAGTGATTATTACAGCTTTGCCATCATTTTATGTGGTGTACTTGTACTTGCAGATTCATCAAACTGCAAATTCACAGCGATTTACCTCTCTGTATTTTCAAGTGTCATGAGTTATCTGGAGCAGTAATGATTCTAATGGAATTTAAAAGGCTTGAAAGATACAGGTTTGGTAAAAACTACTGATGGGTTGATGAGGTTTCATGAAACAGTGTCCTGATTTTCAGAGGCCACCAGATGGCACTGTCTGCTGTAAAATGTTTAGACTTGTACACGTTAGGTTTCGTGTCTTGTATGTGCTTTTATTTTGTTACTTCCTGTCTCCTCGCTTCCTGTGTTACATCTATCCCGCTCCAGCTTAATGGCGACACACAGCTGGGACTCATTCCACTGATGATCCTCACATGGATATCTACCCTGCTGCCCAGGGTGTTGTCGCTAGATGGTCCGCTGCCGACACTTGGCATGATCTCTCGCAATTACTTTGATACTCTTGACCCTGGTTTTTGCTTCTCGTTCTCGCTCAGCGCTCTTTCTCTCTGTCTGAATCTCTTTCTGCGTATTCTCTTCTTAGCTCCACATTAGCTTCCTCCAGTGTTTGTTTACTCGCTCTTTCTGTTAGCCCGTGCGCTTGTCTTTAGTTACATTTAGTTTACATTTAGTTTTCTGTTGTCCCCATTTTGCAGCACAGTCACTGACGTCTGCTTTCTGTTTTAAGTTTTATCCCTCTCCCTTCGTGTGTGTCTTCCGAGCTCCACTTCTGGTGTCATCCCCCTGAGTTATTTGTGTATCATTTGTGTGTTTATTGTATTAAATCGTCGATTAACAGAACACTCGTTTGTTCCGAGTCCTTTGTAAGTTCACTTCCATCTGCACTTGGATCACCTTAGACTATCCTTTATGACGGTACGAGTGGTTCATTGAAACATTTCTAAACCAAGAGAGCCATCAAGTGGCCTCTAAAAATAGGTTACTGTTTCATCAACCCTGCAGTAAACTACAGACTGACCAGCGCTCAGGCGAGATCGCTTTTAATGGCTGAAAGTGGTGTAACAACATAGCATATTTAACACCTTCATAAGTCTTATTTTAACACTTTCAAAGTGTGGACCAATAGATGTGTTTTTTCAAACCTAGGGTGTTGAATTTGCTGTGTGCACAAAAAAAAATCTATTATATATATTATATAATGGGTGTAAAGATGGCTCAATATATCACCCGTCAGGAGAACGGAGGGGATTTCAAGATTATCAAACAAAGATTCCAATATGTGTGGCTCAAAAACATGTATGCTCAGAAAATAGTTGAAGGAAAATCTAGTAGTCAATTCATGCAGCCAGGGTGGGAGCCTTTCACTGCAATCTAAATGTGGAGCCGCAGCCGGAGACCCTCAATCACTGCGACTCTTTAACTCTGTGTGGAAAGTAAATTTAGACTATTTGACCCGAGCCAGCGAGCAAAGGAGTGAGGGGTCACCGGATATCAGTCACACAGGGAGGAGGGTGATGAGGGTGAGCTCTGTAAGTAAGAGTGAGAATTTTTAACTGAACGCTAGAAGTGACAGCAAGCTAATGGAGAGTCTTAAGTAGTCGGGCGATGTGAGACTGTCTCTTTGACCTTCTCTCTCCAACAACAGACGATGCATCTTTAAATGCCCTGGCAGCGATCGTGGGGGCCGACCTACTGAGCGATTGCAGTTGCCCAAGGGCTGAATGAAGCGCTTGTGTGTATTGTGCTGTAAAACTATAAGCTACAATGTTGCCTCTACTCTCTAGTGCGCCAGTAATGTTGCGAAGTGGCGGCTTAAAGGGAGACAGACGGGGCTGCGGCGTCATTGTTCGTCTGCAAAACCTGTTTTGCCAAAAGCCGTCATTACTTTTTATCGAATCCAGCAGGGGATTAAACTTTCCATATTTATGGAATTGGTGTCTTGAACCCATTCGTGTCCTCTTTATTGGTGGTTGTCATGACTGACAGCTTTTTTTTTTTGTTGTCTTGTTTTTGTTTTTTTTTTTCAAAACAATCCAAGACACCCCATGAATGTTTGAATTCAATCACCTCTGTGTAAACAGCGCACAAATACAGCGCTTCCTTTAGCAGCCTAAAATGTAGCAATCCGAATTCTTAATGTGTTTGGTTTTTCATGTCTCTTCCATTTTTATAATCACGTCATCGTGCTGGAAAAGGAAAGTTCTTTTATCCAGCTAAGTAGATGCAAATAACATTTTGCATGAAGAGATAATACAGTCTTCTATCATCCGGCGCCCAGACAGTCGCAGTGAGCCAGACAGCTGCCTGATACACATCGCAAGAGAAACAGTCACGTAAGAAAAACACATTAGCCAGCTGATAAAGTGTCCCTCCTCGTATCTCACACATCTCAAGACATGCTCTGTGTTAGCGCTGAGCTTGTCCAACACGCTGCTAAACAAACACCGCAGCAGCTGAAGTTGCCCCGCTAACATCAGGTAGCTCATAAGCAGCTGAGCTCCACCACATTAAACAGCATGTTAACATCTTTGCAAATGTCACTTTGGTGCTGTTAAAATTGGTGCAGCCATCATTCTTGCAAAACATCTCCGCATGACAACGCACCGACGGGGGTTATTACATTAGACAACATTTCTGCTGATGGTGATGAATTTCAAGGGGTGTGTCGTTTAAGGGACGGCGCAATACAAGCTGTGTAGTGACCGTCTTTAATGGCCATGACAGGATTTTGTGCTACGTTTTGTGCACAATGGTGGAGCATTTTTTATTTATTTATTTATTTTTTTGACCGACTTTTTCGGTTGTTACTTTGGTGACATGGTCTCAGACCAACTTCAATTTGTCTTTTATGACAATTATATATTGTCTCTGTGTTATATTTAGAGCTCATTTGCGCGTGGCTTGTCCGTGGCGTAGTGGTTGTATCGCCACCAAGTGTTGGGCCTAATAAGAATTTTAAATTAAAAGCATGGAACAGATGAAAAAGTAATACTATTTTGTCATGAATCTAAGATTAAAGAAAAAAAAAATGGGGCACTTTTATCATGCAAGGAAAAAGAGAAAAAGAGTCCATCGCGTTAGGAATGTAGCCGCCTCCATTGTTTTGATTGTGAGAAAAAATACAGAAGAATAACCATCCCCACTGATTATATATTCTTTTTTTTTTTTTCCAACTCGACAACTGGCTTTATGGTGACTGCTAATTGGGTAAATAACTGAGCAGTTGTCGTGGTTCCATTGGGGTTGGATGGTAGTGTTCATTTTTTTTATTTTACGTACTTATTTATTTAGTTTGGACTTTGACTTTGACTTGGTTGTGAGCTTGTTTCTCTTTGGTGATGGTTGTCCTCGATGTGGTTGCTGCGATTGCTCACCATGAGTGACCTGTTACTGAGGTGGTTGTTGGGATAGTTTCACTGGTTGTCTTGACTTTTTTTGGTTGTTACTATGGTGATTGTCATATTGGTTGACTTCGAGGATGCCGTCACTATGGATTTGTGTCCTCTTGGTTGTCGCTGTGGTGGTTGTCACGGTGATTACCCTCAAGGTTGTTACTGAGGTGGTTCTAGTGGTCGGTGTCCTCAAGCCTGTCACCGTGGTGGTTTACATGATAGTTTCCTGTGAGTTGTCCTCTTGGTTGTTACGGCGGAGGTTGTTGTGATCAGGACGGTCTTGGTTGTTTCTGGGTTGGGTTTCTCAATGCCTCCCCTCGGGCTTGATACTGTGGTGGCTGTGGTGGTCAGTGCTGTCTGTCTGTTGTTAGTGTGGTGGTGGAAGTCCTCAAGCTTGTTACAATGGTGGTTTCAGCATGTTATCGTGGTGGTTGCCGTAATTAGCGCCCTCTTGGTTGTTGTTGTGGTTGTTGTTCCTGTGCTGGGTTTCGCAGTAATTCTTCTCGAGCTTGTTACTATGGTGGCAGTCGTGATCGGTGCTCTCGCTGTCGTAAGTGGGGTGGTTGTAGGGCTCAGTGTCCTCAAACTTGTCACGCTGTTTCCTTGCATGGCGGTTTTCTTTCAGCTTGTTGAGGTGTGGTGGTTGCTGTTATGACTGTCCTCATGGTTATCACTGTCATCGGTGTCCTCTTTGTTATTAACGTGGTGTTTGTCCGAGAACTTGTTCCCGCGATGATTTCAAGTTATTCAGTTTCATATTCATGAGTGTTAGCTTGAAATCTTCTCGAACAAATACACCCGATACAGACCTCAAAATCACCCCATTTAATGGGAGTTTTTTATAGGACGCAGAAGGACAAGTTTCTTTTTGGTGCAATGAATTATGGGTCGCAAATGTTTTTTTCCTTAATAACATGTCTGGGGAATATCATATGGTCATAAAACAAATGGTGATTTGCGATTACGATTGTTGTTGTCCCTGACATTTCTGTCTTGTGCATTGTTTTTGAAACACCGCTTTCTCATTGGATTATTTTTCCGTTGACTATTTTAGGAGTATTTCCAGTATCTTAAAATACATCAGAATTGAAAGTAGATTTAGAAATGTATGAGACACATCAGAATCTTTAAATGAAATGTGGTTTCAAGTGTCATTTCCTAAACACACACAATGTCATCCCTTGATTTTTATTTTCAGTTTTCTGTTACCCTCCTTTCTTTGGGTTTGACGGCCCCTATCAATGGTCACGATGCATAACTTGGCCCACCTCTGGTATAGGGTGTCAAATATCAAAGTAAATGTCCATTTCAGTCACACAGAGAGGAACTGTGCCACTCCTAACACAGTCTGAATGCAGCAGTGGAGTGAACGTTGGAGGAAGTAGACCACAGAGGTTAGAAACAATACCACTGAAGTGAGCGTAACACAGGAAACTGAAGCAGCAACTGTCAAATATCCCTCGTATTTTCAGCCCATCAGACTTGCCCACGGAGGAAATGAGGTTTGCAATCCTTCTCTTTTGCGCTCACGTAAAGGTCTCCATAATTACAGGTATAAACTACAAGACAAGAAGCAAAAACAACGCGTGGCGGTTGACTGCAGGCTTTTAATTAGATCTCATTAGCTAAGTAATTGCATCAGGAATGCTCATAATGAACTCTAATTACTTGTGGAGGTCTAAATGAGAAAGTCAGTGGCGGGCTGTGGCGGGCAGGAGAGTTCAGGCCGCCGGCAGGTGACTCTCCTCGGGGGAAATTTGCATGACAAATGGGTTCATGTTCATTCTTTACCCACCAATGCGACTGGAGTTTTGCGCAAAGTCATGTCTTTCATGAGGGATATGCACCTGGCTGAGGAGTCCACTGCACCGAATTAACATTTCATAATTATTGATGTTATTTATTTTCAGCGGAGACAATAAACTGAAGAGTTATGAGGCGACTCTGCGCCTGCATTATAATGATCCCCCTCATTATTGTCCTCCCAGCACGGTAAGTATGTGCGCCCCCTCAAGGCTTCCATGGAAAAGATGAGGGTGCAAGAGTCAGTTCAAATAGGCGCAATATTTATGCAATATTTTTTGTTACAATAATATTCTGAGTATTACACTAATAGTTATTTACAGGAAGCGAATTAAGAATGTTAAAAAGTAACAAAAAAGTATTAAAAAATTAAGCAAAATGATTGTATCAAATGCAGTTATCATCAATGTTCTGCAGAAATTCTGACAAAAATGATCTTCTGAATATATTTTTGCCAAAATGTAAAAGATCAATACAAATAGAAAAATGATAACAATAACAACAATGAATTTAAATGAATGATGATAACAATTTTCTTGTGAAATATACTAAAAAGAACTATACTAAAAAAAACAAAAAACACATTTTTCATTTCAAACATTTTCTTACAACTATTAAAAACATTTTTTTTTCTACAGCTCAATATAATCTTTGTTTGCCTTATATTTTTAACTTTTCATTTTTTTCACCCCACTTTTTTGAATGCATATTCCTAATTATAGCATAAAAATAAAAAGATTATGTCAGACTTTTTTTTTTGTTTTAACCCCAAAATTTCCAGCAACAAATAAATACATTTTATTGCAACATGTTGTTGTTGCTGCAGGCATGATGATCTAACTTTTTTAAACTTTTTTTTTTAATAATAATTTAAACATGTTCTGGTACGAGCCCATCTATAACTTTCAAAACAGGTGTATTGTGGATCACTATGATAAAAAAAATCATATTTTAAACTCCTTATTGTTTTGTAATCCCCATTTAATCAAATAAATGCACAAATATGTATTTCTGCCAGGTGAGAATGACAATTCTCACCCATAATCTCATTTAAGCTTTTTCTTCCCCGAGTGTTTTTCCTCTCCACGGTCACACAAACGTCCTGCTGGCGTGACTGATTTGGTGGCTACAGAGTTGTGTCTCATCTCACAGTCAAATGTCATGGCATCTCTGCCGCCTCTCAGTGTATTCTGAGGCTAAATGCTACGCCGTCTCCTTGGGTTTGAACGGTTCATTCTGTCTCCTCTGGTGCTCAGTCTTGATGTACTCTCTGTCTTGTTTTGCTGTCAGAGTGGAGATAAGTCATTCAATCAGGTTGCAGAGGAGTTGAAGAGCAGATAAGGCCCAAGAGCCGAAGGAGATCCCTTACCGAGCGGCTCCATATGTCGCCCAAGATTGGCTTTCTGCTTACCGACACAGGACATGAGCCTCATTCCCACTATGTCTCCTCCTTCTCTCCGCGCGCCCCTTCACTTAGTTCCTCTCTGATCCATCAGAATTAGATGCTTATTTTCTTCTCCCAAAGCTGATTCTCATTCAGCTCACATCCTTCCATCTACGGCAGACGCCCTGTCAAATTTCGGGCTTTTATCTAGCATTAGAGGCCGAAGATATAAATGGATGTTCTCTTTATGCGGCGCCAGTTTAAACAAGTCGATCTGTTTTATATTCAGACATTCACAAGATATAAGAGGGAAATTGTTGAGCCTGCAGACATACTGGGCCCCCCTCTGCGTATTACAGACAGGCTTTTTTATTTATTTATTTTTCTCAGTAATGACTGTGCAGCATGGCTTGCTTGCACTCGGAGAATCGAATGACAGCTCGATACATATGCAATTATAGAGAGAATGTACTTCAAAAATAAGGTGAATTGAAAATGCTGCCGTCTGTCATCCAAATTGGTGAGGATGTAGAAAAGAGAGACGTTGCTGGACCCAGATCGTTTCTTCAAGAGGAGAAAACTCATCAGGCCAATGACAGTGGAGTCATTAGAAAACCTCAGCCTCTTCACAGAGGGATCACTGGATCTACACTTATTGGCGTGGATGTCAAACAGAGGTGGAGAAAGGACACATCCCTGAGCTCGGCCGAGTGTATCGGTGAATGTGTCCGAAGTAAAACATCCCCAACCCTCCCATTGGTCAGGAAGCTGTAGATCCACTCACATGTAAAGTATCCAGCGAGACTGTCTGAAGACGTGCTTAAGAACGTAGTGGTCACCTGTGTTCTCTGCATTGTCCACCGATCAGTTTGCTCAGTAAGTAAACTGCAGAGGATCCACTTCTGAAGGACTTCAGGTGGGTCAACACTAGACGTCCGAAGGACGTCAGAACAACAGATGCCCGACAGGTCTGTAGTGATTTAGCCCTGTGTCGCTCTGTTGCTTGAGAATCAGGATTATGGTGGAACCGTTGAAGCAGGAGGGGTCCTCACCTGGCTGGAACAAGCTGATCTTCTCTTCTTTCTGATTTTCCATCTCTGAAACAGGCAGCTCTCTTCTCCAGTCCTGATTTGGAGGCATGGCGAACCGGGGGTTGCATACGTGCAGTGGTGGCAAGGTGGGTGCCTGGGGTCTCGGGTGGTGTGGCAGGATCATAAGCAGCGGAGACTGGAGGGACAGGTGTGAAGCGGTTCTTCTCAAATCTGCAATGGAATCCGTCTAGCTCCTCAGCCAAGGCTTCTGCGATAGTCTGATCTCCTACAGTCCTCTTCAGAACAACGGTGGGTCGCTGGCTGACAGACTGCTTTTCAGAGTAGAGCCACTTGTCCACTCTGATTTCTCTGTTCCCATTCCTGCACACATCTTCCTTTCCTTGAGCTTTGGGGTGAACCAGGCTTTGTTGTGTTCATGCTTTGCTTGGTTCACACATATACTTACAAAAACTGATGTTGGATGTCGCAGTGTCTTCTCTTTCCTCGAAGTTGGTGGCTTTAAACTTCACAGACAGGGATGTCAAAAGAGTCTTGCAGCACCTGTCAGGCCTGAAGAGTCCACCTCTTCTCAACTGCTCAGCGTCTGGTGGGGACTGAAACCTGGCGCCTGCAGCATTTCTATTCCACTCCGTCTGTGCACCACTTCCGTGTTCAGTGAATATGAAACGGACTCTGGCATAACCAAAGGTCACTTTTCAACTTGTGGGGACTCCGTAGTAGAAGCAGTTGAATGTTTTCTGCGGGGCAGACAACAAGCAGCTCCGGGTTCAGAGTCACCACTCTCGGTGACTGTGAATCGGCCGGGAGAATGAACCTGATACTAAATCTTGAATCACTTTTGAACATTTTTTTATTTGTGAAAATATTTTTTTTTCAATGTTTAACAGTCGTCAAAGGAGGCTACGGGAAATTGGGTTTCTAGGTTGCGCTGCTCTTACATGCCACCACTATAATGAAGTGCTTTCGCAGCTGGAGGTTTATAGTGTCCCTATTCTTTGGTTACTTTCAGGTTGCTCCTGTAAACACATCCAGGTAAGTTTGAGTTTTAATTCATTCAAAGTGTGTTGTCATAGATTGTTGTTTTTTATTGTGAATGGAGTTCAAGTTAGTTGTGTAGCCAATGTCCAATATCAGGACATGTTCAACCCAGTCGCCATGGTTACACACAAGAATCAGCATCACATGTCCATGAACAAGCTGCCGTTTTCGCCACGAGACCTGTTCCCCCAGGTGCCAGGCTGTGGGCTGCTGAGAGTTATTGATCCGGCGGGAGCAGGCATCTTTATTAAATCCTGCACCCTGCACGCGTGGTGAAGACTCAGGGAGATGTCTCCATACAATGTGTCTAAAAATGTAATTAGCTGCGTCAGTCCAGAGTGTCTGCACTTGCTCTCCCAACACTTATATTATTAATCCAGGCATCACTGTTGACCGCTGAATCACTGGCCCCTTGATAGCTCCACATGAAGATACCCGGTCAATAGTCCAAAAATGATTCAGAAATGAAGTAGGCCCTTGTAACAAGACTTGGAAAAAAGTATTTAAATTGTTCACTGTGGTCAAAAAGTCGCTTTTTGCAACAAGCACTTGAAGCAGAGATTTGAATCGACATGCCCAACTGTCTCCAGTTCCATCAATGCAAGATCACGGAGGTGCCTAAAATGCAGAGGAGGATCTGAATCAACATCTCATAAATAAGTGTTTTGTTGGTTGAATTGGTTGTTTTTAAGTCAAGAGTCAATAGAAAACAAGCCTGTTCCTTAAACAGGTCTCACAACTGACTCAACAGGTGGCAGCCACAAGCAAAGTCTCGGACCACTGACGGAGGGAGGGGGGGGGTCTTGACTGTTTACTGCATGTCATGGGCCAGTTTATCCCATCTTTAGCATATAACCAGAAGCAGGTAGATAATAAGAAATGATATAGTTTTGATTTTTTTAATGTATTTGTTGGTGAGTCCTCTTAAATTTTAGTGAGACCAAAGGAACAGGCTCCTATAAA
This sequence comes from Synchiropus splendidus, assembly GCF_027744825.2. NCBI lineage: Eukaryota > Metazoa > Chordata > Actinopteri > Syngnathiformes > Callionymidae > Synchiropus > Synchiropus splendidus. The sequence continues at coordinate 48,055,198 of NC_071334.1, read as the reverse complement.
AAGACCACCCTCGCCAGCGTACGTTCCACTTCCAGTAGCAATCACATAGATTTCAAATAATATGTGTGACATGATAACAAGTCTTCCCAACAGATATGCTCCACACTTACGGTGCCAGTCTTGAATTGTGGAGTGTTGGAACCATAGGCTTTTGTCTCAGCATGCACTGCAGGGGTGAAAATCTGCACTATGTTTGCATGTATTTCATGTCCTTCTAAGGGGATGTCATCTAATCCTTGCCCCGGATATGTCTGAAGGAGGTCCATAGAGACGACTGACACTAGTCCAGTGACAAAACGATGGACACCTTAATGACCAAATATGCAAAGAGCCCTTACCAGCTGTTACAGGCTTGTGCCTCGTACCAAAGGTCAGCTCATGTTGTCCAACGACACTGCTTCAACAATAGCTTCTGCAGTGACCCATGGCCAATGTCTGCATGTCTTCACTATGAACTCTGTGGAGGTCACCAAATGTCCCTGGCAGAGCAAAACCATTCGCTCTCAGGTTGTTGTTGCTATCCCTCCAATACCGTGCACACGTCTTGTTAAGAGACTTGAATCATTCACAGAGGCTCCTCAGATTTTTTTATTTTTTATTGATTTATTTATTTAACAATTTAACAAGTGACTGTGCAGGTCAAGCCTCACTAGGAAGCAAAGACCACTTCCCATGAAAGCATCCACAAGAACAGCCAGTTACTTTCAAACCCACACCTGGCCAGTTAATCGCTTAAAACAAAAATAAATTTATAAATTAACCAGAGTGTGTGGTTTGGGCTGAATTTGTTTCCCATATTGAGGCTAATGAAAATAAGGTTCAGTGTGTTCTGCATGTGGGCTGATCACAGCCAATCGGAGGATGCTACCCATGGCTGTAATGTTGATTTCATGTCAGGATATGACAGGATATAGATTATAATATGGAGATTCCTTAATCTAACATTGGACATATACTTTGTGAACCTCAATATTGGTCAATTATGAGTCCATGGACAAGGAAAACTAAGTCGTTCAAAATAGAACAGGTAAGACTTGCAACACCTTACTAGACTTTGGACCGGACCCCACTAAACTAGATTTGTTGACTACATCTTTATTAGTCTCACTTCAAACTACAACTGACAAGCCACTACATAGCAAGTAGACTAGGTTAGGTAAAAAAAAAAAAAAAAAAATCAGCAAACATATGTTTACAATTTACCTACAAGAGGCTCTCCAAAACAGACTGGGTAAACTTTGACGTTGAATTGTTGAAACAGGTACATCAAAATGAAACTCTGTAAACTAGGGAGCGTGGAAGACAATTTGGTAAACCAAGAATCATGAAATCATTTGGTCACATGAATTGGTAACACTCAAGGGAAATTGACTGAAGTCCCAGGTGAAGACTAAATAAAGAGGTCTCTTGTGTGTTGTATTATTTTATTTATTTATTTATTTTTATCAACAGCGATGCAAGAACAGAGGTGCTCCTTCTTGGTTTACTCCAGGAGTTGTGACCAAAATACATAGCTTGCAATGGCAACCCCTGTTTTCGGACAAAACCCTCAAATGTCAAGTAATATGTCGCAAAAAGAAGCGACTTTGATGTTATGATAATTAAAGAATGTAACTACAGAAAGATCATGTGGTGTACTCTGTGGTTTCTCCCTGCTATGTGGAATAAGAAGGACCGACAGTGAAAGAAGGAGCTGTCGGGTCTCTGGAGGTTAATAAATTACCTTTAAATGGAGAACTCCCCGGGGCCTTTAGCATTCATTGGGCGTTTGTGTATTATGATCTTCAACTGGAGAGTATTTATGTTCCAAAGCAAATTCATGTCGTTGTCACCGAATCAATACAGTCAAGAAGGGCAGTCAAGGATAATGCACCTAAAATGTCACCGCATATCTCAGTAGCTCATCGTGATTCTACACACAACACAGCACACTAAAACACACACACAATGGTGGGCGAAATATTTGTAAGGTTTGTCTTTAGTCTGCATCTTGTTGCATTTATAGGTTCAACTTGAATAAAAAAAAGGTGAGTAATTACACTTTAAGGAACACATTGACATTTCAGAGCTGAACCACTATTTTCAGCAGAAAGATGCTGTTATACCCTTCTTGCATTGTGTTTTATTATTTATTTATTATTTTATTTATTTATTTTTGTCTCAACTAGAGCAAATGGAAGGAAATATTTGATTCAATTGAAACAACATCCACTATGCAAACTACGGAAGGCTGACACCTGCTTGAACACTCGCCGCAAAAGTCCATTTTATGCCCATAAGTGACGCAGTAGGAGTGAAAATGAATTGGTCTGGAGTTTGGAAGGCCCAATCTTTGTAGTTTAATTCATTTTGATTGACCTTTTGTATCTTGGAATTTCTGATAACACTTTTTTTGTTGTTTATGACTCGTAACCGAGTGTGTTTCATGACCTGTTCCTGATATACCCAACCACACAGTTTTAAGGTCCAAGCATTTATTCAGTATGGGTTAAAAGCGAACTCTTGGGTTACGGACAACTGTGTGGGAGAATGAACCGGGTGTTGCCTTGGTTTTAGTGGGAAGCGAACATGTTTCATTAGAGCCAAACTGTGTTATAAAAGTGTTTTGGGGGTTCGGACGTGCTTTGTTTAGATAGGAACCACACCAGTGTCTCACACACAGGGAGGCAGTCAACATGTTCAATCCATTATTACATCAGTTCTGGGTTTATATTAGTCGTCCATGCCAGACACCTTTCCTTGGCGCCACCCGCTGGGCCTTCTGCTTGCATGCCTTTCATGCCTGCCTTTGTCCTTCCTTGTCTTTCATCACTTACTTTCTTCTAGTTCCAGAGGAAGGGCTTCTTTGAGATTAGATCACTTTCGTTCACGGCTTAAGAACAAATCGTTGGATTGTTGAATATTTTACTTTGGAATGAAACATGGGAAAATCTAGATTCAGGGTGTTGATTCGGAAATCTGGTTTCGGCCCTTTTAAAACTACATGGTGATGCATTTAACGTTGGGTGAGGTGGAGTTAAAGAGACAGCACAGTGACGGGAAAAGCCCAGAAGGCAAACGGCAGAATAAGAGAATAAAAAAAATAACCGATGTGGAAAAGCTTCACCTGTCTCCTCCAGTGGCTCAGCAGCAGCCGTCACCAGATATGAGCCACTCCCCACAGCGCCACAGCCGAGCCCAGTGAGGAATAATGAGCTTTAGAAACCCACAAAGGTCACTCACTGCAAAGATGTCTACCCTCCGCTCCAGCCCACTCACAAATGCACCAGCAGCACTCAAACGGAAAAGTCGACTAATGAGAAGGGGGGGTTGGAAAGATAAATAAATAAAAAGTTGAGGAGGAGAAATGCAGAGCCAGGCACTCTAAAGGAGATTTTCACCTTTATCTGTACTCCCCGAGAGGGGAGGAACAGCATGGGGCTGCTGCGGGAGATGAGAGCTGAGAGCTAGAGAGGGAAGGAAGTGAAGAACGCTCAAAAGTTGGAGAAAAAAAATGAAACATTGACATACATCAAGACTCGGTGATCCAGAATATCACCCTTGATAATGTGCAGAAAGGGTAACAGCGATGCAATGAGGATGCCGGGACCCAGTGCGTCATCTGAAATGAGAAAGACGAGTCAGATCTTTCAGGATCTTGTTCATTTAGCACATTAAAATAATTTAGCTTTATGGGCGCAGACAACATTAACTACTAGATCCTGCAAGGTTCCTGATATCTGGTTGTCCGTTTAGATCAGAAATCAGAGCTTTTTTTTCCAGTGGAAAAAAAAAAAACATTAATGACAAAAGCACTGGGAGTTTAAATCCCTTATTTCAGCCGTGAAGCAAGGCTTCAAGACAAGTGATGTAAGACATCCAACACTAGATTCTCAGCTGAAACCACTCGACTCAAGGGCTCCCTCGATAGGTGGGACGTCTTAATCATTATAATGAAGATCAGGAAAGCATGAGGTGTAATCTCCTGAAAAGGAAAACTAACTCTGTGAGACAACAAGAGGAGGAAGCCGCTGCAGCAACCCTGAATCGATATGTTTCTCTTTCAGGATTTCTCCTGTCAGACTACGTTGGCGAGGTATTGACAGGCTGTGGCTGCTGTCCAAAATAGACACAACCAAATCTGGGGTTGATAAGAAAAGCCGCCACGTCTGCAGGATAACAGTCAGGACTGAAGTCTTCCATTCAGACTGGGCTCATTTTTATATGTACTCTATATCAGTGTTTTTCAACCTTTTATAAGCCATTTTGTTCATTGAAAAAGTGCCACGGCGCACCACCAAAGGATCCTCAGCCTAACTTGTGAAAAATTCTAGCTACTGACACTATTTCTGCGTGTCATTTGCAGAAGCAAATTGCAAATGGATTTGTTTTAAAATGTCTCCAGAAGAGGGTAGGCAATAAGGCAAAATGTGATTGATTCATTTATTTTAAATAACTAAATTTCATCACAATCTCTTTGCATGATTTTATTCTAGTTTGGGGAATTTTCAGAAAAATCATTCTTTGTCTCAGCTTCATTCAATGATTCTCTAGCTTCACATTTTGCAGCGCATCTATTTGGTTCTGCAGTTAGTTTTTCGCTTTAAACAACAAAGCAAACTTTGATCGAGTGCCAATAAAGTTTCGAAGCGAGTCACATTAGCTGTTAGCTCTGCTTTGCAGACTGTCTTTGGCGACGCGGGTCTGACAAGGAACAATCCATTTCTGTTGTGAAGGTGTGTGGTCAAGTTGGAAGGACATCAGGGTTAAAAACAAATTAAAGTCGTGCATTTGACCTACTTCTTTGCTGTGAGTGTGTGGGAAGAGGAGCACTGCAGCGACTGATAGAGCATAGATCTATAGACTATAGAAAGAATGTGACCGGATCAAAATTATTATTTTTTCTCTCCTAGAGAGTTTGAGAAGGAAGTATATCCGGGAGAGACTCAGCATTAAAATAAAGTGGTAAAGGATGGCTGTATGGTGATGTGGATATGTCAATGAGGGGAAGGCCCTGGGACCAACTCAGAGATTATAAAGCCCTTTCCATCATCTTTCCTTAGCCTTGCTCTTTTGATGATACACCTTGTTTGGGCATTTCCTTTCAGGTATTTCATGGCTGAGTCTAGGGGCACAGAATTTCTCTCTGAACAGAACTCTGAAAATACATTTGAAGCATCAATGAATTAATATATAAGCCCCTTTTTACTGAGTTTATCCGTCTATTTCATTCTTAGTTTATTTATTTGTTTATCAAGTCTGTTGCTTAAACCAAGTGTAAGTGAGCAGTAGTTCATGACTCGCCTTTTTTGGTTTAGAAAGTCTATTTTGGACTTCCGATGGTGTATCTATTTAAGAGTTTTTGTTTCTACGTTTGGTCTTATAGAATGTCTTGTTATATATAGGAACGACCAGGCCCAAAAGAAGGCCAAAGACAAAATGCAGTCCCGGGATCAGACCTCCTATTGCGGCACAGCAGTGACTACAATCTAAATGCCCAAAGGCACAATAATGCAGAACAGTACATACCGCTCCAGATGCGGTCGGAGCCTTCTGTCCGCACTCTGCGTTTATTTCAATGCGATACATTAAACCGCGTCACCAACCACCACCTCCTACAACGCTGCCTCCGTTATCATGTTTTGTGAAATAGCTACATGATCAATACTTCCACAGTCGCCATGTTTGTTTCGGTGTTTGACTCAGGACTCCACCTGGTGGATATATTGCTGAACAGCAGTACCAACGCAATGACCGTATGGCAGTATGTGATCAGTGACGGTAACTTTGTTTGAAACGAACAGGTGCATTTTTGCCTGCCTTTAAACTCACTCATCCACTCAAAGACATGGGGGAGAATTCTGCTGTGCCATTTTGAAGACGAGCAGAATTTGCCTCTTAAATTTTGGCATTCTTTTGTATACTTCTCTGCAGCCCAACTGTGATTCTCTTTTTCTAAACAAAAATCATCTGTCTGTGTTCCACTTCACCATTTTGACACAATTCTCAGAGGTATCCAGAGCAGCTTGAGTGAATGGAGTGTGAGAAAATATTAGACCAACTACACAGAGGAAGCTGTTGTTTTTGGAAAAAAAATGAAAAAAAGAATTGACGAAATCTGGCGAATTCAATTGCAGTTTCCCAGCACAAGTGTTTGCTTGTTGTTGCCAATAAGACATGGATATGCCGTTCCACTCACCCAGACTTACTGCTTTAAATATTCATTGTAAAAAGTTCTGCATATAATATAGCAACTACAAAGTATTACCTCTAAATTGAGCTCAGTTTTTATTACAGCATACAGTATCTCTGGGCATATAATTCATTGGACAAATTGGTGGAAACAAAGCATATTGCGAGGTCTTATTTTTGAAACTAAATGCATGAACAGTGTCACTTCATTTGAGACTTTTCATCTGCCAACACTCATACAAAAATCATATGAATGTTTGTCATGAATAAGTGGAGGGTATCATCGTCCTGGCTACTGTGCTAGCTAAACCTCTAGTTCCAAACAAACAAGTTGCTGCTTCTTTTCTGTGCATCAACTAGCCAACCCGTTCAACCAGCCATTTCAGCTGAGGTTTTCAGGATCCAGTACATAAGCAAAACACAGCAAGTCTCAGATTATTTAATTTATATGAATAAAAATACAAATTTTGTGGACATTGCTCATGTATTATTTGACGCTTTGATAATAAAACATTAACATACAATGTGTAATAATAATCACAAGTTTTAAAAATAGTAATTTTCATAAAACAAAATTAATTTGAGGATAAAAAAGTGCAAGGCAGCGCACACATACAGTATGTATTCAAGTCTCCTTCATGTGGGTTGTTTTGGTAAGAAGATGTTTTGATTCCCGACTGTGCGATCACAAACTGGGAGCATGCTATGATGATGTCAACAGGCATGGCAGGGGAAGGCTTGGGCTTTGGCGAACACCCCATGATCTTTTGAACAGCCTGAAACATTTGAAGAGTGGAACTCGAGCACAATCCTCCGTGGCATAGTTTTTCTTCTTCGCCATCCCCACGTGTGATTATTTTTGATTGAGCACTAAGGCTTCCTGGCAGCCGGAGACGCTGCGCTGCTCATTCAGTTTTGAGACGAGATGCATGACGGCTACAATGAAAGCCTAAAATTTAGAACTGAAGCAAGTCGATTTTGCCAAACTCAGACATGTGAGATTTGAAATGGGTTTCGTCATAAATCAATAGCAAGAGGTCACAGAATGTTCAGCAGAGAACAACCTGTTGCCATCTCTGAAAAAAAAAAAAAACATCCCAATTGAAAGGAAATGTAACGGTATTCATTGTAGTCATAAAGTTATGGCTCAATCTTTGATGTGTATTGTGTCCCGGCCTGTTTGACAGCCCCAAAAAATGGCCTTAAGATGTTAATAGGATTTCATAAGGTGCTTATATTGAACCACAGTTGAACTTTAAATTAGCAGCAGAAGACGCCTCTAGAATGAAGTGTGGCGTTCTCGAGGTTGAAAAGCAGAGATTACACACCATGTTCCGGTGCTCAAGGCATGAAGGACGATTTTGCTTGTTGCCGCTGAGAGCGACCGTCGAAGTGAGCGGATGACGGGCGGCTGTCTGTCTAATAGGCTTTAAATCTCAAGCCTCATTTCAGTTACGTGTTTATTTATTTATTTATTTTTCCAGGCTCGCGGGCGTGTTTTGATGCCTATTATGTGCTTATGGAGATAATTCTGGGTGACTGAGAGCAGTTTAATAACATGTTTCCAGAACTCCGCTCTCGTGCCGCCACATGACACAATTACAGAACATCTGCAAAGCTGTTTACCCACTTGGGCTCTTCGTTAAATCCGTTAAAGTGATATTGACAAACATCTCACAAATACTGCCAGAGGCTAAGCTACTTTCTCCACTTCTAAACTTCAGCCCACACTTTTGGGATGAACTGCAGTTACGATCGTTCAGGAACAAGGTAGCAACAATGCTTGAATGGTGATGGGAATTTCTACCTGTGAGAAAAGTGTTTTGTTTTGTTTTGTTTTTTCCACTTGCGATCGAATCTGGAAGACCGGCGTATCTTCATGATTTTATGATAGACAGGCCAAGTGGTGGGCTCGACTGGATTCAAATTGAATGGCATTCTTTGAATATCAGGGAGCACGTTTACATGGCGGCCCATAAAACCGAATTAGCATAAATTCAAATTTGTCTCAGTCGGTCTACACGACCTGGATGATGTGGTTAATAGCTAGACTGAGCTAGCATGTAGCTGAGTAGCTCAACTATGACAGTCATGGGTGATGCGCGGCTGCACAAGCTTCAGCTACAGAGCGGAAGCAAACAAACCCTAGACTAACCACGTGTCTACTCGTGTCTACCAACCTTCTATAGAGTCCAGAAGTTGTGTGCGTAACCTGATCCAGTGTGTGCGTTCTGAGCCAATGTCTGCCGTGAACACCGTATAAACCTGATATTAGCTGTGTTTCATAATTCGCAATGTGTAGATTTTTCTTCAGGGAGGTGGGACATTGGGACATTTTCATCATTTGTTTTCACAAGATTACAGAATGTCATTTGTTGGTTTTGGGAGACGGCATTAGCACGTTAACAGAACAATATAACAGTGTGAAACGGCTCCTCACTACCTGTTAGCTGTGCTTGTTCTTCACCTGGTGACAGCAATATTTCTCTCCGCTGCATGTAAACCGAGAGAACATGACACAGTTGGATTCAGTGGCTTAATCGAGCTATTGCCTATGTCGGGCTATGTTCTGCATGTGTACATACTCACTGTCCCTTTCACTCATGGAAAGCTAACTATAGCATATTTGCGTAGCCTCAGTGTGGTTCTCCTTCTCCAGTGACACCATTTTCTTAACACACACACACATTCATCTGTGCTCGTGTCTTTTTTATTTTTTTTCCTGCGATAATTTTTAGGAATTTTCCAGATGAATTTCCTTTTTACTTTCACTTTCGCTACAACCACATGTCCTGCTCAAAATATAACAATAATGACAAAACAGTGAGAAACATGCAAGATAAAAATAAAAATAAAGACATAATAATATTTATGACTAAGCGCAAATAAAAACAACCATCTAAACTGTATTAACACTGGATTCACATCTAAAAATAAAGACATAACATGTACTAAGCGCAAAAAAAGAACCATCTAGATAGTATTAACAGTGTATTCACTGAAGCAGGTTATTGCAGTTAGACAGCGATTATCTCCATTTGTTAGCCTGTCGAAACGTACAACTTGAACAATGACTTTCATGGTATTTTCTTGGCTCCAAGCTGACCAAGATGTAGATGCAGAGGCTGGTAGAGAAGACAGTTTAGTCGAGGGACATCTGGTGAAGTTAGGCGACAAAGTTCCGGAGGCAGAAGGTTTGGACTCATGGAGAATGGAAAGTAGAGACAGAGAATGCTGGTGATGAAGCGGCTGATGGCCAATGAGGTTCATGATGAACGGGGACAGTAGGAGGAGGAGGAGGGAATTAAATTATGTCCTCGGTTGAACAATTACAAATTCTACTTCCATCTTTGCTTTCATCAACAAATGATCTTTTTGCTTTTAATAAACCATATAAGTTATTGTACTTCAAAGGCACTTATGAATATGTAACTGTGCAACAGCTCTTTCCATACATCTAATAGCTTGGCTGGCATCCGTCGCTTGGTTCCCCTGCAACATATTAGAATCAGAGGGAGCCACAGAGGACGTGGGAGGATGATTTATCTACATTTAATTCATATTCAGCCCTCTAGATCCACGGCAGCAGGGCGGCGTTAGCAAGCAGAACGCATTCTGAGGTTTTGCCAGTTAATATTCTCAAACAAAACAAAAGTTATACAAAAGAAAAAAATCAAATCAAACATCGGCAATATGTGCTTGTGATTCCCTGCGGACGGATTCCAGAGGCTGATTATATCGAGTCCCGCACACAGAACAAACAGCGGCTGTCGGCGGTGACGGAGGAACATGATTCATCTCTGCTCTTTTCAAGTATTCCATAAATCACCACTTTTTAAACGTTGCAGCTTTTCACCTTGAACCACCGCTGCGAAGTTACTGGCTTTGTAAAACTGGTGGATCAAATTCAGAAGCTCTTCAGGTTTAAAGTCCGCCTCCTGGTTGGTCCAGCCATGAGGTCTTCTCACTCGACATATCTTTTTGAACGGTAAATAATGACCCCCAAGTTGTCGAACTGCTGCTGCTCGTAATGAAGCATTGAGATGGTGAAAATCATTTTGGATGGTGATGCCTTTTGCAAGTCCTCATGAAAACTACCACAGTGACATTGATGCAGATTGCAGACGTTTGCGATAATCACTGCAGTCCCAATGAGAGGCCAAGGCGAGAGACTCATCTCATCACCTCAAGTGGAGGACTCTCCTGACAGCCTTCTCTCTTGGATGGCTGCAGAACCAAGACGCATGAGTGCAGGGGGGAAAACAGCTGAAGCAATTTGGAAGGGTGTCAGACAGTTTGGGTGGAAAAGTGGCATAGAGCATATCCTGCACAGAAAAGTGGACGCTGGAAAGCCTGAATCACAGTTTCTCTCCCTGAGTCAGCGACCAAGGAGATGGATTATTATTATTATTATTATTATTATTATTATTATTATTATTATTATTATTATTATTATTATTATTATTATTATTATTATTATCATCATCAAAACAAATTGGCAACTCTTGCAGCATTAAAATTATATGATTATTATTATTATTATTATTATTATTATTATTATCAAAACAAATTGGCAACTCTCACAGCATTAAAATTATATTATTATTATTATTATTATTATTATTATTATTATTTCCCATGTCTCTGCCCTACATGACTGTACCACTACAAGTTTTAATTTGTACCCTCTTGAATTTTATATCATACTTCAACTTCATACCAATTTGTGGACATTTTCTCATTTTCATCTCTTAATTTTTCTTGTCTCTTTTTTTTTTAACTCATTTCTCTGTATATTTCCATTCCAAGTTGCTTTTCTCAAATCCTTTTGCTCTCACCGGATAAACACAGGACATAATAAAGCTGTATTTATTTTATAAAATATATTTTTTATTATAATTATTATATCATTGTTCAAATGATAATCATTTAGTTCTACCTGTGTTTAATGCTTCTGTTTTCATAATCTATTTTCCCAATGTGTGTGTGTGTGGTTTTTTTTTTTTGTGAGTCATTTATTTTTATTTATTTTGTCATGAAATGACAAAAAAGTTGGCCAGCACCAGGCTGAATCCCTGTCCTCTTGTTCAGCTCTTTGACGCCTGCCATTGCAAATTTGACCTCAACGGTACATGAACACAGCCTCACACACACCACTGCCCTCCTACAAGTTTAACCCCTCCCTCGCCCACTTCCCGCTCATGTACATCAATAATCCCTCACACACACACACACACACACGAACAGACAGCTTCACACCAGGCTGCACCTTAAGGCGAGCAGTGTCTCCTTAATGGAGTTAGTGATGTATCCATTGGGTGCTCTGCTCATTTAAAAGTCAGTGGAGGGAGGAGAGTCAGCGGGCCAGAGGCGGGAGCGAGCGGCGGCACGAGGGAGCGGTACATATGGATGGAGCAGGAGAGGCGGAACAATAGTTGCAGATGACAACATTAATAAAGAGTCAGGGTTATCAGTGACGGGGTGGGAACGTGTGTGTAAACAAGGCCACGGGGGTTCTGTGACTCATGAGGAGCTCTCACAATGTCCTCCTGCGCATTGACTGTATTTTTGGGTGACGGACGATTTATACATACAAATATATATATTTTATCTATTTATTTTTTGTCTACTTTGACTTCTTTTACATTATAGTACATTGTAACGTTTATCCCTTTTTATTTTATCGACTGGACATAATTTCAATCCAGTAACTATTTTTTTTTTTTAGTTTTTATTTCACAAATCCCTCTTGTCAATTCATGACAACAATAGTAAAATATTTTATACAGTGGTGGAAAAAAAGTTTCCGAAAACCCTTGCATTCCACTGCGTACCAATGGCAGGGATAATACAATTGATGAGGGGATGCTTTAGTTATTATTATTATGAGTATTATTATATTTTTGCTCAGTTTCGAATACATTCTCTGTCTCTTTATGATATTGATAATATCACATGTTGAAGCAATAATTTACTTTGGTTGGTTTTTCTGATAAAACTTTTCAAAAAACATGTATACACTGTCATTTCTATTGGCTTGTGTCTGTATAATGCAGCCACACCTGCTGAAACACTAAGAAATATTATTCCAACATAATATTTGAGATCGTATCATATTTTAAGGGTTTTCCTTCCACTGTATATTCAAGCAGATTTTTAAATGTCATTTTAAGTTCTTCATCTTTTCGATGAAGCGTCACCCTCTCTTGCTTCTCTGGGGAATCCTCACATGTATCATAATATTTCATGCAATCTAACTCTATTGTCTTCCTTCACCATTTCCATGAACCTCAATAGCTGTCTAATGACAACTGAGCTATATCCAACCCTGCAGCATAAAATGAACAAAGGAAAAGTGTGGTTTCACTCAAAACAGCTCACCTAGCAGCTCAGTGAAAAACAGTTCAAATTCGGAAATGGATTGTGACGTCTCACCTGGAGCACTAAGATGTAGCCCAGTTGGTGTCCTGTTACACCTCAGTTCCTCTGTGAGTGTATTTAAATCCACGTTGGCTCCTATAGAGCCAGTTTATAATGACACCACGGCGGTGGCCATTTATCAGCTAATGGTTTTCCCCGCTGACTCCCTCATGCTTCTCTCAGGGCCGACGCCAGGCTCACTCCTGAGAACCACAGACGTCCACTCGCTAATTGCGCTATTTTTCTCCATGGCTTGGGATTTTGTTCTACATGGTTGACCCATCACTCCAGCAGGGTGACACTTCAGCATCCGGCAAGGGCACGGGAGGCCCGTGTACCGATGGTCTCACATGTTCTCAGCTCTTCTGAATTAAAGATACCACGAAAAAAAAAACTCATTTTAAAGAGATTTATTTCATTTTTTTCACAAAACTCATTACTTCTTTATCCTGACACTTTTTCATTGACTATTAACTACAAGGATTTGAGCATTTTTCAAATCTTTTTTTGTTTTGTGCATACAAATGTATCATATGCCAGAATATTAATTTAGAAATATTTTCTTTAACTTTCATTTAATTATGAAAACTGTCATCAGCTTGTTAATATGTGTGTGTATATATATATATACATTGACTCATGTCTAGCAAGCTTATTGTCCCTTTAATCCAGGATGTAAAGGAAAAAAAAAGTTAAATATTGTTGTTGAATGTGATTCATTTTTTATCTGCAAAAACATTTTCAGAAAAACAAATATTTGTGCCACTGTCCTGATTCGTCTTCTGAAACACAGGTCTTGCCAGACTGTGTCGTATGCATCGAAACTCAGCTCTGGGCCATGAAAGTTGGCGATGGAAGAATTGGACAAGGTTCAGGTATCAAGAGGTATCAATAGTGGTGGGTAGATGACGTTTGATGACACAGTATAGCAGGGTTGATAAGGTTTCATGACACAATGCCCTGATTTTCAGAGGCCACCAGATGGCACTGTCTACTGTTAAATGCTGGATGCAACTGATTCAATGAAACCTCACCTCATTTCCAAACCAAGAGTGCCATCTGGTGATGCTGTTTCATCAGTACTGTTTCACGATACCTGCCAAATTTGAGTCGAATGAGTATCATTTCACCTCATCTTAGTGAGGCACTTGCAACAGTGGTCCAGAGGTGCAGTGCTCTGTATTACCTTGTGATGCCAATGAACCTGCAGTGCAGAAGGAGATACAAGGAAAAGGTGACATCAACCGACGTATGTCTAGATTTATTCTGAGCGATTTTGTTGAAGTATGGCACAAGAGCTCGGACAACCCTGCTGTACAGTGAAGACAGTTGTGTCTCTGAATTGGGCTTTGAAAGCTCACCTGGACATCATTTTCAAAAGACACTTGAGTCAAGATGACTGGTCAATTGGATCCAAACACTTTTTGCATCAGTGAGATTGACCTCAGTGGCTTTTGCAAATGAATAAGAGGTGTCAAATCCTGAGAATAAAGCACCTAAACAAAGCAGATCTGAATTTAGTGAGGCGCCTGATTTATTCTGCAGGCTGAACACAGCTGAGAATACGACAGTGGCTTTAGTTTCAAATGAGACAAATAAAGTGAGGAAGTGAAGGGCACAAAGGGGAGGAATAATAGCAACGTTCCAGAATGAAGACGCGCACTGATATATGCTGAGATGTATTTTGTCCTCCACCAGAGTTTTTCTTGTGGCACTGCAGCATCCCTAATGATTCCACCCTGAGAAGTGCTGAGATCATCACTCATGCGCTTCACTCAACTCACTTGTCTATAATGTCCCCCAAAATCACCCAGAACTTTGGGAATCGGCGAACACACACGCAGGTTGTATAATAAATGATGACATTTATTTTCTGTGCTGAGAAAGCCTGAGAAAGTCAGCCTTTTGTTTTGGTTTTTCTCTCTTCTCAAATCCAAAATATCTTCATTTGGAGCACAGTGACACCATCAAGCTCAGGTCTTCTCATGCATACAGAGCTACAGAGATTTGCCTCTTCTTTATTGTCTTTGGCAAGTTGTTATGTTGTTTATCTCGCCAGAAATGACCCATCTGCCTAGCCATAACCCTTGTTTTCAAGTCCTTCATTTTTTTACTGTTGTTTTTCCCATTTTTGCTGTCGGAGCTGTTAATTTTATTTTGTGTCAGGAATTTAAGTTGGCTGTTATTCAGCAGTTGTCACATTGGTATTTTACCAACTTCTGACTAGTTGTTCACAGTTGATTTCTTTCTGCATATAACTTTTTGAACGTCCCGCACTTCTAACAAATCTGATTTCAAACAAAAATCCAGAACTCGAACGCCCCTGAAAAAAGCCGGAAAAAACATAACATGTGCGATCAGTTGACGCACGACGTACTTTGTTGTTGTGTATAATGCAGCCTCTGTATGCAGACATGTCCCGTTAGCTACATTTACCGACTGTTTTTTCTTCATATTGAGGTGTAAAACCTTTCCTGTCTCCGCACTGGACCGTGGTAGAGTGTCACAGGGGAGGTGCTTGCTCTCCACACCTCCTCTGAGGCTGGAGCGCTCACTCCAGGGTTTGATGTCCTGTTGTGGGCTGGAGCTGCGACAGGGATGAGGCGAGTCTGGGACAGAGCCTTACTTGGTTTATGACTTTGTCACAGCCAAACTGCACAGAAGCGCACATTCAGAGCTGGACACGCACCGGGCACCTCTTCACTTCTGGAGAGACGTCACTCACTCGGCAACCCCTCCCACATGCAGCGGCCACACACATAGAGGAACAGCGCACCTGCAGCAGACACTCTACATTCACTCCTACAAAAGACTATTTTAAGGCTTGGAACGCATTATTTCTTTTTCCATTTATTGTAATGGGAAACATTGATTCAGATTTCGAACAAATCGCTTCTTGAACGGCCGTCTGGAACGGATTGTGGTCGAGAACCGCGGTACCACTGTATCTTGATTCATATTTTTTTGCAATGTCAACTATAGAGTGTGCTACATCAGGTCTTGCGTGGGGTCCTCCATTCTGTTTATTCCAACTGCACGCTGAGGGTCAGCCAGCACTAACTTGAGCCGTGAATGCTCATGCCCAGACCTGTGTGGCTAATGTGTAGTTAGCACACCAGTCACAAAGAGACAAACAGACTTTCATGTGTCACATGCATGTTCAGTGTCTGTACTTCAAAGTGCATTCGACGAAGCCAGAGAAGTTGAAACAGTTTAAGATTTGCAGTCGAATTAGAATGTACGAGGCAGAGACAGCGCGTGTGGCGCATCGTAATGAAGCCATTGAGGGATTAATATGCTGAGTAATTGCTGGATCTTTTTTTTCTCCTCTCTAAAGCCATTTTTTAATCAACAGTCAACTAATTACAATTCCCTTTGGCTGCTACACAGAGAAAAAGCTTTTGGTTTAGAGAAGGTGGGTGGCCAAGGAGATAAGGAAATTGGGGGTTTTTTTTGTCGAACAGAGAGATGTGAAAGTATCAAAGATTAGGATTTAAAGAGAGAAGCGAGTGGGGACCTGAGGACACGTGAATGGCATAACAATGCGGCGTCACAGTACTGTTGGAATGAAACCTTTCTTGATTCATTTAGAATCTAATAAATAATTTCCCAGTGGTCAGAATCCCACTTTATGGAGAGATGGAGCTAAAGTGAGAGTGAATGCTCACATCACCAGCGATGAGTCATCACAGCATCCAGGGATTTTGTTGGCAGCTTTCATTTATCAGAGAAGGAGTGAATGCATCCTGAGTTTTCTTGAGTTGCCTGTCAGAAGAACTTGAAAATAATTTGCGCTATAGTGTTTGAAATAAATGTGGACATTTTTAAGTAAAGGAATGTGCATAGGATGAGTTGCAAACTCTCAGATTCCGGGTTTTTGCTCCAACTAAACACGCAGCACCAGAATGACAGTCAGTACAGTCTTCAAATACCAGAGAAGTAGTAATGGGGGTATCATGAAACAGTGTTACAGGGTTGATGAAACAGTGTTCTCATTTTCAGAGAACACTTGATGGCGCTCTTGGTTTAAAAAATATGGCAGGTTTCATTAAATTCATTGTTCAAGTGCATACATTTTAAAGCAGACAGCGCCATCTGGTGGCCTCTGAAAACCATGACACTGTTTCATGAAACCTCATCTACCCATCACTGCTTATCACTAGTATCAGATTTGTCAGATGCCCGTCAAAAACCTGGCCATTGGTTAGGCCTCAGGAATAGTTGCAGAGAGTGACGGGCGAATTATAAGTGCAATAAGAGCATGTACAAGTAGAAATGGAGTTAAATCCAAATGACAATATTTACAACGGTGACAAGCTGGCATGTGTTTCAGACGCAGCTTAAGAAAGCTGAGATCGGTTTTCGGTTCAGAAATAACAATGTACTCGAGCCATTCCACAATTTTCTCACAGCAAACCTACAGTACAAGACCAAAACTGCAGGGTATAAAGGGTACTTACAAATGTTATAAATATACACACTCGCACTGTAGGAACCTTTTAGGTTCCAGAAAGGATTTGTATTGGACTAAGTAAATACAGCACAGCAGGAATCTGTCATGGTGGCTCAGGAAAACAGACCCAAACGCGAAGATTGTTGCTGCTATACAGAGGACTCGAACAACAAGGGTACATTGAACAAGGTTTCATACACAGATAAGACGGAAAAAACAGGAAACGAGGAAACTAAGGACGTTGCCACCAAAACTTGGCGCGAGGGAAACACTCAGGGACTGGGGAAAGACTGAAACAGAAAATAGGCGAAATACAGTCAAGTCTAAATAACTGAGACAACCAAAACTCACTTGGATAAACTCACGAGGTCCAAACAACAAAAGGCGCTCGGTGGTAGAATAAACACACTCACGCGAGGCAGAAAGCCAACAAGAGAAAACAAAAGGCGAGCTACAGAAACTGTGACACAAAGCGCGAGGCTAATAGGAAAGGGCAGAAAACAAGGAAGAAACCAAGGAGGCGGCAGAAAAGACACAAACGCACAATCGAAAGGTATCAAGAACACTACGGAACAAAGTCTTGAAAGAGAGGATCTTTACTGGTTGATGCGACGTAACCATCTGGCAGCACAGTCTGGAACCATGGTGTTGAAATCAGCTTAGCATGATGGGTGGATGGGTTCCAGCTGCGCTGGCGCACAGAATGAAGGAAATGGAAAAAACACACTGGAAAACAGAAAATAACAAAATAAATGCACACAAAAACACAACAGAATCAAATTGATTTATTTAGAAACTTATTTTCTGCTCAGACGCTAAGGCAGGGAGTTTTCAATAGCCTACCTACAGGAACACTTCTCACCTCCACGACACCAAAACAAAGCAGTGCCGAGAGAGCTTGCAGGACTTTGGTCATGAGTTCAAATAAAATTCTCATACGTGAAACTCAAAATTATTACAGTGAATGTCCCTCCACCAGTACACACACTCGCATGACATTGCTGACAGACTTTGAGATCTGAAGCGAGGTCAAAATCTGTGATTTTGTCGTGAGCAGAATGATCTTGAAGTGATGTTTCCTTGCGAAATACGAGAGGCCAGCAGACATCCTGACGAGCTGAGTGCTTCTGTCACTGTCAAGTGAGAACAGAGAAGAAAAACAGGCGGAAAATGCTTTTCAAAACAAAAGCCTCCAGACTGAGGCAGACCACTTCCTCTTCTCCTTTTCCTGGGATTTACGTCGATCATCAGCACGTGATGAGGTCACACAGTTCAATTCTGATGCTGAACAGCAACACAGCTTCTCAGATGTCACGGGGGTAAGCAACATTGCTCAGTACCAGAAGCTCTTCTTCCCAGAGTTTTTAATCCGACTGTTCAGATCGAAGCTTTCTGGCAGCGTCTTTACTGGTTCATGATATTAAAGCAGCGTGAAAATTCCTCGCTAAAATCACTTCAGAGCTTAGACAGCGCTCGATTCAGACGGACCAGCACCAGCCTTCAGTCCGTGACGTCCGTGCACACATCAGGCCCAGAAAGCAAAGACTCTTCATCCCGTCGCTTGAAATCTTGAAATAGCAGTGACTGAACTCAATAAGCCTCCCTTTAAAAATAAAAAAAGAAAGGTCAATTTTCAGCGGCTCTCAACACTTGCCACACTGGAGGACAGACGCTAATTGCATCCGCATCAGAGGAAGCGTGTTTATGGCCTTATTTTGGTGAGAGGCGTGTAAAAGCACAGCCGAAACTGAAATGAAATCCCATTTATGTATTCATGCCACCATTTCTCACAGATGTCTATCCTGAATGGGATGTTTCTGCGCAGCAAGACACCATGCTTGTATTGACGTATTCATCAAAATTCACTCTGAAAACCAGCCACGTTACCCTCAGTTCACGTTTCCTCGTGAACTTTGGTCCTTTCCCACTGGGGGTAGCTCCCTCTAAACCTATCTTAATCATCCCTGACACACCTATCGTCTTTGTATGCTGTCTGTCTGATATTCCTTTGCTCTTTTGCCCTCGTCTCGGTGCAATGACTTTTTTTCCGTGGATCATTATCATTCTGTCGTGCTTTTGCGGTTGTCTTCAAATAGTCTTGTAGTCAAGACCAACCTAGACCAAGGCATTATTGAGATTGGGGAGTATGGAGTCCGAGATAAGATCAAGAGGTTTTGGAGATCAAAACCAAGATTTGGTCGAGATTGAGACTGGAGCCTCAGTGGGTGCAGAACCAATCAGGTGTCAGCTGAAACAAGCAGCACCAGTCTGACAGTCAACAGTCTTCAGACACCTTATTGGTGTTTAGGTAGTCTCCTGATGACCTGGCCCTTTTGTGGATCAATTTGAGACCCTTGATATATGCCAAAGAAAAACACAACAAAACTGAACACAAGCCAGCATCCTTTTTTTAAACCATTCAATGCAGTTTTCTCTGTCGGTGTCGACCAGTTTTTAATAGTCCACCCAGTCCGAGACCGGGACAAGACCGGGCAGAAAAGCATTCAAGACTGACATCAGAGTGAGAGCCTAAAACGACCGGTCTCCAGACCAAGACCAGTCACAAGTCGTATAACACTATCGTCTAGTTTTCTGACTGTGTCTTGAGTTCCTCTGCCAGCAGCAGTGTAAAGTATGAGGCTTGTGATGGGTAACTGACGTATCATGAAACAGTATTGCAGGGTTGATGAAACAGTGTCCCAATTTTCAGAAGCCACTTGATTCAATTCGACTTCAAACATTCTGCACCAGTCAGACAGACAGTGCCATCTAGTGGCCTCTGAAAAATCAGGACACATGTCAACCCTTCATTGCTAATTCTGTGTCATGAAACCTCAACTACCCATCACTAGTGTTAGCTATGTGCATGTGTGACTTCAGGTCCATCGAGTACGATCTTGGATCACGGGTTGATCGCTGATGTGTTCCAAGTCAGATGACAGCGTCTGAAAACTCATCTGGAGGGAGGACCAGCTCAATCGAATTATACTGAAGGCGGACACAGCACCTGAGTAACAACCAAATAGATGATGGAAATTCCTGTGTTGCCTTGGTGTGGGCCATCACGTACTAGAGGTGGAGTCTATGATCTGCTGTTCATGTTGCTCTTTCAGAATGAAATGCAATTAAAGTCTACACAAATGTATGCCACCTTTCACTTGTTGCTAAACTTCTGCCCCAGATCATCCTGGTCACTCTTCTCCCACACCACCTTGCCACTGCTCCTCTCTTCACCTCCTGTGATCTCTGTCCACCATTGTGGTCACGCTTAACCCTCTATAACCGCAGCATTTTAAACTAGTCAAAGCGTAAATATAAATAGAGTGTCTACTTTACAGAAGCAGACACCTGTTACTTTAATCTCCGCAACGTTTGAGAGTGTGTTTCTATAGCAGCAAATAGAGAGATGATGAGACAAGGGAGGTTATAGTTTCCCAGTGGAGACCTGGAGAGTTTGACTGACGCAGATTCGGACGAGGAATTCACACTCTGATGGCGCAAGAAAAAGAGAAAATGCAAGTAAGTGGATGCATATTTCATCTATCGCGACCACCCACTGATGCCAATGAAGTGCCTCTGTCTGTGTGTGTAGCTGTGCGTGTGTGTGCTTTTATATCAGGCAAATGAGGCTTCTTGCCAAGGGAATCAATAAATGCACTCCAGACCCAATGAAATCTTTTAGTGACATAAAGTTTTTCGCACTCGCTGACATGATACAAAAATCGGTGGTGCTGTCTGGAATGGTCTGGAAGGCAATCTCCTCTGATTTCAAGTAGCAATTCCTTTCTAGTTTGCATATTCAAATGGGGCTCAGGGAATATTCAAGTTTACAGCACATTCAAACACTTAGTCTCAGCCACACACGTCGTTCTTTTGTTTCTTCTTCTATTCTTCCCTTTCATATTAAGTATTGCAGTCTTTGGAACTACCTACAGGGAAAATTGTTTCCAATCTCAGCCCCCATTTACACAAAGGCAGCTATTTTTAGAAACAGAAATTTCACACTCTCGGTTTTCCAAAATAATTCCATTCACACGCATCCGTTTACAGAAAACACTGAGTTCACATTCCGTTTGTCTGCTGCCAGGAGCTTCCAAAACTGTAGGTGGCAGAGTGAATGAGACGCTGAAGCCCACGTGAGCCAAACAGAATCAGAATAAACAGAGTATAAACAAAGAGTTATTTCTTTGTTACTAAACGGCCCCTGGAATTAATTGTACTTGACTACAGATTTGACATTTCAAACACTTGTCATGTCAAACGCAAGCAGATCTGCAAATGTGAAGGTCATGTTTCCCGAAGGGAAAGCTGGCTGAGAAAATGAGATTTCCAGGAAGTGGACTGTACGCCTCAGCTTTGCTTTAAATGAGGCACGTCAGCAAACGTATTCCATTAAGAATGAAACATTTTGACAGCATCATGTCCAACCCTGAGTTGGACTTTGGATGTCAGAGAACATAAATGTACTTTCCTGTGCCGACACACATCTCATCTATCCATCCATCCTTGAGAAGCCTCATTAAATAATAGATATGTTTGAAATTATATTTATTTTTTATCGCTGAATGACCTGGTCATTGACGGTTTCCTTGGCTTGGCTGTGCACTGAGGTTTCATCAAGCACAGTATTCCTCAGTATTCCGAACCTGGATTCAGAGCTCAGTACCTGATAAATTAGCCGCTGTTCCAGAGCTGGTGAACCACCGAAAGCCTCGTTCAATCCACATTCCTTTTGGTGTACTCAGAGAGGATCTTGTTCTCTCTTTCAGCATCAGAAGACATGCTGTTATCTCTCCTGCTGCTGTCGCGGCTGCCTTTTGATGAAAATTATTCAAGACACTAAAGAGCACTGCTGCCATTTGAATCCTTGCCTGTAAATATTTGTTGTTGGATTTGTATCCATTTGACTTTCCTGAAATACGCCCTGAGTTGGGCTAAGTATGTATGGTGGCTTTGTTAAGACTCAGATGTCTTTTATAAAAGACACTGGGGGGAAAAAGCAAGTGACAACGTGGAGGTTGCGCTCATTAGTTTGGGAGGTAATGCGTTCCCTGCGGGGATATGGCAGCCGCCTCCTGCATTGCTAAGTGAATCACAGACAGCTTTGACATCAAATCTCTGTTCGAATCCCTAACTCATCTCTACGTCGTGTCATCGTAAAAAGCCGGGGATAGCTACCGGTCCTGGTGAAACACGTGTCACTTCCTGACAGCCTGAGAGCTCGGCATGGCAGGTCGTGGTTCGTTCAGGGAATAAGGAGGCTCATCCTCGGCACAGCAGAGTTCGAGACGTGGAGCTCAGGAGGGCTGATCTGAATGGATCTTGAAGTGAGGGCGTCTGTAAAGAGTGCAGGGAGCACTCGAAGGTCAACCAAGGTTAAACCATCTGAAACGAGTCAGATGACAAGACCTTTCAAAACAGAGCTAAAGTGGAATTCAGCTTCACCACAGAGTCGTTGCAGTGCTGGAAGACAAGCAACGTTTGAGCTGCCAAAGTAACAAAGTCAAAGGACTCCGCTAACTGCTCTTAACCGTGGTGACTCCATAAATGTTTGATCTACGGAGCATGTTGCCGTATTTCACATCAAACATGAGAAATATCAACACTAGAAAGAGTGAAAAAGAAATTATCTTTTTGTTTTGTTAGGGTTTTTTTTCTCTCTCTCTTTTTCCCCCGAACCATAACAACAAAATCTAACACAATTTCTTTTGTGCGGCTCTTTTATCAGACATTTTATTACTGCAGCAGTGGTTCAAAGCAATCTCTTTGTAGCTTATCAGGGGTACAGAGCAAAACTGCAAACAAATTCAATTAAAAAATGAACATAAAACATAAAAGATAAATAATATCTTTTCAATATTTTTGCACCCATCTTTGAGATGAAACCAAATTATTTCTCTGTGTCCAATCTTGCTGTTTGATATGTAACTACATGGCAGTTTCAAAGCAGCTTTTGTCGTGTGGTAAGCAAGTGTTTGCAAGATCACGACCAGATTGCGTTTTACATTTGTATTTAACAGTTTAATTTGATGTCCATCAGCCAACTTTCTGTTTCCACATATGTTCAGGAACTGAGTGGGGAGAACAGTATTGACTTTATTTTTGAAGCATTGTGTCCATTGGAAAGGCAGCGGCACAGGCGGAACAATAAAAAGGCAACTCATGGCGAGACTCCAGGAGACGGCTGGTATGTTTCCACTGGCTCTGAGTCTGCCATTGTAGACGCCGACAATTGGGCATGCTGTTTTTCAGATCGAGAATTATATTTGTTGGCCATGCTTCATGTTTGTGAGGTTAAATCCCATCATTTCCACCTGATTCCGATCATTTGAAAATCGATTTCAGGGTGATTGGAAGCAGGACATGACAAAATGACAACAAAAAAAGGCACCTTACCCAGATCACAAGAACCAAGCGCAGAATGAATTTGACCCAGTGGGAGCTACCTACTACAGACCCTTTTCACAGTGACGCCAGGTAACTTCGGTTTTGTAGCGTAAACAGAAGACATGGGAGTCTTTTCAGGTAAGATTGAAACTTCATTTTTCTTTGTATTATTCCAATCTTTGCTGTTACATTGCTGATCTGAGAGCCGCCTCATATTTTCACTTACGTGAGTTAAGAGGGAAATAAACACTTTCCTCCGAAATGAAACATTTATTGTTTGATGAAGGACCTAAAATGACAGGGTGCAAACATCTACAAATCCGATTTTCGGTAGCTGACTGAGGGACTGTGTATATTCCATTTTACCATTAACTGGAATTCTGGATGTAGCTTTACCCAGCAGCCTCTCAAAGCAGAGGTTGTCTGGCATGAAGGGTGTATTCAGGCAACAGGGTTGCATTCTTTCTGTCTCCATTATTGTGGCATGAACCGTCTCGGGCGCTCCCTTGAGTAGCGGCATGTGTTGAGAGACACCGCCACCCTCTATAGTTTAGAGGACCTGTGAAAGTGGAACTGTTGTCTCTGGACGAGCTAGACGGTTTGGGCTACTAACTGTATGTAGTATGGAGGATGATGGAAGAGGTCACCCAAGTTTAATGGCAAGGATGATATTCGCAATGGAAAGTACAGGACCTTTTGCGAGACATGAGCGATGGGCCCTTGTAACATGACATGCAAGTTAAAACACTGCTAAATCTTTGCTCTGAGATTCTATTTGGAGAGATGCAACCTGTACATGTGAGATGTTGCGGTTGTGTTTGACACAGTGAAATAAAAGAAGAGCGAGATTTTGACAAGCAGAGGCCGTGTGTGGCACATCCTCCTCCCGAGTCACAGAGAAGCATGCGTTTGACCGGATGGCTGCAGAGCAGTGGGTGGTCTCTCGCAGTAGAGTACCCACATGTGCTTTTGAAGACGCTTCCTGTGGTTCTGCTAAAGAGTCGCCCGCTGAGCTCAGTCTGTCTGCTCTGGTCACTCGATACCAAATCAGTGATACTTCATTTGTTTTTACGCAGCCTCCCTTAAGATATGCAAATTACAGTGGAAATTACAGTGTGTGTGACAAACTAATGAATGGTGAGACGGGCCGATAAATCCGGTCTGAATTTCACTCATTCTGGTGACAGTGGAGGGACGGCAATGAAGCGGCTTGATTAATAAAACTCTGTTTGCGGGAGCCTTACATTCTCTCCACGCAGTCAAATAGGATTTGGGCCAAATAGCACTCATTTTAAACTCGGGATTTCACTGCAAATTGATGTGGTCCATTTGACAACATCCCAGTCTGAGCGCTGATGGAACCTAATGCCAGGCAATCACCAGGAGATATGAGACAGACTTGGTGATAAAACCCTCCAGGATCATAAAGCGCACATCTTCACCCGCGAAAGCCGTCCTTCAGCTCCGCTTTGTTTTCTGAGACGTTTCAAAATTGAGGCCAACTGTTGCCCTTATTCTTATCTTGCGCCTGTCTCCTTGTATGCTGGGGAAATTTAGCAGCGTTAATTATCCAGGTCAACGCCATTTTGTAGATAACAGTTGAATTTTGAACCACAAAGGTCAAAGGACAACTTGACTCTCCATCTGTTTGAATATTTTATATAAAATATATATAATACTGTAAGTACTCTTCATGACAAAATGCACACTGGGCAAAAAGTGTGTTTAAAATTACCTTAAATTGCAACCACATTGGAGAAATCTGATACAAAAAAAGCAACAACCTGAGAGATCAAGAGTAGGGCTGCATTAAAAAAAAAAACAAAAAAAACTGCAATGTATTTTTTGCTACAATATATATTGTGATATTAACACAAACTGACAAGAATTCCCACTAGATAACATTAGTAGTAAGATTTGGAAAGGATTAGATTGATCTCGAACAAGTATACAAATTGGCAAAGTAGATAAAAATGATGAAAATATGTGAAATAAATATGAAAAAATTTATTTCACTGTGTGATTCAGCTACCAGGGAGAGTCCCCTTTATGATGCAACTTTGGACTTCCCATTAACTTTGTTATTATTACTATTATTATTCGTACTAGTATTACTAGTAGTAGATTTGAACAGCACTGTTTAAGTAACAGATCAAGTGCAGATTATTCAGGTTATTATTGAGACTTCAGACAATGTCTGACGTACTCTGCCCCTGTGGGAGCAGGTCTGCATCTGCGATATTTCTGCTCCTTTTTGGACTTTTTGTCACTGCATTATAGGCATCCTGGTTTATCATCTGTTCCTAAAATGCGGGTTCGGCTCCTCTCGTCTCCATAACAGCTTGCTTCTAAGGTCTTTGAGTTTAGTGGTGTTCTGCATACATTTGGTCACAGTCCTGGGATAATGGCACAAGCCACAAGATCAGTAATATACAAGTGAAGCCAGCAAGGGAAGAGCCGTACCTGTCAAAGTAGAATGTCTTTTTCAGGCAGCAGTTTCTGGTCCCAGCGCAACATAAAGCACAAGTATCGGCCTTCTCACTGACTGCTGGAGATGGTGGCACTGCCTCTCTCAACAGGGGGGGGAGAGACCATGCACCAGGACAGGAGGCTTCTTAAGAATGAAATCTGGTCAGCAGTTTGAGTGAGCCATGCCCACTCTTTCACTTCAGAATGATCTTGTTCAGCACTCTCTGGGACTGACTTGGATTCAAATTTGGATCCTTTCCTGTTCAGTTTGGAGAGCGTTTCGTTTACTCATCTTGGTTAATCGATGAATTGCACTGTGGGACTCAATTGCAGTGAATCCTGTTAAGTGGAAAATCCGTTTGGTGACACACTGGTTGTCATAAACTTGATTAAAGATTATACATCTATACTTATGGGGTACCAGACTTCACGATATATTAATCTATCATAGTGGATAGTCCAGTAAAACCCACTTAGAGCTGCCGCTGACAAGAGCATATTATTAAGCAAAGCAGTAGCGCAGTTAAGCAAAGTCACATGTTAATAAATGAATTACCGATGACCCTTGCGGACGCCACCTTGTAAGACTGTCAGGAGACATAAATCAAAGTCCACGTTCGGTCTCTTATCCAGGTTCTGCCACGAGCACGTTCGGCTGATAAAGCAGCACAGCCCCTCTTTTCACTCGGCCATTATTACAGACAAATTGTCCCTTTAGGTCGCAAAAAATCCCCCGAGAGACGTGTCAGTCTTTTAAAGGAGATGACCTGCCGGAATATTCCAGGCAGTTTTAGTACCCTGAATGTTTCATTACTAAACCTCTGCAGTCAGCAGTTTGTCGTGCGTTCTGCCAAGTGCATTCATCACCGCCGCCGTGATATTTTGTTGCCACAAGTGGCATCAGCAGGTGCTCATCAGCAATATAGTCAAGTGGAAACAGTCATTTCATTGTAAACTACCCGACCAACAGACAATGGTGATTAATTTTATGCAAGCTGAACGACTGTGGTGTCAGCAAAGTTAATAGCTGTTGTGTATTTAACACAAAATGGCAATGTGTTGAAGTGTTTAGAGAAACAAACCGTTCAGGGGCATATACATCAAATGTACATTGTTCAGTGGGCTAAGACTCTAGTCTACTTTGTCGGCAGTGGCCAACACAAATGACAAGAGTTGAGGCTTGACAAGCCTGCTCTTTCCTGACAAGTCAACCTGGTTTGTTTTCCATCTATCACCTTTGAAGCTTTTGTTGAGCCTCCACTCTGCTATTGTTCGTGTTTCTCATGCTCGGACATCAGCACCTCCAGCATGTCTGCTACTCCCTCACACCCACCAGGACCAGAACTTGTACTACTCACCCCTGTAGGAATCATATTTTTGGATTAAAACAAACTACCATCAAGCAGTAAGATGACATCTAAAACAGGATGTTCAGTCATAACATTTGACTACATGACTTTTTCATTGTTCCTGTTTGTTAGCTTACTTGTTATTCACCCGCTGTCCAGGAGGTGGCACTTTCTTCAACCAAAATTGTAATGTAGTGTAGTAAAAATGTAGTAAACACCTGTTTCTAATTGCATATTCATATGGTATAATACGATGTATTACACCAAATGAACACTCAATCTGTCATAATGGCGGCTGATGGACCCAAGTGCAGGAAGTGTTGGTCGGCAGAAGGCATGGGAGACGAGGTTAAATTAAAGATTTATTCGTTGGAACAAATAAATACAGACAGACAAATGACTAGAAACTAAGGACGCCGGGAACCAAAACGCGACCTACTGCATAAATGGGAGAACCGAAAACACACACCCAGAGTTAAGATCAACGTGGTGGTGGTGCTAAACTGAAAGCGCTCAGTGGCGGTGGCTAATCACACTCGCACACACGAGGGGTAAACTGACGGATCTATAACTAAAACTAAAGTGAGGCTTAGATAAACAGCTCACACACGGACTGAATTGAGATTAGGGAAGTAAACACAGGGGTAGCAAGGAAGAACAAAAGGCGGCGACAGAATAGGAATTCAGCGCGGAGGAAAGATCTGGAAAAGGTCAGGGAGTAAAGCGAACACAAAAGCAGGAACAGGAAACACAGGCAACCGGGGGTAACAAAAGAAAAAGCACAAGAGAAAAATACAAAAAGGAACAAAGTGCAGACATGAATCCAATCCATATATTAGCAGCTAGTTGGCAGTAAATGTCTTTTTAGTTGGGATAGTAAGTGAGGTATCATGAAACAATATTGCAGGGTTGATGAAACAGTGTTCTCATTTTCAGAGGCCACTAGATGGCGCTCTTGGTTTAAAAATGATGTGAGGTTTCATTGAATTAGTAGTTCAGGTCCAAACACTTTACAGCACACACCGCCATCTGGTGGCGTCGGAAAATAAGGACACTGTTTCATGAAACCTCATCCACCCTCCATACTGTGTCATATTCATATTGATATATTCATATTGGCCGACACACTCCCATTGAGGGCGAATGACCAGGAAACCTTTCAGGTAGTCTGAGGCGGAGGTAAGTTCTAGATGTTAAAATATTAGAAATTCTCAGTGAGTGAGAGTCAAACACATTCTCTGACGATCACTTCACACTTCACTGTTGAGACAGTGGAGTAGTGGCATGGAGTAAGCCTTGTTCCGAAAGACTCACAGTCCATGGTGTATAGCCACTTCATGCGAGGGACTGGGGTCAGCTTGACATTTTAAGTGGGCAGATATTAATGGAACGACTTGCCCAAGGCCATTCTGACTGGATTCATATCTCAACCTTCGTACTCGAGCCATGAACATGGGGAAGACCTCACTGTTGGCAACCCTGAACTGTGTTTTTGGAAATGGCACTGACATGTTTCTGGATGATGGACCCAAGTGCAGGTAGTGTTGGCCGACAGAAGGCACGAGAGACGGGATTAAATTACAAAGATTTAGTCGTCAAAATGATATGCAGACAAACAAATAACAATAACTAAAGGCGCCGGGAACCAAAACGCGGACCGGGAACAACACGCAGGGACTGGGGAAGAATCTGAACTCACAAGAGAGGCGGATTAGAATTCAAGCCTATAACTGGGAGAACAGAAAACACACCCGGAGTTTAGCTCAACGCGGTGAAGACAAACTGAAAGCGCTCGGTGGTGGTTAATACACACACGCACTCGAGGGTTAAACTGGACGGAGTTTTATAACTAAAAAGTGAGACTTTAAATAACAGCTCACGCGCGGACTGAATTGAAACTGGAAGAGAAAATGAAAGTGGAGTGAGGAGGAACGCAGAACAAAGGATACGGCTGAAATACATTTCAAGCGGGCAGGGAGAATCTGGAAGGGAGGAAAGCGAATACACGGGAGTCTTGAAAGATTTACCATAAACGGAGTGAGTAGCAATCACCTAGCAAACGTCGCTGGCATCATATCCATGGAAGGACTTGATCAGCAGATGAGCGCCAGCTCCGTTTGCCTGTAAAGCGGGATAGAAGAAACAGGAACAACTAGAAGTAACAAAATAAAAGCACACGACAGAACGCGGAGATAAATACAAAAAGGAACAGAAAGACACAAAGTGTGGACATAACAGGCACTTGGTAATGGGCTGAACATTGACGTGTATGGGATCTGACCAAGATTTTTCCAAGACGGCCATCGCCAAAGAACCGGCTCCATAATGGAACTGATCTATTTCTATACCATTTGTACTTTCTAGAATTATCAGATTAATCTGTAAATTAATGAACGTCCCAATTTGATCCTGAAAAGAAAGTACATCACACTGGTGCAGTCCAACATTTCAAACCAACTCCAGCTAGCAACGCAGTAATAATTCCAACATCCTTCACACACTGACCATCGGAGTTGCACTGAGTTCAAGAGATGCCACGGTATTTCTGCCAGATATAATGTTAGCAAAGGTGGCATACTTCCCATCTCCAACTTATTCCTGCGTAAAAGGGAATTCTGGACATGGGGGATTTACACATAGATAATCAGCCTAGAGATTAAGGGGGCGCTTATTTTATTAGTAGAAATATTTTTATTTATTATTCGCCTGTTACTCAACATAAGCTTACTAACTACTGTATAGAGATCAAAAGCTACTACAAAGAGACTAATAAGTAAATGTACCGTTAGCTGACTGAAGTCTCAGATGTGTCCTGCGCTGGTTCTATTGACCAGCAGATGGAGAAGTGCTGTTGTTAGTTCCCACCACAGCCACCCCACCACCCTCCTCTCTGTCTCATGTTTCACCCAGATGCACAAACTTTCAACACATGTGAGGAGTTAACAGAGTTGGGACAGAGAGCCCGTCACATTGCAGCGGCTCTCTGTACTTCTGGATAATGCCTTTGTAGGATCTTCAAGTATATATATTTATATATATATATATATATATATATATATATATATATCTCTTCACATCAAGCTTTCCTTTTGAAGTGTAAATGTGATTATCGCCACGCCAAAAAATGGATGCAGGAGCAGCCTCTTCTCTTCTGGCACTTCTTCTAATCCTGCAATGTCACCTTGTCGTCTGGGCTGCGATGGACTCCTGCTACAGCGAGCAGGGATCTCCCAGCCGCTGCATGCCAAAGTTTGAGAACATCGCCTTTAACCGGACGGTGGTGGTGTCCAATGTGTGCGGCTCCCCTCCGGAGGACTACTGCATGCAGACAGGGTCGACGCGATCGTGCCACCGCTGCGACTCCTCAACCCCCGACCTGAGTCACAATGCAAGCCTGCTGACGGACTTTCACGTTTACGAGGAGCCCACGTGGTGGCAGAGCCAGTCCATGTTCTACGGCATCCAGCACCCCAATTCGGTTAACCTCACCCTGCACCTTGGTAAGAGCACAGCCACCCATTCTTAGTTCCACTGACTGATCCAGGTCGTGGTGTTGTTCCTCATTTCCGATCTTATTTTCTACGTTCTTCTGCATCTTCTATGGCCTAATATCGTAAATGAAAGAAGAAAAACAAAGTTAAAATAGTAATCTAGATGGTTAAGCGGCAAATAGTCATGTGTGATGAACTTCCTGAGGGACAACAAAAGTGTTAAAGACAGTATTAGAAGTTTAACTTAACTTTATTTCATGTTGTACTGTATGACATTTACACATCTGTTAGTTATTAATGGAAACATGATGTAAACTGTGGATGGATTTTTTTATGTGAATGTATTTCATGGAAAAACAAGAATTGTTTTTAATGGAAAATTATCTTTACTTTTATTTAAAAGAGCCTTAAAATGATGAAAAATTCCTTTTTCATCTCAAATAAGGGATGGCCTTAATCTTTCTGGCTAATCCTCCAGCAATGACTTCACTCATTCATTATGAACTTCAATAGTTGTCCTTCTCTCTTTTATCTCCAACATTCTTGGCCCAACGTGAGTCCAAAGTGCAAGGAGTTAATTGTTAATCCTACGACATTAAAAGAGCCATGAAAAAAACAAGGCCAATTTATTCCAGATGTTGAGGTGCAGCTAGCTACTTGAGGTGCAAATGTTGAGGTCACTGACTGGTCTAGAAAAGGAAGAGGGCTTCTGCACGTTTTAGGTGTCGTGACATCAAAGTACACTGATCCGACCGTCGTCTGGATTTGAGAAACTGACTCATCTGTTGTGTAAGGTTAGTGGAATAATACGATCAGTGGCTCCAGATTTTAGCAGAAGTGGATCAGCGAATCATAATGGAGCAAGTTTCACAGAAACAACAGGGAATCTTCCTCTGTCCAGCAGGTGACGGGCAGCTCTTTAACTCAAACCAGATGGTCGTTTTCAAAACTAGCTTTCGTCATTTCAGCTGTAGCAGTGCTTGTTAAAACGGACTCGGTGGCCCAGCCAGCCCAAATATTTGTAAATGCACAGCACAGGGGATGAGTGTGAGAGCGGTATGAACTCCAGTTTGGGAATCACGTGTGCAGTGATTTAGCCTCAAGTATTGAAGCAGGAAATGAATCAGAGCAGCTCCAAGACTATTTGTCTTTCACTCTCCTTTATACGCGGATACATCCTTTCCCACAGCCGCACCTGTGCTCTCCATGTCATGATGACTGCCTTCTTCCTCTCACCGTCCTTCACTTCCATCGGTCCTCCCCAACTTTGCCTCCAAACTTCACAAGCTGTCCCTCCGATATCCTCATTTCTAATCTTGTCCCAGATACATTTAGGTTTGAATTCTACCCCGAGGATCTTATCTGTCTCATGCTCGCTCTCACTCCTGTCTGAAAACTTAAAATGGTCCGAAGGTATGAGGATTGCAGTGCTCTGCCTGTCAGTGAAGCTTTTATTGCATTAAAAAAATGCTCATGACTGTTGAAAATAGTTTTAATTAAACATGGAATTGTTTCACTCCCGGGTGAGAACCGATAACCTCCAGCTCAATGCTCAACGTTGCGGCATGTTTAATCTTTATTAACAAAAACGGAGGATGAACGAAAGTCTGACGTGGGAATTAGACAGATATATTTAATTTTTTTCAGCAGAGAAATTCCATTAATAGAAAAAAGTCTGCGAGAGACACAATTGCTTCGCTGGGGACTTAGTCAGCATTTCTGTAGGCTTAAATGAAATTATGCTAATTCACCCTTCATTTCAGAGAAAGTTTCCGATGATGATGATGATGTGCTGGAGTTGGAACTTTGCAATGCACGTTTCCCTCTGGATCAGAGAAGTCAGGCATGAGATATGATGTCACTGATGACCCAGACTGATGTCTTGAAGGAAATACAGAGCTTCTGGCTCAGCTCTATTGAAAGACTATGAGAGATGGATGGGCAGATACAGGGACAGACAAAGATAGACAGAATACAGGGTGAATTATGGACCCAGATAAATAAAATAATTACCATTATATTAAAAATATAATTGATTCATGAGCTCAGGTGGACAGTAGGAGGCAGTAGTTTTGAGGAAGAAAGTCAGTAGATGGTAATCCAGAACTCCACCAAAGTTAAACCAGCTGTTGTCCAAATAGCAACATTTTTTTCAGAATAAATATGGAAGATTTGTCCATTACTTAGTTTGCGTGCAGACAGACAGATGTCTGATGCAAAAACAACCACATCCTGAGTGGAACCTTTCAGGGTGATCACTTAGGAAATAGCTGTCCAAAACAAAATGTGTTTGCATCGTGTTGCTGTGCGCCTTTGTCAGGATTCACTTATGATCATCAGCCTTGCGCTCAAGATGAATGAAACATCTGATATAACAGATTAAGAAGCTCGAAACACTGAAGATTATGGATCATTATCGTACAGATCTGCTGACAGACGAAACATTTTGAATCAAAAACTGACACAAGGGTCAAAGACATTGCACAAGGATTCAACAAACTGAGTGAAAGCATGGGTAAAGAACAATGCAAAATCAGGTCCATGTAATATGATACATATGGTATGACTGAGAATGCGTGTCCAGGTGAATCAAACATTTATCTTTTGCTTGACAGAATTTTGAATGGGCCTGACCATAGCACACAGGGAAGCAGCTGTGATTTTATGCATCCATCTAGACCGTTTGTGGCGTGAAGATGAAAGCTATGAAATCCATCTGGGATGCTGGTGGGGGGGCGACTTGAACATTTCTGTTTTCTTTTGCCTCTCCAAGCCAAATATTCTGTCTCCAAAAGTAATACAGGATGATAAACACAGCAGCAGGATGCAGCAGGGACACATATTGCAGCCAGGTCACAGTGGAAGCCAAGGAGGGGACGGGGGAGGGGGAGGGGGCTCCTTCAGGGGGGAGTAAACAAAACAAAGCGCGGAGGAAAACAGGGGTGGCAATCCTGAAAATGCTGGGTGGTTGAGATCTGAGCATTTGGGGTCAGGTTTTTCCCACAAATTCTTTGGTTGCAAAACACAGACATCGATGTCGGCAGCTGGTTCTAATTCCAACATCCTGTCTCTGATGTGGAGCAACAATGAAAGTCTGCCACTGTTGGCAGCAAGCACACGCTCGGATTGTCTGCTGTGTGACTTTCTTCAAGGGACTAATCTATTCTATTTCATTTCCAAACTTGGAGACACAGCGAAACTTGTAGATAAATCTCATCCGAGCGTTTGCTGATCGCACCACTTTGGAGTAAACAGATTGTAAATATTGAGTCTGCAGCAGCTCGGGAACGTTTAGCTGCGGAGCTGCGTTGACATGAGTGACTCAGGAAAAGGTTGCGTGGTACAAACCTGCACCTCTGAGTTTTGTCCTCAAGAAGTATTTATGACCTCAGTGGGTGGGAAGCTTTTTAACCCAGTAGAAGTGGCACAAGGTCTTTGCCTATATTCCCTGGCGTCTTCGCACTGGAGTGTGACTGATAAATTAAACGAAATTAAATAAATAAATAAATACATTTCATGGCCACACAAGCCAAAGGAGAGTGACCTTCTTCAAATGTCAAGCTGAAGATGGAATTTCAGGCGTCTCACAATAATTCATGGCACTAAAAAGTATAGCACTCACAGTGAAGGCAACAAGCTACTGAATTTGGGCGACCTTTCCTGTCCGACTCCTGGAGGGAGAAGATGTAATGGGATGAAATTGGGATTTCCAGTCTGGAATACCAAACTGTCCGGCACTTGCTAGCTGTATGGTGTGTGTGGTGGCGACATACAAGACCGAAGAAATGGCATGTGTGTGTGATCCCGAAACCTGAAGCTGGTTTTATTTGAGTTTCAATGTGTTTCAAAAGTAAATCAAGGCGTGAGGGAGGGTCTTTAGGTGGTCAAACAAAACACATGGCAGCCAGAGATGGTCCAAGTTTCATTCCATTCAGACTCTTATTTCTGTTGCCAAGGATGTTTGGTGATCGTCAGCGGTTGTCTGTCTGTTAGGTTTCAGGCCTTTGCTTGAGCAGAAAATAATCTGCTTTCATTTTGAAGAGAGTGGAGGGCAATGTGGGTGTGTGTCAAAACCCTCTTGACTTCTCTTGTGAAACATGACAAGCAACAACATCATCATCAATGGTCGTAACCAGACCCAAACACAATGTAAAGTTCGGCGCTTCATTCTGGTCAGGTACAACAAAATAAGTAGCTGCCTTATTGCGCTCTCTGGTATTCACTGTTAAAAAACGGCGGCACACACCCGCGGCGGACCACAGTGAGGACATCTAGACAGACCCCCAATGTTTTTACGGTGAAAGACAGCGATAAACACCACGTCAAAACAGGCGGGCATGACTGATGACTGGGCTTTTTCTCTTGACAAGTCGACAACATGTATGACGAGACATTCATTATGGAGGTCGAGCGTCGCCCCCCAACATTACAATGACAACGTAAGAAAAGAAAGAGTCTGGACTGACATTGAAAGCGATGGGACGGAAAGCAAGCAGACGTTGGACTGACCCAATTCATTCACGATGGGGGATCCGCTCTCAGTCTGCAAGGTACAGCGCAATTGAGGATTCTCATGTGACAGAGTGGAGAAACTTTGCTTCGCGACGCTAACTGTTGCAGCTTCTGTTGGTAAATGGGGGAGAGAGCTACACTGTGGCGCTTTCGAAAAACATTTTGTTCTATGTGAGAACAATGACGCTACAAAATCTTCAATCATGGAAGTGAGTTTTACTGGCTTGACTGAGCTCAGTGTTTTCAAGTACCGTATTTTCCGGACTATAGAGCGTACCGGAATATTAGCCGCACCACAGAATTTAAGACGGAAAATAGATCTTTTTCGTACATAAGCCGCACCAATCCATTAGCCAAGGGTGCAGTGGCGCTGTCTGCGCCAAAGAAAATGCTTCCAGTTCTAATTTTGAAAACAGGGTCCAGCACCCAGACTGACTCATGAAAAAAATCTCAGCAATGTACTGAACTTGAATCATGAACTCCTCACATCTCATTTACAGTTAAGTGTTCAAAATGTGCTGTTTTCACTCTCCAGTAGATCGTCTCTGTTGGCAGAGCTGCGGACACGTGGGCGAAAACAGCGCAATTTGAGCGCTTTACAGGTCAATAAAACGCCCGTGATGTCGGGCGTTTTATTGACCTGTAAAACTTTTGCAAACGTTCCATGCTGGACGTTTGCAAAGGTTTCAGATTCAGGTGGCCACAGAACGCTGCATCTGACACACACAAAACAGCAGCAGATTCGGTCGATTCCGTCTTAAAACGACACCATCCCTAGTAAAATCCATATATTATCCGCAACATTATATAAGCCGCAGGGTTCCGACCATGAGAAAAAAGTAGCAGCTTATAGTCCAGAAAATACGGTATCATGAAATGAGGTATGTGCAGGGAGACACCCTGCTTTTGATACCTTATTCCATGAGCTGAACTACTCGTCCACATCAGTTTAGACACAGTATAGACGCGGCCCTCCACTCCACCACCCAATATAAGGCACCCTCACGTCCAGACACCGCTTCTGGCCACCTCCCATGGCAGTCCTCCTCCATCCTCCACCCTCATAGAGGTGCTCCCTTTATAGAGATTCTAATATGGTGATAAACTGGGACCATCTGTCTATTTCCACATCTAAAAGAGCACACACAAGCACCTGTTATTTTCCTATTGTGCAATTTGATTTGGGTTACCAGCAATTCAGGCACCTGTTTCCCTGGTAAACAGGGATACCACCTTACATTTGGTTTTCATTTGCAGAACTGCTGCAAAAAGCAAAACAGTGTGTAGCTCTTATCCATCATTAAACATTAAGAGTACGCAATCATTGCAGTTCTGGCGCAACAAGCACATCACCTCGTCTTCCATTCAAACAGTGTCCTCACGTGGAGAGCAAATGACAGTTAAATGACCTTTAAGGAAAGACACTATTAGGCTGACAAAGAGAGACATGGATGCCTTGTTCTGGCGTGGAAGAGCAAAGCAACAGATGTCATTAAAGCTGCAGCAGTGGACGGCGCCCTTCGATGAGCCGACGGAGACTTGGTGTCTAATGATGGAGAAGAAAACCCCCCAGAGGCCGATAGATAGCCAGTTTCTGGTTGCTGCGGCGCACTCGGGTGTCGGTGTGAATTCTGATGTCAGTTCATTCGCCCTCAGAATTGTCATAGTCGGCGCAAATGTTGGCCAGAAGACAAAAAGATCTCATATTTTCTTGCTCCACTTCATAGCTTTGAGGGATCTGGAGCCCACCCTGCTTCGCTGGGCGAGAGGCGGGTGAGATCCTGCACGTCTCTGGTCTGTCGCACAGCTGGCATTACCATATCTATCTATTTTGTGGCGTCATTATGGCCAGATTTAGCATTCTGTACTCAACAGGCATCCATGCTCTTAATATTCATCCTGACTTGCTGAATAACCATAAATGTTTTATACGTTTCTATCGCTGTGAATATTGGCTATGATTTGAGTTTAGTTCATTTACGGGTAGTTGAGACATCAATGCTGCTGCATATAGTTGCTGAAATTGTTCATTCATAGTCTTGCATCTTGCTATGTTTATTGTTTAAATTGAAATAAATCTGTTTCTCTTACACTTATCTTATCTCAGGTCGAGGGGGCAGCAACTGAAGTAAGGCATAGACTCCCTTTACCGTATTTATTCCCTCTGTCTCCTCTACACCAGCACAGACCTGTGGGGATCTAATTGAAGACACTTGATGTAGAGCAGGAGTCTGAAACAGGTCCTCAAAGGGTCGCAGGTTTTTTTTGTTCCAACCCTTTCACCACTCCAGTGCCTGAAGACAGTCATCAGTTGAGTCTGTCACAACTTGTTTCAGCTGACACCAGATTGGTTGGCCATCTGTGGGCCCTTTGTGGATCACTTTGACACCCCTGATGTAGAGGGTCCTCACCCCTAGACACCGTGCTTAGAAACACTCCCAACTGACCGCATGTGAGGAAGGTTGGAATGTATATCGAGCTTTGTCTCTTTGCTCAGCTCACTCCTCACCACAACAGAACCATATACGACAGGGTCCTCATGACAGATGTCACTGCACCCAAACTCACATTCCTTCCCTCCCGCTCTAGTTTGAAGTTAAAATGTGATTAAAATACCTCAAAGAATAGTCATAAATAAAGAGGTAAAAAGGCAAAACATGATGTCTTCTGCCTTTCCACTTCCTGTACTGTGATATTGGCCTGCACTGAAATTTTTTGTCCACACTAAGTCACAGGTAGATGAAGCACCATGAAACAGTATTGCTGGGTTGATGAAACAGTGTCCTATTTTCCACAGGCCACTAGGTGGTGCTCATGGTTTAGCAATGACATGAGGTTTCATTGAATTCAAGTCCAAACATTTTACAGCAGACAGTGCCATTTGTTGGCCTCTGAGAACAATGTTCCAGGACACAGTGTCATGAAACTTTAGCAACCCATCACTAGTTGTTTCACTTCCTGCTTCATCATTCTGCAGCTCCACTTGACTAATCCTTGCTTTTGATCAGCCTCAAGTGCAGTAGTTCAAGTGTAGTTCAAGCCCACCACAGATTAATCCTAGTCAGCCTAAAGAAGGGGGGATGTCCTTTGAACTTTGTGAGTCGACCCGGCCATCTTTGACTACTTTGTTCTTCTAGTGTTTCGTTCATTCATTTATTTATTTACTTCAATAGATAGATAGAATAATAATAATAATATACTAATAATAATAAATAGAATAATAATAGACTCTTTCAAAGCATTCCCAAAATGTTTCTACATAATTTCACGGGCAATGAAAACAAAAGCATTACATTCCACTCAAGACAACTTTAAAAAGGCATATCAGTTATAAGTTCTCTCAAATCCTCAACTGGAAGTCCAGTCATGTCCACTCGTCTCAGTCAGGTGCTAAAGATGCAGAGTTCATTCTCCAAAGCCCATTTTCTTTTCTTTTTTTTTTTAACTGAATTTCTGGAGAATACAAATCTATGAAGACTTGGAAAACATGTTTGTCCCATCTGGAACAACATCAGCACATTTGCATTTCTGATCCATCCATCTGTTCATTTAACTGTCTGCACGCAGGAGAACCCTGTGAAACTGGCAATACATATTCAGAATATCACTTTCTCACTGGACCTGAGCTGGGCAACTCGGTCCACAAAGGGCCGAAAGCGCATACAGTCTGGCAATCAATGATCTAATAAATAACAAAAAAAATGTCAATTATTTGATCATTTAATGACTTTACCCATTATTATGATTATTATTGTGAACTTTTTCATGTTAAGATATTTTTGTGTTCTCGTGACTCTTGCATTTTATTTAAAAAACAGTCCATCTTGAATCGATGACATCTTAAAATAAATGATCACCTCTTTGTATTTTCATCTCCATGTACCAGACACTTTGAATGTTACTGAATCAAAATCTTACTTCAAGTTATTTTACATCAATCTAATATGTATAAATGTCAATTTGGCCTCACACCATTTAAAACCAATAACAAATATAAATAAAAAAAAGTAAAGAAAAAGTAAATATTTAACATGAAACAGCTTGAAGCATTTCAAAAATCCATGTTCTTATATTCAGTTACTCTGGAACATGGCGATAAGGAAACCCTCCATCGTTGTGTTCGGGTTTTCAAAACAGGCTTCTGACCCA
The DNA here is from genome assembly GCF_027744825.2 of Synchiropus splendidus. Lineage (NCBI taxonomy): Eukaryota > Metazoa > Chordata > Actinopteri > Syngnathiformes > Callionymidae > Synchiropus > Synchiropus splendidus. The sequence goes on along the minus strand of NC_071334.1, from coordinate 48,015,797 downwards.
TGTTTCACTGTTGATGAGAAAATAATCCTTCGCATTATTTCTCCCCTGCAGGGATTCACTACATTTTTCTATCGAAGGAAATGAAACCTTTCCACAATTGTTTTCCCTCCCTCTACAATGTAATTATGTCAGTTTCCCTCCCCACACGCCGCTCCAGGGAACCATCACCCCACAGTATTAGTATCTTGCATAACAAACCGACAGTGAATCGAGCTGTAATTCCTTCAATGGTTCTATCCAGGGCTCATCGTTCACGTTTCTCCACAGGGAAGGCCTTTGAGATTACCTACGTACGATTGAAATTCTACTCCAGTCGTCCCGAGAGCTTCGCCATCTACAAGCGCACACAAGTGGACGGGCCTTGGTTGCCTTACCAGTTCTACAGTGCCTCTTGCGCTGAGACCTACAGGAAGGTTGAAAATGGCTACATCCGTCCAGGAGAGGACGAGAAGACGGCTCTGTGTACCGCCGAGTTCAGCGATATGTCTCCACTCACGGGAGGGAACGTGGCTTTTTCCACTCTGGAGGGGAGGCCCAGCGCGTACAACTTTGACCAGAGCGTGGCACTACAGGTGAGACATGGTCATCTCGTACTACGTTTATTTATTGTTACAATTGAAACTCTGGTTATACATGCTTTTTAAAAAAATGTTAACAAAGGACAGGTAAGATTCAGATTCAGATTTCACCACGTGGTTGTCGATGACGTTTCATGAATGTGTTCTCATTTTCGAGCACACTAGATGGCGCTCTCTATTCAAAACAGCAAAACCACCATGTAATTCTGATAAGGACCCTCCAACCAAAGTGTCACCAGCCCAACACGTTCAGTTATGATTTTTTGCCCCAAAAAAAGCGAGTGAAGAAAAAACAACCACTGAGAAGATCAAAAGAATGTTTTCAAAAATATTTTCTGAAACTATTTAGAGAAGAACAACCATGTCATGCAGCGACGAAAATACAAACCTATCAAGTGCATTATTCCTTTTTAATCCTCAGAGAAATACTCACATCCTCTAACATGATTAATCATTTTCGTTTCCAGCTGAGCTGTACAAGCAACACAAGAAGAGTTTGAGCAAAGAAAGTTCTTTGTGAGACAAAGCATAAGGAAGGAGAGAGTGGGGAGGCAGTCAAGCAGCCTCTTTGCGGGGGAATAATCCCAGGATATTTGGTAGTATGAACATGTCCAAATGAAGGATGGTCAAATCGTGTTTAAATCAAGAAAAAATTAAAAACTGGGTCAACGTCCTATTTTTATGAATCAAGGGATATAAAGCCAGCATCTCCTCTACTTGAAAATTGGTTCATGATTATTTTTCATGTGCAACACTTTTACACTCTCTAGGTGTTAAAGAGCAACTACCGTATTTATTGAAGTATAAGCCGCTACATTTTTGTCACAGTCTGAACCCAGCGGGTATTACGACGCCGCAGCTAATGTATGGATTTTTACAAGCTAAAGAGCGTCGTGCGGCGATGAAATCACAGGCGTTTCATTGACCTTAAAGTGCTTAAAATGCGTTGCTTTCACCCCCGTGTTCACAGCTCATCCAACAGAGCCGATCTCCTGGAGGGCCGGAGACGAGAAGAAGCAGTTGAGACCAGCTGTGGTGTTGGAACTTCGAACACGCAGGCGAAGAGAGCGCATTTTGAGCGCTTTAATGTCAAAAGATGTGAGGAGTTCATGATTCAAGTTCAGAACATTGCCCAGTTTGTTTCATAAATTGCGCTCTATGCTACTAGTTTCAATGCATTTCCTCATGCATTTCAAATCCCGGGTGAACCACTGACCTTTCTACGGCGCAGACAGCACCACTGCACCTGCGGCCTATGTACAAACAAGATCTATTTTCCTTTTTGGTGTCTTCTTAAGTGCATCTAATATTGTGGTGTGCTCTATAGTCCGGAATTTACATGACTTGCAAGTGCACTTGTGCTGACAATAGAGACACTCTTCCACATTGCAAGTTGTTACATAGGTGTTTCAAAGGAGTTTAGCGTTTCCCCTGCTGTGTGACATTCCAAAAGAAGAGGAGTACAGTACAGTACACGATCTTTTGATATCCTATATATGCCAATTACTATGTTATTATTAGTATTACTATACTGACCACAATGAGCGCCATCCCATAGCTTGACCTTTACCGCAACCTCCATCTCTTATTTATATGATTCACAGCGATATGATGTGGGAAGCAGACCAAGTTAACACGACATTCACCGACAGGCCTAACACGATGTCCACATAGCCCTTAAGTCAAATAGTTTGCCCGGCCCTGGTCAAAACTACATCACAATACGAAACAATATCCAGCCGAGAAAACCCACCACGGGGTGCTCTATCGCTCTGTTTAAGAAACTTGTTTTTCAGCAGATTAAGAAAAAATATATATCTGGAATATAAACAAAACAGTACATGACTTAAATTATTGTTCTGTGGAGAGTGCATTTTATTTGCATTTTAATGTTCCAAACTGTAAGCCTGGTTTTGTACAAATTGCATGAGCTGTAAACCGTTTCCCAGCCCTTGGAGTCAGATATTAATATTCAAAATGTAATTGTGTCTCGAGATCAACTGTTTTCCAATTTATTTCTAGTATTAAAAAACGACTTGCTTCACCCTCTCCATCCTTTCTACTTTTAGCTCAATATATTCCCCACGACGCAGCGGCGAACGTGCTTCCTCAGTATTCACTCGCTGATTTTCCTCAGATTGGTGCCATCGGTGCCTGACACCTTCCGCCTTGAGCAAAATGTTACAAGACCTTGTTCTTCCGTCTGGCCTTTGTCATAGCGTGTAGCGTTGCCAACACCAGACACTTTGCTAAGGTCGCCCTTCCTCACGCACATCATTAAATACAGCCGGATGACTGGTGTCATTTGGAGGAGAGGTGGAAGATATGCAGAGAGAACCTGCTGCTTCTGCCCTCAGCCAGCCAATAATTCTCAGTCTGAGCATGAGTTTCTGCAAGTTTCACTCCACTCAAAGCGAGTGTCGAGCGGAGATGAGAAATCATCAGTAGCACCTTGTCTACCGCTGATCTGAGGTCAGGTTGCTGGGGCAACTGTGTGATCGTCGACGACCACACTGCCCAAAGCACATATAAAACATCATCCAATTATCTTGGTGGAATTCTGAAATTCACTCAAAAGAGGGGCCGACTCACCTGCATACAACTCTGAACGCTCTGCTGCATCAAGTTTCAAGCTGTATTTAAGAACTGATTTTTAGTTAAAAATCCGTCTTCACAGTCGGTGCTGGTTGCCTTGACTGAAACACACAGCTGTTTGAGAGACTTTAAATAGCACTTGACACATTGACATTTGTAGAATGAAATGAGCAGTGGCTAACCTAACACCGACCGCAGTATTTTTTCATGCAACACTAGGTGTCATGAAGGTCGTGTGACTAGACTCCAAGTCACAATGTGACTTTTGTTCTTCCCATACATCAACTACCATATTCTCACTCCCATGGTGTGATACATTGATGTTGTGTTTTGCTTCTTCAGCTCCCTCTTCTCTCAAACCTACAAACCTCCTGTCCTCCTTCACCACCTCCATCAATCTCCTCTTTGGCCTTCCTCTCCACCTTCTGCCTGGCAGTTCCAACCTCAACATCTTCCTACCAATGTACTGGCTCTCTCTCCTCTGTACATGTCCAAACCATCTCCATCTAGCCTCTCGGACTTTGTCTCCTAAACACCTGACCACATGTGCTGTCCCTCTGATATATTAATTCTATGTTTAATAACATGTCAAATTGCTATTTAAAGGCCTTCAAACGGCTGTGCGTTTGGGAGCGTCACTAAGGTGGAGAGCCATACAAGGTGTAACGATTGTAGCCGGGAGACCCAAGTGCAGCAGGGAGGAGACTAAGACAGAGGGTAAAGTCCAACAAATTTAATAACAAGACTAACTAAATGAACTCGACTTCTAATCTTGAAGGAGGCCAAATACGAAAATACAAACAGAAAGACTCTCTGCTACAAACTAACAGAGAAGGTAGGCGAAACAAAGGCAATTCAAAAATCTAAACACAAGATGGCAAGTTCAACAAGCTTCCATGAGCGCGTCACAAATCCAGGAAAACAAGGAAAGTCCAGAGGATTGGGGGGGGAAGAGGAACCACGTTTATCAGGCAAAGACACACTGGAAAACAAAAAGCGAGGTAAGACTCACGAAAGCAAAGTGCATGGAAAAATATCCATGGTCCAGAGATGAATCATTTAAGATGTCAAGACAAACGCGGAGGGTCATACCAGGGTGAACACATGCGACAAACTGACGCCGGTTGCCATCTGCCCGCCCTTCAAGTAGTGCAGGGATGATTGCGGGTTCAGACTCAGGTGTGTGTGTGTCTGTGGTGGGAAAAAGACCCCCAATCCTGGAAGAGATGCGGAGAGAAAGGAGAGAGCAGGAAGCAGTCCAAACCAAATTGAGCAGACGGAGGAGGGTTCGTGACATAAGGGTTTATAAATAGTGAGTGACATCCAGTGTAATTCAGTGAAGAGAGTTTCAGCATGTCTCCTATTCAGCATGTCTGCTGGATACGACCCTGCATAATGCACGCTCCACGCTGTTTGGATTGATATACAAGAAGAATGTTCTTTTAGTCCACTGAAACAGCTATGTGTAACAAAAAAATGAATTCTGCCTTTGTCCTCAGTATAGGTCACAAAAGTCCACTTTCCCAACATATGTATATTATGTCATGGGAGTGAGGAAGGGTTGAGTCAACATATGACTTCCAGGAGTGAGGAATGTGTTGCCTCAGTAGGTGTTCATCAAATAGAGCATTTTTTGTCCTCAACTTTTGAATGGGCCACTGAGGATGTTATGTAGGTGCTTTAGGTAGAGTTTCTGGAGTCAGTTCCATATTCGAGAACAGTATTTTGTGACTCTCAGTCTGGAATTTCTCAAGATGTTTCATACCCACACAGACAATACATCGCAAGACCTACTCTGTAACAGAGTATACAGTCCTGGTCTCGAAGCCTGGCGAAACATTAACTGCAATGCCAAACAGCAGGCTTTTCCAAAAGCCAGTCAGTGCAAGTCTTTCTTCGTTCAGGAAAATACGTCACCATTTCTGCAGTGCATTCTTGATGCACCGCACGTTACCATTCCACTTCTGACACCACCTGTCAGAGTGAGCAGAGAATACCCATCAGGCCATTGTCGCCAAACTGTTTCCGCTGACAACACATCAGTCATTTGCGTCTATGACATGTCAATCGCCACCAAAATTCTATTAAGATCATAAATCCTCTCCAGCAGAGTCTATGACAACCTAGTGCAGAGAAGTAAGGCGCTATGAGACTGGATTCAGAAAACAGAAAAGGTAGAGTGAATGTGAGAATATGCAGCCAGCGGAACTGCGAGATTGGATTTGAGTCCGGGGACGAGTTCCTGGGTGGTAGCAACAATAGCATGAATGAAAATCTGGGACTTATCTCTTGATGGAGCCAGAAATTTCACCAAAGATGTTAGAATACCATCACTTCTTTTGGTAAGTGTATTTAATTAGATGCAGTTTCAAATAGTGTGCATTCTCTCATAGCCTTTTATTTTCGACCTCATCCGACGTTCTTCCTGCTTTCTGAGCAGTACGTTGCCGCACCTCATGCCCCTGTTAGCGCTACATTTTGCGGCCTTGTTTTCAAATTTGAGAACTGTTGAATTGTCCCTTATCTCTGGATTAATCCTTCAACAGCCGGTCGCTGCTCCCAAAACGCTGAATGTTTATCCATTTTATTTCCCTCCTCAGCTCATCGTGAACGCCTCAATGGACAAGCAAAAATGTTTGGTTTTTTTTTTCATTCCATGAATGGATTATTTCGGATTAAGGCATTTAAGGTTACAAACAGGTATTCCACGGTTGGTAACAGAGAAGGGACACACTTTGAGTGGAAGGGTGGAGGTGATTTCAATGTCCCTAATCGCAGGTTTAGTTCCGAGTCATTGCAGGCGAAGAGATGCTTCGTTACAGATCCAGACAAATGAATACTGTTTGCTGGAGATTTGGGCTTTAATCCTGTGTGGCTCCATTTGTCAAGCAAATGTGGATTGGTGAATAGATTTGAAGGTTTACAAGAAACGTTAAAACATGTTCATGACATTAAAAGCCAGACTCAAGTTTAGGTCAGACTAAATGACTTAGTATGTTTAGCTGTTGCTAATGTTCTATTTGACTGAGACAATTTAAAACATAATTTTTGCTCACTATCTTTGTCATTGAATTATTTAATGAAGTTCATTATAGCTATTTTTGTCTCTGCTCCACAACAAGTCATGTTCTCACTTTCCTTGTGTACAACATCTCTTTTGGACTATCTTGTTTGTCCTGTCATTTTTCTACAGAAGCTCAGAACTGCCAGTGTAATTGAAACTTTCTCGTTTGAATATGTTTGTGAACTTGTCCAAACATATTTCCAACATGCAGGGGCACATGATTTTGCACTGTATTAAGGGCCGCGGTCACCAGGTCACACGTCGTTCACCTTGGAATCCAGTGCACCAAGAGAGGAATATATCAATGCAACAAAAAAGATGGACTACATCGAGGTAAACTGGACCCACATATAAACTTAGTACCTTCATAAAATGAGAGAAATAACATTCCATAAACTCTAAATAAATGTCCGATGTGCAGAGAGAGGATCAACCACTGTTTGTTTGGTGCCTTGATCTACATATGCTAATGCAAGCGCCGCTACTTGTGAGGCAGCATATCACACGATTTGATCAAAACATGTCATGAACTCGAGAAAAAACATTTGATAAACTCCAAATCAAACTCTGACGACTGAAGAGAGATGATCGACATTTGATTCTGCCTTGAGTTGGCAATATTTGAACAAGTTTCTATCATGTTAAAACAAGTTACGTTCAAATGAGAAAGTCCAGCCAAAACGTTTCAATCACACTCTGTTCTGAGCTTCCATAATTTTCAATCTTCCCAATTTGCCTAGAACATTTCTGGAACGTCCTTTCAAAGTAAAGTCTTTGTTGGCCTGTTTATGAATGTTTTTTTCAACTGCCTCTTCAAACAAGTCTCTTTTGGAATTCCTTGTTAACCAAAACACGTAACGTTCTTGTTTATGAAGTATATTTTTTTCTTTTCATAGTTGACAAAAGTGTATTTTGAACTCATCCAGTCCACTTCAGACCACTGTGCATGAAATGTATCATCCTTTTGAAGGTACAAAGGGAACATTACTGAGGCGCTCTCATGCAAACATGCTGAAATCCTACATGTAGGCACGCATATATTAACAAGCATGAACAAAACTTTCATTAAAAATAGCTTGTGTCACATGTTTCTGTACACTTACCAACTCCAAGAAGAGCAGCTACATTGATTATGAACGGCTGAATCTGCTTCATGTCATAACTAATGGCCCATTTATGCTGCCTTTACCTACGAAATTCTACCTGTCCGCATCACTGATCACATGCGTCCATACGTTCTATAAGTTGGTATTACAGTTCACCGACATATCCACGGGGAAGCAGCCCACAGTCAAAACTTTACTCCCAAACAAATATGCAGAATATGGACGAAGTATTGATAATGAACCTCTAGCACAAAAGACAAAAGCACAAGGCAGCGTTGTAGGAGGTGATGGTCCCAACAAGAGGACGGAGAATTTCCGCCATTGTTATGTCTTCTCCATGCATTATTCGAGGTGCATGTCTGGTACTGGCAGCAACACTGGCTCTCACGGTTTCCATTCCACCACTGCTCCGTTTATGCTAACGCGCAGAAATCCGATTGAAATGAACGTGGAGCACCGACAGAATGCTCCGTCCAGATCTGTACATGACATTGAGCATAAATCGGTGTTTAAAGTGTTTCTGACTCAAAATCAATTTCAGACACAGGACTTGTCCTCAGCTCCCTTCCCAACTGCTGGGAAATCTTCCCATTTTAAAATCATTCTTTTGTATCGAGACCTTTATTAGTGGCAAAACAAGTTGATAGACCATCAACTGGTTTCTCTTGCCAGTCTTGAATTGAACAGTAATTCGCGGCAGGTGGTCCGAATCGCAGCAGGCATACAAAACTCGGCGTAGCATTGGCTTTTGGGCTTGAAAAAGGCTGTTAAGCATTTATCTGAGCTGTGTTTATGCATGCTGGATTTTCATATGAGTGCTTGTTTGGATTTTTATTTGAACAAGTAAATGCACAGATAGCTTGCCCCCAATTCTGTGATCTGTTGTGACAAGGAGCTGCAGAGGAGCAAAAATGTTCACTTAAAAAGAGTAAAAAAAAATCTGCAAAACATTCCAATAATAATGCCCGCAAACTTTAGTTCACGTTTAAGTATCTTAGCACTTCATTTGTCATTTGTCATTATATTTTGTGAGATAAATTCAAGAATATTACGAATGGGTACATCTTAGTGGTGGGCAGATGAGGTTTCATGAAACAGTGTCCTGATTTTCAGAGGCCACCAGATGGCACTGTTTGCTATAAAATGTTTAGATTTGAGCAACCAATAAATTGAAAGCTCACATCACTTTCTAAACCAAGAGCGCCATCTGGCCTCTAATAATTAGGTCTGTGTTTCATCAACACTGCAGTACTGGTTCATGATACCTCATCTACCTAGTTCATAATATTTACAGTGGACTCAACGGTGCTGTCAGGATGCTCACTGTGATCATGTCATTCAAATCAGCCCTTGCGTCGCTCACTTATAGATGTAATCCAGTATAAGCAGTTCCTAGATTCTCCAGTGCAACATAAATGAAATTAATCTCATCGCTTGTGCTGCTGATTAATTTAGTACTGCGTTCGAAGGTCCGACCGACTTATTCAGCGGAGATGCAAGCAGCGGAAATGAATTGCCTCCTCAGGAAAGGGAGCGTTTCCGTCCTCCTTCTTTCGCTTTCCCTTGCACCACTGCTCCTCCACATCTGATATGACTTCCTTTCCTTTAAGATGCCTCCTAACCACTGACCGCCGGTGTTGGGCATGTTACTTTAGATTAGTAGCATAGTTACAGTTACTGGTTACCTCGTTCAAAAGTAAGTTTGTTACTTCAAGTTACTCATTCCTTTCTAGTTATTAGCAAAAGTAACTTTTTTAAAGCTGTATATTATAGTGGAGCTCAAACATAATCATCTTAGAACAGTCACGGGCACCAGGCTGGGTCGGAAACCAAACAGAATTGGACCCATTACGATTATTTGTGTAGCCTGCTAAACTAGACAGTCAGGTAGTAAAGGCTATCTATGATCTATAACCCACTTCAAGTGCAATCCCATTACAAAGTCTCCACTTAGTGACCTAAAGGTGCAATGGCAGTGAGATTGCAAGTGAACGAATGACAATATTGAAACTTTTGATGGGCACATTTATTGAAATCATTTAGATTACAAACTATACTTTTACCAGTGCAAAATAATCAACTCTTTTACAGAACACTCAGTAGTAGCAGGAACAAACACTGGTGCCAAACCGATGATGCTGATGATCATCTCAACAGCAACACATCTACAGCAACTGGAAACATGAACTGCAGTGACAACTCCACAGCTGCGATAGGCAGCATGTCTTCCACAACACACCTCGCTGCTACTAGTGTGTTCAACTACCTCTGAGATGAAGGCTGTGAAACAGGCTTCCCAAAGTCAAGCTACGGCTGTCTGGCTGCAGTGGCTTCTTCTGTGGCGTCAGACCAGCGAACCTTAGCAGTGTCTGCTTCGAGCTCTTTTTCCACGAGCTTGGTCGATGCCTGCGCTTTCTGAAGATGTTACGCCAGATTGGAAATGCTTGTTTTGGACGTGTTATCGAGTTTCCACATAGCTTGCACACCACTGCAATATTTCTCTGCTCTTTTACTGCTAAAAAGGAAAAATAATGAGAATATATCCACGATAGGAATCCCACATCTGGACCGTCATCGATCGCAGCCATTATTTTTATCACATGCCCGACGTTGCGTTACATGACTAACGCGGGCTTCACGTCTACCACGGAAGCCTGTAATGCGTATTATGGACACTGCTTTTTTAAACTTTTTAAAGAGTTGTGAATGTGAAGTAACGAGTAACGTGCATATTTAAATCACAGTAATGATAAACGCGTTGGTAATTTTGGCAAAGGAACGCGTTATGGCACTTGTTATTACAAAAGATAACGTAGTCCCAACAATGCTGACCGGTGAGGCATTGGGTCTCTGTACCTGCTCTCCCCAGACTATAGAAAGACCTTGTTTTATAGGGATATATGAAGATATGTAAATACAAAGGAAGAGCTTTACGAATAGTGCTGTTCTGCCAGTGGTGACCGGTGGCCATGTGTGCAGGGGACAGTGCCGTCAGAGCTATACATGGCCGAGCATTTCTCTTCCTCTATATGTTCTGTAAACAAGGCCTTTGTATGTGAGGTGCTCAAGCTTTCATTTTGATTTATTGTATCGACAGAAAGCACTGAGGTGTGTGCATGCAGAAGTGTGGAAGCCTTACTTACATTAGAAAGTGACTACTAATGGTGCTGCTGGCGGTAGATCAGTGCGCTCTGGATGCGCGTATCGACCGGTTGATTATAAAGCTGCAGGGGATCAATAAGAGGCAAGAATACATAGATTGGGTGGCAAATCTCAGTGCAGATCTGCCAAACACATCTTTGCTCCTCCTGCTCTGCTGCTCTGCCTTTCTTTCTTAAACAAGATGCGAAGGATGAGAATCGACTGTGATCCGTTTTCCCATTAGAATAAAAAAAACTGTATATCTCCTTTCATTAGATCACGCGGGACACAGGAGCAAAAGTGACAGATGGGCGTTGAAAGAAAAAGAAGCTTTTCGCTCAAAGGAAACAAAACAAAAGCTTGTGAAATGCAAAAGAAAATCAGTCCGAGTGATTCACCAGCAAAAAAAAAAAAGGGGGAAGTTATGATCCTTTTTAACGGTGACATTTGTTCTTAGCTGAGTGACTACTGAAAAGTAGAAAATGGGAAACCCAGTAAAAATTGGTTGGGTGAGCTGCACAAAAAAACCCATTCGCTGGAGCCCTGATGGAAGAGGAAGTGCCGGGACGAATATCGGCATTTTCACACAAATCCCAGCACTGCATTATTCATGTCAGGACTATACACCTGTGAGATTATAAAAGCTCTGTTTATGATGTTGTATTAAATGCTGGTAAATATGGATTTGGTGCCATAAAATCCTTTGCCCTTTTGAACAAAGTAGATCACGTCACTATTCATATTTTACAGTGAGTGCAAAGTCAATGCAACACTTCCATGTCATGACATTAAAAAAGCTCAATATTCAAGTACTTTCATGATGATTTCTTTTGTTCTTTTTTTTTTTCTTTACTAAATTTGATTAATATGACTTGGACCTGGTTCTGCTGCTGGTTGGACTTTCCGTTTTTGCGATGATCACATGGGCTCATGCTACTTCACAAGGTTTTGGTTTGTTTCCGTGTAAGTTGATAAAATATGGTTGTTGATCACAAGTGAAATTAAGAGTCATGAATCAGTTCTATTGAATGGGCCCCGGATCCATTTGTCGTGTTGTCCATTTGAAACAAGTGGCGACTTGATGCCTTGGCAGTGAGACTGTATTGGTTAGAACAGACCTAAGAGAACATGTATATAAGATTATATTCCACACCCCTCGGGGTGGTGGAGATTGCGAGTCAAAAGTTTGGGAAGCCCTGGTTTATGGCAGGCTATACCTGTTGCAGTACATGAGGTCCATACAGAACTAGATTAGAAATGAATTGGATTACCATTGTCAGTGATGGGTAGATGAGGTTTCATGAAACAGAGTCCTGATTTTCAGAGGCCCAAATGTTTGGACTTGAATAACAAATTCAATGAAACCTCACATCATTTCTAAACCAACACTGTTTCATGATGCCTCATCTACTGATCACTAAGTCAGAGCAATGCATTCTCACTCCTATTATATTATTGTTGATATGTTTGGGCAGAACAGCTCCAAGTCAAGTTTGAAAAAAAGATGGAGGTTGGTGGTGATGGGCGTTTCAATGGCAGCATCAGTGACTCACTTGGTGGTTGCCAGAGGTAGAAGAGGGCTTCAGTTATCACTGATAATATCAGGAGATTTTTCAGTTGTTATCTGTGAACACATATTTATCACGGACTTGGCCAGAAAGTGCATTTAGCTCAGTTGATGTGCTCTCTAAAACCCCACAGCCTGTTTCTATCAGCTGCATTGTCTCTGACTTCAAAGCCGGTGGAGGTTCATTCCATATTAAACGTATGTGTATGCATGTTTAATGTTCTAGCAGCTTTGGGATTAATTTTTTCTCCTGCAAGTGATCATTCCGCAAAATGAGATTCATAAATGGCCATTTTTGTGTCCAGCAAATGGAGATTAAGTTCCTGTCTTGGATGTGTAAGTTCATAAGGGTTTATCACATGGTGATGTCAAATTCGCGTTTTAACGCTTTCAGAGTCGTGTACTTATGGATGGAGCCTCGTGCAGAATGTTCAACCAATCCTTCGGTTTAATTGAAGCAGACAGACGTGTTTCTTTGATCAAGACAAGTGGACGATCGGCGTTAAAAAGGCTTATCATGAGGAAGGATGCAGACTCGTCGAACATCATGAACGCCTGGTGCTTTTTGTTTGTCGTAATTAAGTGAGCTGTTTGAAGTGTAATTGTTGTTTACAAAAATGGATTTGATCTTTCAAAGGTTCATGAACAATTGAGTTAATGCTTTAATGTTGCTAGTGTTTGGTGTGCTTGAATGTCTTCAAAGTACCTGGTGGGATGGGACTCAGAAGTGGCTCATAAAGCCAGTGAGTCAATGGCCACTGAGCAAAAGATCGTATTTCGTTTGTTAGACTACAATTCATTTGGCATATTTTGTTATGAGGATCTCATATTTTCTCTTCAGCATCCATTGTTTTCATTGCAGTTCATTTTGATTCATGACTTGTCAATGGCAGGTGATGTGTGGGTCCTAAAGCCAGACAAGATGAGAACCAACACCTGGAAGGATCTTTGAAATCCATAGAAATTCAATCATGCCTTTATTGTTTACCTCCACATGCAGGCAGATTCATAACAATGCCCCTTGATCAGACACACACATAGCAGAGCTCATGTATTCCACATGCATATTTACACAAACAACAAACCTGACTGGCAAGACCTTCACAGTCAAGCATGTGTATCCGCAAACATCTGCTCACAGCAGACCATCATGTACTCACAAGCCTACGCCCATTGAGATGCAAGTGAAAATAACACAGATCCCAAATGTACATCAAAGTCAGTGTGCATGGATGCATGAATGTATGAAGTTTCATCATAAACCCTCTCGCTTTAGTAAAATACATTATTTATTCTCACACACATGTTTGTAGCTCTATCATTGTGAGGACCAGTCTGTGGCAAAATGTTTTCCCTCGCCTCTCACCCTTCAAAACAACTCACCAGATCAGCGTCTTGTCAAAGATTGGTCCACACAAAAATGTTAATAGATGGACACACACAAGTTCAAGTTGCTATCCTTGTTACGACATGACATTGTGAGGTTTCTCTTGCCGTATTGCTTTCCCCCGACTCTGGCCTTAAACCTAACCATCCAAAACAAATGACAAATCCTAACCAGTTATCTGGAAGTCTTTATCCACAAATTCAAGCTTAACCTTGTGGGGTCTGGCAAAAGAGCCCCGCAAGGAGGTGTTTTCCCCAAAATTGGTACTCACCAGGATAGATAAGCTTAAAAAGAAAAAAAAAACACACAGACACAAAAAGGAAAGCCATACGTCATAGTGCTGTTCTACCAAGATGGACAAACGTGGAGACATCGCCTTCACAATTATTTATTTCAGTGTCGATTAGAAAGAGCTTACTCTGATTCTGCTTCAGAGGAAGGTGTCAAGGTGGATTGTTGAATTGAAATCGGGGTGTGAAAGGCCTTCGACGTAGAGCATTTCAATCTTTGCTGTATAAATGTGAGATAAATAAATAAAACACTGAATTGTTTGTGTCATTATGTTTTATTTTTTATAACAGAAAACATAGTTTTCATTACTTTTTTCCATTATTTTTCAATTAAAGAAAGTAGAAGAACAAAGCATAGACTGCATTGCACTTTAATATATCAGTAGAAGATGGGATATCCCATACTGGGAACTCCAAAACAGCTCACACACACAGCATTTTGGTCCAGAGGACCTTTTGAGGAACTGACTCGACCACTGGAACAAGGAACTAAATTCAGCACTTCTGAGTAGCACGCCTTAATTTTTTACATTGATGTCGTTTTAAACATTGATCCCTGCTTTAGATGGATCTCATGGTTGCACCCCCCTCTACTGTCCACATGAACTCAAGGAGTTGGTGACGCAGAGGATGGTTCTCTGGGCTAAAGCAGTTCATGGAACGAAGGGCTCATTGATGCTCCCTTTACAAAGAAACGTACAACACTGATCACATGCTTCCATGCGTTCTTTACCAATACATCCCTCAGGGGGAGCAGCCCACAGTCAAAACCTTATGGCAACGACAAACTCCAAAAACAACATGGCGACTCTGGTAGTACCGATAATGTTCCTCTTGCACAAAAGACAAAACAGAGGCAGCAGTGGTCAATGAGGGCGTTAAACATACCACAACTGTAGGATGAAGAATTCAGCCATTGTTGTGTCAAAATGAACGCAGGGCATGGACAGAAGGCTCCGTCCGTATTCAGATCTACGTGACGTTGAGCATAAATGGGCCTTTAAAGCGTTTCCTGCACTAAGGAATCGTCCATAGGGACCTAAACTGTTGAATCGCAAAGGCTCGACGGCACACTGCAGTGCTCCGTGACCAAGTAGTTTACTTCAAAGAATGTTTGTCAAGTCTGTAAAGCTGTTTTTTTCCTCCATTAATCACACATAAGATGAAAGCTGCTGCATTCAAATTTAATTTGTTCAGTCATCCATTAAAATAGTTTGTCTCCTCGGCCACCAGTCCGTCCTCTCCCCCTCACCGTGCAGCCTCTTCTGAAAAGCCGTGTGGCAAATTGGAGCATCGACGCTGAATGACAATGAGTAAAATACAGGCGGGGGGAGGGAGGGGAAGTACATATTGAGGGCACAGTGAACTTAAGCAATTATATTAAAAAGTTATTAACATTGGAATGAGGCTCTCGCGTTGACGCCTGCTGCTAGGGGCTTCGGAGTGGAAGGAAACAGCAATAGTGGAAAGTGAAAAGGTACTGACCAGCAGGTTTTACGAACAAAAGCCGGCCGATCGCCATCCTCTACGCCTCCACCCAGTCAGCATGCATCTCCCACTCCAAAATCCTACGGAGCTGGAATCAAAGTTAATTATGCTTTTGCTGTGGTTTGCACAAATAATAAGTAATGGGCTGCCTGCTAATTAACCCTAAGAAACTGCTTCCTTTCAGTGCAGTAAGTGATATTTGGAGCCTTGTCTCCTTTTCCTTACACAATTAGCATTGCTCCTCCGAGCGTGACTAATAACGCTTTCATATGATAATGCTCCAGTACTTAGAAATGGGAGTTATGGGATACACTTTTTGAAATGCCAACCATGCGAGCAAGACTTTTTATCACCTATAAAGGTGTTAAAACCTCCCAAGCTTAAGGTTACAGACAAATGAGCGGGGTCTGAAATGTCATTTCAATGACTGTAATAATGACGTATTTTAATACAGCAGACATTAGTTTGGGCACACATGACTGTACCTGCCAGACACACAGGCCGCCCTTACATCGTACCATGACGTCTTTTTATAGCCTTTTTTGTCTTTCCCATGAGGAGTCTTCCACCTTCATCTTCATCAGCCTCTCTGGTCACATCTATCCTCTACATGTTCACAGCTACTGGAAGAGACGTTTTGATCTGCAGGTCAATCCATGAGTTTTAGACATTGCCGATAATGCTCTTATGGTGAGGGGTTTAGGCCATCAGAATTGAGCAGATGTGGAAGAGAATACTGTCCCCAAGTGATGTGTTGTTGAGGCTGCTCAAATCATATAGAAGCTTTGCACCGAAATGTGTTGTTTTGAGGTTAAACAACTGGATTACAAAATTGAACGATGCACCACGTCTGGGACTTCCTTCCGGTATCAACTGATCAGATATATCATCCCTGAAGCCTTTAAAGTAGCTCAAACAAACCTGTTTATCAACACAAAATGAAGCACTAAGTGATTTTGGCATGATGTTGGTTGCTGCATTGGCGTAACATCAAACGCTACCTTCACCTTCACCTTCTTCTGCCGCTTATCCGGGGTCGGGTCGCGGAGGCAGCATTCGGAGCAGGGAAGCCCAAACTTCCCGGTCTGCACAAACCTCCTCCAGCTCCTCCCGGGGGATCCCGAGGCGTTTCCAGGCCAGACTGGATCAAACGCTACTCTCCTCACGCTTTCTCCTCGTATCACACGTTAGTGACCTAAAGGGGCAACAAAGTTAGCAATACAACACTGAGTTTTGTTATTTCTTCTGAACAAACAGTCGGCTAGCATTCAGGCTAATGTTCACTTGAACATACCTCAGATGAATCACCACAAAATAGCGATGAAGCCGACTTCGGCTCCGGCCATTTCTTCTCCGTTGGTTCACACAATGAAGTAAGATTTTCAGCACTGATGCAAGAAGTTGCAAAAACACTGGAGATGGCATTTCCAAAACGACACTTGATATACAGTAAACAAAACACACCACGGCATCCAATGACGCTTAAGCTGTCTTTACGTGTGATGTCAGCAAACATTGTGAAGTACAGTCCCAATTCAAAGAAATCAGGTCAATCACATTGTAGTCGGTGGGAACTTCTTACTAGAAGGTACTCAAAACCAAGAGCAATTGAGATGGGTGAGAAAGGGAATTGGGCCTTACTCATGGATTGATAGTCACGTAGGGTTTGATGTAATAGGACAGTTTAAAACATACAAGAGCCACGAGCAGCTGCTTGGTTTCATTTTATTGAGTTAATAACAAACTGTAGGAGGCTTGAATCTCACCGGCTAATTTGACAACAGACAACAGCTTTCTCTGAAATGCTTTCATCTATTTTATCATTTTCTCTCGGCGACACACAGATTAGTGAAAGGAACAAGGTGGTACAAACAATCTTTTTCTATTCAAAATCGACAACACAGTTTGCCCTGTTCTAACCTCAGTTTACCTTCATTTGTGACTGGCATTTTCGCATCTCACCACTCGCTTCATCCATGTTCTGCCAACTGAGAACTAAATGAGTCCATTTCTACGTCAGACTGTGGTCAATCGCTGCCTTTAAAACCTTTTTGAGAGAACAGCTGCCATTACCGCTCTGTTAAAGTCGATGGAGAAACAAAAGCTAAACTGCACTCATTTCTGACGTCGGACTGGAAGGAAAGCAGCTCTCAATAGTCTGCCAAACACACCGAGTGTAAATCCTCAAGTGCTCTCCAGCTCACAGAGATAAGGCCTTGCAGCGGGAGAGGAAGGCGACATAAAGGGTCCCTGTAGAAGGTAACTAACAAGGGCATTTCAGGTAAGAAAACGTAATGAGCTACGAATGCAGAGCTGCTGAAAAGCATCCTTGTACTAATTAAAATGAAAGGATTATCTTATGTCTTTTAATGTGCCGCAGAGTACAAATGGTCAGAACGGTGCACTGAAGTTGCTCTCCGACGTGCTTATCGGCCGTGAACTTATCGGAACATTTCTCAGGGGACTCTTAAAATGCAAATGTTATCTCGGATGAAGTGGACATCGAGGGCGCTTCAGCGAGTCAATGCACGCCATGCGTGAAAAAAGTTCAGGTGAAGGTTCTTGGCTAGTTTGCCAGCCATGTCGAGTCATGAATGTGTGCGTGCCTCATGACTGATTCAGAGAAACGCCCACTTAACTAAAAGACTCAGGAAGCAGAGTTAGACGAGTCAGAGTATTGAGGTTGGCATTGGAAGAATGGACAAGATCAGAAGTGAGACCATCTAAGTGTCAGCCATCGAAGCATTTTGCAGACAAGTTTGTGTGGGTGGACAGTTCGGACATAGACAGAACAGACAGTGAGCATGTTCACGTGGCGGCTCAGAAGACCACATTAATGTGTTAGATCAGCTAAATTCAGACTTTTAAAGTGCATGTGAACATCTCAGTCCCACTACAGGGGAGAAATTTGAATTTCTCTTAGTCGGATTACACAACCTGGCTAACGCGGCTAATAGCTGGACCAAGCTAGCATGTAGCCAAGTAGCTTGACTGTGATTGGACTGGCTGATGTGCCGCTGTGCAAACTTCAGCAACGCAGCGGAACTAAACAAACTTGTGTGACAAACCTGATATCAGTCGTGTTTTGCAACTTGCGCTGATGACGCTGATCTGTTGACGTGTAGATTTGTCATCAGCCACATTCACGCTGGTTATTTAGATTGTTCTCACAAGAACATAAGAGGATGTGATTTTTTAGTTATAGGAGATGACATTACTTCTGTTAGCGTGGTTGCTAAGTGAGTCGGTGATCAAAAGCGAGACTGTGTACTTAAGTTATTCAACATCATTCTTGTAACACAAAGACGACAGTCTCCTGAATAGTGGGCTACTCTTTGCATGTACACGTACCGAGTGTTGGGTCAAGAATCCCGGAGATGATAAAGGGAAAGAACCAGCAAGGTTCATGGATACGGAAGGTAGGTGTGACAACGGAGGGTGATGAAGATACGTTTGCTGTAGAAACACCTGCTATACTGCAGTGGGCATTCTCATGTTCCTCACAATTTATGTCCACAAGTCAATCTATAGACCGTGGAAATGCGGATACACAGTGCTCTTTGTGGAGTTAGCTGTGCTGGAAATGTGAAGGTTGTTTTATCGTGTCAAGTCTGTCTCTTTGCAAAGTCAGTCAACGCTGTGATCACGTTTAATTGAAAGTTTCAGGAAATGTTCATAGTTAGATGACAAGTTTTTGAGTTTCACTTGAACGGCTCTTGAACGAATCCTCATTCACTGGAAGCGTTTACATGAACCACACAAGAATCAAGATTAGGACGACAGATTAATTGTGTTGCATTTTCATTCTACATTTATGAGTGCATATTTTGTGAGAGTCCTTTTTAATGTCTAAACTCAAGCTAACCATGATCCTAAGGGTGGAAAATTGACATGAAATACTTACTTTTGTTGATTCTACAAAACTGAGTGAGTCTCTCTGTGACACGAGTACAGAGCAAATGGTACTCCAAGTCATCTCAGGTCACTGGTGATTTAGATGCATAATTCAAATCACCGTGTCGACTAATACCAACGGATGAAAGCCAAAAAGTGGAGGGTTCCATTGATGTATGGAAAGTTAGTGACTGTGTCATCGGTATAGGGCTGGGGATGACAGCTGAGGAGTAAAGCCCCATTGAAAAATGAAAGCTAACCTAGAGAAGGTTATGGCTCTTTGGTGTGGGAGAGTCTTGAGGTGAAAAGCAAATACAACTGAGGCTAGACTGTGACAAAAGACTGAAAGATTATAATGCTGCATGTTTTCACGGGTGAATCTCTAAGCTCTGAGTAAAACCTTTGAAAGGATCAGAGATTTCCATCCTCGGTGAATACCAACAACTGTATAGGTTTTCTAAAAATGATCCGACTCCTGCTTCGCTTTAATCCCCATTACAAAACTGTCACGCAGGTGAAGGTTTTTATCTATAAAAGCAGCAGCGATTCATTGATAAAAGCCAGGGCAGTGAGCGTGTGTGCTCCTGTGTGTGGTATGCACACCAGGGGTCCCCATTAGTAGCTGTGACCCTTTGATGGTCTGCTCTAGATCTGCAGGCCAAGAGCACACACACATGCTCCCAATTGAAACTTTAAAAGCTAAGTGCAGCGTGCAAGACAACATGGAGAGATACCAAAAACCCACTTCCTGAAGCACATTTCCGACTGAACAACAATTAAATGTTGGCAGAAGTCTCAAAGTAAAATTCACCTTATTATTGCAGTACAAGATGCAATACAAATGAATGACAACATCTAAAAGCTCGCACAGCCATTTCATTTTGCAAGCACAAAGACCACCTGTGGACACTTGACCTGGCCTCTGATCCCTCTGATTCCCCAGTGACATCTCTCAGCAGCCCTGTTTCGGAATGCCATTCTTCGTTTAGTTGCTCATATTCATTATTTTTGAGCAAAAACGGAGGGTGTCATCAGGCATCTTTTTATTTCTCCCTAAAGGCACCTTGGTTACATAACCCAGTAAAGAGAACTTGAGGCGAATTCAAGAGATGAATGGTTCTGCTACAGCAGACCTTGACAATGACTTTGCTTGTATTTTTGTGGCCCCCATGAAGTCAGACGATGAAATTGATATACAATTTTTCACACAATTTCTTTGTCCTGTTTCATCTTAACCATTAGAGAATCAGAATCAGAATCAAATTTATTGCCATGGTCTATGGGGATCCCAACAACTAGGAAAGTGCTTTGTCATAAGATAAAATAAAATAAAATAAAATAACAAAGGCTGATCACGAATTCAACAGTCGAGGGGAAGAAGCGAGAGGTTCTGGTCTGGCTCGACCGTAGCCTCCTGCCAGAGGGAAGAGGAACAAACAGACAGTGAGAAGGGTCGGTTCTGATCCGACCTGCACGTCTCTGGGTCCTGGAGACATACAGGTCCTGAAGAGGTGGCAGGCTGCAACCCATCACCTTCTCAGCAGAACTACTTCCACTTGAAATGTATGTATGTATGTATGTATGTTCTTTTTTTCAACCGACCAAGCTTCCTCTTTTGTTCATCATTTTTGTACTTGGTGTTCCTTTCAAATGCATTGAAAGAATATTGTTGTAACGTACAATACATTGTAATGTACCTCTTGAGGAAAATGTGACAGGGAAACAGAGGCAACGTTGTCGAAGGCGGTGGTCGGTGAGGCTGGAGGATGGAAAAGTTCCGGCATTATGTTTTTGTCGTGTCTCATTAGGGCTACGTATCGGATAGTAACCGCAACACTGACCCCTCGCTTTCGGTGGCGGTACTGCTAGATGTGGTCCGCACCCGTAAGCTTTGTGGAAACGTGCAGCAATACAGACAACATGTACGCAGAGCACAGATAGAAGGCTCCTTATCTGGATCTGTGTGTAACAATGAAAATAAATGGGCCTTTACCTGTGCTACAGCATGTTGGAACCATGAAAGAATTGGATGAAGACACACCAGCACAAACACATTCCCACCAGTGTCACAGTATGCTGATATAAATAAAGTATGGCATGATAGCAGAGCCCGACAGTTCGTCCACAGCTCCCTCCTGATTCTTGATCTTTAGTCCTCAACTACTCATGAGGCAAACATAAACGACCGAGCACACAGTTTTTGTTCTGAGGCCAGACACCGCAATGTTCTCTCCTTTCGCTAAACTTCAAAAGAGTCCTCTGGGGAGAAGCTTCACAATGTACATTAGAGTTTTTGCAGAACTGCCGCGGAGTCCCAAACCAACCAAGAAGCAGACAGAAAGTTTCCCTCCAGCTATTTATTTTAAAGTTCTCTTCTTGTTATTTCTTCTGCTATTACCGGGCCTCTCCTTCCTACCTCGCTTTGGCACTTGGGTTTTTACTTTTCCTCTGTTTGATATCCTCCTCTTCTTCATCCCAGCTTTACCTTTGTGGTACACTCAAACAGAGGAGCTTAAATCATAACAGGGATGTTGGCTTTGCCAAGCACTATCTATTAATATTGAAGTAGAACTTGCAGTGCCAGCAATTTTTTTAAAATGTTTTTATTAGGCTTCCATCATACCGCTGCTAATCCTTTCAGTTTTGAGTCGATTTTTGGTCGCCCTTCTCATTACGTTCGTATTTTTAATTCACATTCCCGACTGTATTTGCTTATCAACACTCCTCAATCACGTACCTGTACTTTCTGAGCATCTGATCGGTTCTGCTTACCTTTCTCAGTCACATCCCATTATCCCAAATCCGTCTTACTTTCACTCTGCTTCCATGTGGCTCTAAGAACAGCAGCCCAACTCTGCATCTCTCTTCACAGATGTGAATAAAGTCAAGGAGTTTTCATCTCAAAACTGGCATGTGTTTGATGTCTTTTTTTTTTTTTTCTCCAGGAATGGGTGACCGCCACAGATCTGCTCATATCTCTGGACCGTCTCAACACATTTGGGGATGAGATTTTCATGGACGCCAAAGTGTTGCAGTCGTATTTCTACGCCATCTCTGATTTCTCTGTGGGCGGACGGTAAGAGGCACTTTGTTGAATCCCAACCGTCATAAAGTTGTGGTGCTGCAATTATGTTTTGTATTCCTGACCACCACTCAGACGTCTGAGACAACCTCAGATTCACTTCTACAGTTAAACATCAATGGCCTAAGCCACAAATCCGTCCTCAAAGGGCCACATTAAGTGAATGGTTGTTTTGTGCGTTGTCATTTGGTGAGTCTTGTAATCGGCGTTCCATTGATCAACTTTGACTCCAGGTTGCTTCAGCTAACTTCTACTTTAAAACCGAAAACATTTTTTGAGCCGTTTTTGCAGATTGAAGTTGGATAACCCGCAGGTCCAGTATTCTAAATGACTTGGTTCAGTGGCTTCTTGAAAGGTGCCGCTGGACTTCACGCAGTAAATGAAGAAGACCTGTACGCTCTGAAATAAGACATATGGTGTTTGTATTGAAACAAAGCTGGTATAGTGTACTTGCACCTGGGTTTAGAATCATACTCTTAGACCTATGAGTCCTTGGTGTAACTTTAGCACCCCTTTAAATGATGCTGCAAAAGTTGGCTATTTCCTGTGTTCTCCCTTGGTAAAGGTAATTCAACCAAGGCAAGCCAACGCTTAACTTCTTTTTTCGCAACTCAGTGACCTATTTCCTCCCTCTTTTGTCTCTTTCAAACTCTCCTCTTACTCACTTCCTCATCACACATGCCAAGCAACACCTTGTTCTCAGTCAGTCTTTGCACAAGTGACAAGAACAACTTTAGCTTCAGCATCACACTATCGATGCCAAGTTTTAAATCAAGATTGATTTATTTTTTGATTCCTGAAGGGCATGACACCTAGGACTTGGGTGCACCTTGGAACTGCGGACAGAAGTGGACGATGGAACAGTGGAGATGAAGCCTTCAGAGGAATGTACATAAACTTTATCTGACAGCTGTCATAAACGCTCTGCATCGCAGCAGCAGCATGACAAATTATCTCGCGTTGTCGCAACACCTAAGGGAGAGAAATTGATGACAACACGTGAGATTCGTATCACTGCCTTTAACGCACAGAGCTTGACAACTCAGTCCTGTTCAAGAGCCGGGATTTATCATTAATTGATGCGCCGAGTGAACGATTTTTGTGATTTACGACTTGAGTTTTTGTTCATCATCGAGTTCCTCCACGCTGGACGACGTTGAAAAGCTACATCTGAACTGGTCTTGTTATGGATTGATGCAGTAAATTATTGAGAGCGACAAGTGGGATTACGCCTCGGGCAGGCAGATCTTTGATAGTCGGCTGAATCTGACAGCCGCTCTGTGACAAGTCTCTGTCCTCAATCACAACCGCTTTACAGGTCCCAGTCACACAGGAACCTGGCGTGCGTGCATGAGGGATTTGCTGCCACCAGTATTTTATGAGTTGTCGTGGATCAAACTTTTTTCTCCATTCGATTGTAAATGTCCAGCAGATGCAGACAATTTTGGCAGCAGCTAGTCTTTGATACAATCCTCGGGCTGAAAGCTTTGACAATAGAATGGTGTTCAACATCACTTCAACACATCCATGATCACTTTCTTGGTTCATTCATCATTAGACAGAACAGACAAGGGATGTTCCATGGCACTGAAAGTGTGTGGAGTGAAAATCTGAGTGGTCAATATAAGAGGAATTACATACTTGGATTGGTCACGTACTAGTTAACGTTAAAGGCAGAACTTGAGAGGAAAAAGTTGCTCACCATCCACACATATATAACGTATAAATATCACGCAGCTTTCCAAACATACATGATCGCATACAAAATTAACACACGTGTTAATATTGTATGTCCACGCACATGCGTACACATACACGCACAGGTACATACTGTACACATGTAATTACATACAGAAAAATGCATGGATGCACATACTCCACGCACATATACATGTGCACCGCACGCGTGAATAAATACACACAAAACCAGGCGCACACAAAACATGCTCAGCTAATAATCAATAATTCAATGATTCAACAGGATGTACATAGATGTTTTTGTTGCTGAAACTGTGAGAAGAGCATGTTACCCACTGCTGTTGCTGAGGGGAAATCAAAAGTGAGAGATTTTTTTGATGACATGAAGTGACAACCACACACAGTGTGAACACCCTCTGACAGTCACCTTTCCTCAGCTCTCAAATCCGCTCACTGTGAGAGACGAATTTGGGGACAAGGAGATGTCGTAACGTCTTGCCCTTGTTACCCCTCAGATGCAAGTGTCACGGTCACGCCAGCGAGTGTGGAGAAGGCGAACACGGCGGTCTTGTGTGTGTCTGCCAACATCACACCGTTGGTGAGGACTGTCAGAGATGTCACCCCTTCTACCAGGACAGACCATGGGCCCGGGCCACCGGGGACTCTGCCAACGAGTGTTTGAGTGAGTAGCCTTTCTTTTATCCCTCTTACAAACCGACTGCTTGCAGGCAGCCGGAGACAAAGACAAACAATCCACAGTGACAAGTGGCTGTCTCCCAAAATCCCACTTCACCTGACATGTCGACAGAAAGGCTCCAGACTTTTGAAGTGACTGGATCACTGAGGTCCGGATCACTTTTGATGATGACGAAATCTCTGCTTTCATGATTTACAAACATTACAACTTACAAAATGTTGCACAGCATGTTGCCACAGCTTCATTAAAAATGTATTTTAGACCCCTCAGTTCTTCCACCACCAAACCAAGGTCCTGTCATAGAGGCTGTTGCCAGGACAACGATATTCAAACAGGGCATCCTTAGTCCACCAACGTATCCTGGGTCTGCCCCATGGCTTCCTCCTATTTGGAGATGACTGATCCACTTCAGCTGGTGGCCTATCTTGATGTAATGGAGTTGTGTAATGGAGAAGTACTCTCCCAAATGACTCTCACCCTGTCTCCAGGGGAGAGTCCAGCCACCGCGTCGAGATGTATAACTTTGGCCATTAATACCAACGGTCATATTAGGTAGTGAAAAGGTAGTGAAAAGAGTATTTGGGATCAAACATCCAGAGAGGGTGGTTGAGATGAAAGCAGGTGAGTGCAGGTAGGGAGAATCAAGAGTAGTCAGAGTAGTAGCATGAGTGAACAATGGGTGTAGGGGGAGTTAGCAGTCACGAGCTCTTGTGGATTTTACTTGGTACGTATCGCACCAACCCATCTTCACTCCCATGGTGTAATATATTGATGTTGGGAAAGTGGACTTTTGCGCCCAGTACTGCCGCTGAATGCCACCTTTTTTATTCCGTGTTGATGCATAGGCAGTGTAAAGGAGCAAAAAACGTTTCGAGTTCCAGGTGGGGGAGTGTGGATCACAAAAGGTGCAGGGCGATGAGAGTCCCCACATCAACATATGACACCATGATAACACCGTAATATCCCAAAGCAGATGCTCATATGAGGTGCTTTATATACCAAGCGGCATGAAATGGAACATCCAGACCAAATAGTGCACTACATCATGGCTTAACCCTAAACTCCATCTTCTGTTTTCGTGACCCACTTCCATTGCAGGCGAGGAAAGACTGCAGAAGGCAAAACAGGCTTCAAATGAATGGCTGATGTATCAACGTGTGTCTACTTGGCAATACTATATGATACTATTCTACACCTCAGTCCAATAGGAAATATTCTTTGGAAATAAGATGTTACTTGGTGAAGTCTAGATACTATTTTAATCTTTATATTATTTTTCTTTGTTCAATGCTCTGGAGTAGCACTGCTGAGCCTTCACTGGCCTGCTGGCCATTTTGGTGCTCATCCAGCCACATCATCAGTCTGACAAGTAATAAACCCAGGGATATCACATGACCCATGTAAAGGTCAGTTGATCCCGTCTGGTCACAGACTTGATCTTGCCACTGGAGATTTTTTTTTTTTTTTCAATTAAGCCCTGACCCTTGTGGAACTCTTTGGCATATGGTCCCATTCCACCACTGGTGATGTCCAGAAGATTATTTAGCGACACGTTCTTCCAGATGAACTTTGGAGGCTCTGTTGTGTGGTTGTTGTGTTTTTATGTTGAATGTTATTTTAATAATGACACCAATGTCCAGTAGACTGAATAATTTGAGTAGGCAGCAATTACACCCACAAATGCGGTACTTTGAACCCTCTAATGGAGACAATGGAGTTTTTTTCTTGCTACTCAACTGTTCCAAAATTTGTCAATAGAAATACTAGAAGTAGTAGGATTAGACTAGAAACTTAGATGATGCCACAGAGACAAGAGACCATTTGAAACCATCTGCACATGTTATTGCACCATGTCTTGATCCTCTGTTGCCCATGCACATTTACCATTACACACACACTTTTGTATTGCTATCCCTTCACATTGTGAGGTTTCTCATTGACATAATGCTTCCCCCAGCCTCTCATCCTAAACCTAACCATCCAAAACAAATGGCTAAACTGAAACTGGACTCTGAACCAAACTTCAACCCAATTATAAAGATCCACTTATTTTGAAGTATTCATCCTCAAATTGATGTTTGGACCTGTGGGGACCGACAAAAAGTCCCTTCACAAGGATACTGTACTGTCCCCACAAGGCAGAAAAAAAAATTCAGATTTTTGGAAATCCAGAGCTTGAACTCCCCCGAAAAAAGCCGAAAAAAACATAACGTGCGCGGAATGATCAGCTGACCCACAACGCGCTTTGTTATTGTGTATAACTCAGCCTCTGTATGCAGACGTGTCCCGACACCTCCGAGGCTGGAGCGGGCACTCCAGGGTTTGATGTCCTGTTGTCAGCTGGAGCTGGGACAGGGATGAGGCGAGTGTGGGACAGAGCCTTACTTGGTTTATGACTTTGTCACAGCCAAACTGCACAGAAGTGCACATTCAGAGCTGGACACGCACCGAGCACCTCTTCACTTCTGGAGAGACGTCACTCACTCGGCAACCCCTCCCACATGCAGCGGCCACACACATAGAGGAACAGCGCACCTGCAGCAGACACTCTACATTCACTCCTACAAAAGCCTATTTTAAGGCTTGGAACGCATTGTTTGTTTTTCCATTCATTGTAATGGGAAAAATCGATTCAGATTTCATACAAATCGCTTCTTGAGCGGCCGTCTGGAACGGATTGTGGTCAAGAGCCGAGGTATATATATATATATATATATATATATATATATATATATATATATATATATAAATACATTCAGAGTAGTGGAAACCCTGGCCATTGTGTAGTGAAAAACATCCCTGAACAAAAGCAAACAGATGCTTTTGTTTGCTTTTGTTCAGGGATTCCTCCATGTTTGTTGTTGTTGTTATCATCCTAGCTGCGACGTGTCTTGTGCATCAGTGTGATTAGTGGAGCAGGAACTCCAGGTTCCGTGTTGTCTGGAGAGCAAACTGTTCAATTAAATTAAAATAAAATAAAACTATTAAAGGCAATTACTATATATATATATATATATATATATATATATATATATATATATATATATATATATATATATATATATATATATATATATATATATATATATATATATATATATATATATATATATATATATAATTAATTAATTGTTGGGACTGTTATCAGGTTGTGCTCATCACAGTTTGCACTTTAACTCTGAAATGTCGAGGAAGGATTTGCGAACGGATGAGGCACATAAATTAGAGTGGCTTGCAAATTGTGCTCTTATTTTTATTACGCTGGGATTCTATTAAGTGCAAAGCGTGCTTTAATTACTCCTACTCTGTGTTCCAAGCAGATGGCGTCTTAAACCAAGCAGTGGCTGCCTGACTTAATCAATACAGTATGTGAAGAGATAAACACATGGTGTATAAAAGAGACGCCGCGTTGAAGCGTAGAACTGTTGAGCGTAATTGCTCATCTCTGTCAGGCACATAACTAATTTCGCTTGAGTTCACCCCTTTCAGCCCTTCATATTTGAGTCAGGCGCCTTCTTAATACCAGCTCGGTGTTTGGGGAAAATACCGTGATGCGAGTTGCGGAACTTACACTCAGGAAGTGGGCTATTTCAATAGCAAATTTGAAAAGGAAACACATGTAGTATGGATTATTGGATTTTGAGGATGTGTTTTTTGGGTTGGTCGATGTGAACCGGTCCTGTGGTCTGTCAAATAAACAAGTTTCTTCACAGGCGGCAAGCCGTCCTCCTCCAAAATTAGCCATCTGTCAGCACCCTTCTTTTGTGTCCTTACAAAATGACTTCACCAACTTCACCTTTAACACTGACTTCTGGAGTTATGATTGCAGACAATTCAGGTCATGTGTGTACACTAGCTAGCCCAAACTGAAGAGATCCTTTCACGTGACGGCAGTCAAATTCTATGGTGAGGGGTAAGGTTCGGAAGAGACCACCATCAGCTATGGTCACACTGTGTACACAGGATAGGGTCTCTTTCAACCTCTATCCAGCATGAGAAGCCAAGCAAGTATCAGCTTGATCAATGATAGTGATGTGGTTTGAGGATCCTTCAACACAGCCAAGTAGCTTCTTATGCCAAGTTGAGTCATATAGAGTCCTGTGAGTTAAAGTGAGTCTACTGTTAGTTACTTTTTTTTTCACCCCCAAGGTTCCCAAACCCTTGTAAGTCAGGCTTTGTGCCAAGAAAAAGAAACACCAAAATAGTTCTCAAATTAAAAAGCTGTGAGGAAAGTTTTGTAAACAATTGCTTCAAGTTTGGAGCTGGTTTCCTCAGCTCAGACATCCCATCGATAACAGTACGCTTCCAGTGTAGCAACTCATGAGAAGTGGATAACCGCGCCGGTAAACAAATATGGCAAATATGGCCGAGCTACGGCTGCAAAAGGGTTGTGAATCTGCGAATGTTGACCATATTCAGCGAAAATGTCGACCAGTGTGATGCCACGACGAGTAAAGCATTCTACAAACATTCTGAAGATTTATGTTTTGCAATTCAGGGATGTCCAGACATCCCACTGGCTAAAACACGGTTCTGGTGCCAATCCACCTTAAGGCTTTCCAGGTGTGCCGCTTGGGGTTCCAGAACCTAATTTTGAAATGATTGGCATGTTCAGATGGGAAAAAGTTAGTTCATGGCTAAAAGGTGCTTTGAGCTTGTGAACTGTGTCTGCGAAATATATACACAGATATCTCATACAAGACGCTTTGGACATAATCATCTTCTCTGTCTCCTCATAGTTTGTTGGATAAAAACAACTGTATATCATTTTGCTTGTCAGTTCACATCCGCCCAAGTAACACTTCTTAGCACACTCCCACTTTAGTTCCACGAAAACCTATATCAACACAGACTGGTTCATTACAAAGGTTCTGGGAGTCCAGAACAGCACTGGTTCCAGAACCAGAACTGGGTCGGTGTGAAAAGCCTTTCAGATAGATCAACAATACGTGCTTCAGACTCATGAAATACTTCCTGTAGATCACCAACCTGAG
Source organism: Synchiropus splendidus (assembly GCF_027744825.2). Classification (NCBI taxonomy): domain Eukaryota; kingdom Metazoa; phylum Chordata; class Actinopteri; order Syngnathiformes; family Callionymidae; genus Synchiropus; species Synchiropus splendidus. Next base: position 47,986,216 of record NC_071334.1, on the reverse strand, counting down.
CGAGTCTCTGTGACCTGAGTTGCCAGAGGAAACAATTTTAACCAATGGAGTTGCTCAGAACAAATCTGGAGTCAGAAATCCAACTGAATCCAAACCTAGTCGGAAGAGCGAACCTTCTCAGCAGTGGGATTGGAACTACGTAGATGAGAAATTGTGCATTATTGCAACACTTTGAAAGCCTGTTTGAGAAAAGCCCTGACTACACTGGTGGAGCTGGATTGGAGCCACTGAGGTGTGAAGGCAAATAAAAGCTTGCAAACCGATGTTAATTATACATCACACAATGACGCAACACGGGAGCAACCCAGGAGGCCAGGTCGACAGCTCTTCATGGCCGGAGGCACCCTGAGAGACGCCAGCCCCTCATTCTGAACCCTGGTTCATCCCAAGGCCGTGGCACTTAACGCCACACCACCGGCGTCAAACCTACCAGTTGCAGGTAGAAACAGAACTGCTGATGGATGATTTATGTAACAAAGGAGCGGCAAAGCTCGGAACGCACACATCAAACTTCTTGTATTAATAATGAAAGGGATCAGAGGTGGGATTCCATGAATATTACATTTTGCTAACAGTCTGAATCGAGCAAGGATTTAAGATTCTTTACTGTCTGACGCTGCTGACGTTCTATGACTAGGAAGAAGGTTTAAGGAGAACCAAGTCTGGCGCTTTCATTTTATTAGACCTTCATTTAAAAGAAAAAGTTTTGGAGGGACAACGTGTGTCTGTCTTTCAACAGTTCCACTGAACCCTAAATGGTCTAGTAGAATGTTCCATGAACAAATATATTTTCTCTCTGCTCAGTGTTTGCAGTCTTTTTGCAGTTATTATTTCTGATATCATATCCTGGATGTCTCTCTTTTGACTGGTTCGCTCTATAAAAAAATAGCTCACCAAGGGGAGACATAATGTCGAGGTAAGAGTTAGCTCACAAGGCGCATTGTTTCACTGCAAAACAGCTTTTCAGTATACCAGGAAACATAAACCTTTTTCATCTCATTTGCTGAATATGAATTGTAAAACATTTTATTTAAGCAACAGTCCTGCATTGACAATGAATGGAATTGGAAATCAATGGGAACAAAATGTAGAAAGAATCTGAGATAAAATGGAACAATGGAATTATTTTATTCAATAAATAACCGGTTGAAAAATGCAGGGGAAAAAAAAAACATAACCACATGGTGATGGTGCTCCCCAAAGACCACATCAGCTGTGTAATGCAACACAGTGAATTGTGGTGTGTGATTTTAGATGCTTCGCCGTAATAATCACGACGTGTGTCTGTCTCTTCTTGTACTGGTGTCCTTGTGGGGACTCATTTTTGGAAACATACCTACTAGTGGGGAAGCTTTGCTTTGTTGACATTCTGCGATGTCCAAATCTCGATTTGAGGATTAAAACATCTAAATAACTGGGTCATAATAATTAGGTTATATCATAAGTTATGATGGGGACAGCATATACTAGATATACAAAACTGTGTGTGTGTGTATATACGCATGTCTATCCGAGCGAGGACCAATTTTAGAGATAGACTGAAGAGTTCTGTCACCCGGGAGACACTCGGAGTAGCGCCACTGCTTCTGCTTCCCTGCGCTGAGAGGCGTCAGTTGAGGTGTTTCGGGCATCTTTCTTTAGAGGTGTTTCAGGCCCAATCTGCTGGGAGGAGACAGAGGGGCGACCCAGGACCATGTGGAGGGATTATGTCTCTTCACTGGCCTGGGAGCGACTCAGGATCCTGCAGTCGGAGCTGGCGGATGTTGCATGAGAGAAGGGCGTCTGGCGTGTCCTTCTGAAGCTGATGCCCCTGCTGCCCGGCAACAGATCAGTGGATGAAGATGGATGGTTAATGGGTGGACACCTCCTCAGGGGGGCCCTTTTTCTCCAACCCCACAAGGTTCAACCTCAATTTGAGGATGGAGACTTCAAAACAACGAGGACAATATAATTGACTTTTAAGCACGGTCCAGAGTCCTGGTTAAGTGTATCCATGTGTTTTGGATGGTTAGGTTTAGGGTGAGGGGCTGTTATGCTCTATGTCAATGAGTGGCCACCACAAAGGTGGTGCGTGTGTGTTAGAGTTGTACTTGTGGGTACCAATTCTTGGAAACACAATTCCTTTTGAGGACTTTTTGCCAATTTGAGGATTAAAACTTCAAAATAACTGGGACATTATGATTTAATTTAAGTTTGGTAAGATAGTTGGAAAATAAAATTTGGTAAGATACAAACGTGTGTGTATGTGTCGAGGGGACATGTCAACATACTTATCTTGAGATTTTTATTTTTTTTTCTAACACAAATTAAGTATGACAATATATGTCATCCATATTTTTCCAAAGAACAGAAAATCCAAACAAGAAATATGGGAAGCTTCGTCCTTTATTTTTAACTGAATATGAGAACGTTGGAGCTGTGTTTTTTAAATGGACAAAACTGTAGCTGCTGAATTTAAAATCGGTGTGTATTTATCTGCGTCTTTACTTTCTGTGACTAAGAAATATATGTCGTAAAACAGATATTAATAGGAGGAATATTTAAGATCCCACTGACCTACAACACAGCCTCCAGTTCAGCATTGATTTGAGAGGTCCATGAGCCTTTTGAATGAAGCAAGTGTCCTTGCTCTGAAACCATGTGATAAACCCTGGTGTAGAGCGCCAACTCATCGATGCTGCTGAGTTGCTTCAAACACATTTCTATCAGCTCATTGTAGCAAGTGGTAAATCCATGTTTCGTGACATAATGCCTTGCCCCATCTTGAACAAGTGTACTTAAGAGACAAGTGGGGAAACACACCCGGGCTTGTGCAAAGCTGAGAGGATAATAGCCCATCACTCTGCTCAAAAATGATTCCCCCCGGAGATGGAAATTCATTTATAGAGCCAGAGAGCGGCTGCAGGTTTCCATGATTTCCATTGTGTGATGTTGTCATTGGCTTCGCTGCCTGCCTGGCTGCTTGTGCCGCGTCATTCCTCACCGCTGACTTGAAGTTGAAGGTTGCGGGTCAGGTTGTGTTTGATAAGATGAGGAGGCTGAACAACAGCATATTTCTGTCAAGATTCGAAGAAGCCATGATCTCAGTGGGTGGGCAAATATACTCATGCAGTTATGACTGAAAGGCGATGCAGCCATGACACAGGAACGATGACAAGATGAGGTAGTAATCTGCATGAATTTCAATTCTATCAGTTTTATATTTAAATGTAGTTTGAGTGCATAAACTGGGGATGCCCCAATACCACTTTCTCGTTGACCAAGTACTGACAGTTCAGTACTTGCCAATCCAAGTACAAATACTTAATAACAAAGCAACCATTTTAAATGATGCCTTTTATTTATTTATTTTCTTCTTCAGCACGTTTCCAGAACAGGACGCCACTTCGAGTTTCGAGTGTGCTATCTATGCTAATGCTGCTATATGACATCGCCAGGGTTACGTTCCGGGATCACATACGATAGCTGAAGCGCGATAATGGTAGGAAGTAGCACATTAAAATTACCGTAAAATGTGAATGACATCCTATTCATGTCATTTTTCACTGGCTGATTTCAGGTGAGGAGGACACTTGGTTGTGTGCTGGTTACAAGCGGAGTGAGGTCCACCACATATTTATATTATACACATTACATTATATATTTGAGTGTATGTGTCATGTGTAAAAGAGCCGTCCTCATTTGCGGGAGAAACCTGCGATGCACTGAATCCATGCTATCAAACAAGTTGACATTGTAGTAGGTATCAGGTGCTGTCAAGTGAGTATTTCATGAGTACGAGTATCGCAAAATAGACCAGTATCAGAGCAAGGACTGATACTGGATATCGGTATCGGAGCATCCCGAGAATACATTTTTGCTTGAAATATTAAACTTGTGTTTGTACTGTTTTGCTGCTCAATATAATGAAACAGTTGGCGAAAATGTGAAACAGTTGCTACCAAATAGCCACTACTCTAGTCCGCCCGTTTCATTTTGAAGTGACGACTCTCTGGGAGAAAGACAGGGCCGTTTTGTGGCTTTCAAAAAGAGACACAGAGTCAGTGATTTAAATGTATCCTCTCTGGGACCCAGCTCAAAAACTATCAGATATGGTGACTGTCATCTCCAGATCCATGTGGATGAAAGGCCGACTGACACAGAACCTGAGCGGATGTGACCGACTCTGATTCCCTGTGGACGGGGTTTGATACACTGTCATCGTGAGCTTTAGGTTGTGAGAAACGGAAATTTTTTTTTTTTTAATTCTTCCAAACCACACAGAGGAATAAACCATGCAGTAGGCCCAGGTTCTCATCCAGGTGCCTCTCTGTTGAGTCCTGGACTGTCCTGCTGGGGAGAAGCCACAAGGCAGACAGACGTGATGCATAGATTCCACTGTGTCTCTTTGGACAGTTACCACCACCATACAACATAGAATGAGTTGGGTTCTTTCAATAGTTGTCTTGCAATGAGCACAAATGCACTTCAAATGTCACTTGTTGTTTTATACTTCATACTTGCAATGCAAGCCTTGCTTTTCTATGATCAAAACTGTAATTGAAAATCTGAAGTTCAAACTAGAAGTGTTACTGTTCAACAGCAGTAAGCAACTAATGTGATAACAAAAATAACTGGCATTAACTTCAGCAGCACAATCTCAAGTATCGTTATGCTGGCTGTTTCTAGCCATTTCTTCATCCGTTGCATTATCATGACAAACATGGAACGTGAAAGCTTCACTATGTACAGATGTAACACATGAAAACTTGTCTTCAACCTGCGCTACTTGCAGACGACACGTTGACGTCCATGATGATCTGTACTTCCGCACCATTCTATCTGGAAAGTCTGGATGCCGACGACATTTGATCACGTTCTAAAATATACTCCACTTCAATTTGTCATTCAGTAATGACATTTATCTGTGAATCAGGTCAACACAGACCCATCCACAGACATTTTTAATTCCAACATGTAGCAGTAGTTGGAATTACTGCCACATATATATATATATATATATATATATATATATATATATATATATATATATATATATATATAGTCTTTTGCTTCAGGACTTTACACATTCCTGCAGGAGCTGTCACCATCCATAATACGTACTGCTTTGTCAGTGATTTTTAATGGCGACAGAAGTGTTAAAAGGATCTTTCTAAAAACAACTTTGACGCGCAGCGCACACAATTTTAATTGCATTCAAAATAAAAAGGTTAATGACACAACCTCGGATGCCGGCCGACAAAGAGATGTAAATTATGTAATTGGCTATGTATTCTCTCAAAGGCTGTGTTAATGTTAAATAATATATATTTTTTTATTATTATGCGTGGTTGGATGATTTTTTTTCCCCTCCTTGTTTTGTATTGCTGCCTCACAATTGGGAGGTCACCCATTCGAATCCTGCTTGGACCGACTGTCCTTTCCTCCCACGCTCTCTGTTGTCAGCCGCCGCTTCCACGCTGTCTGAATTATTATTTTTTCCTGGAAGTAAATGTGCATTCAGATTTCACAAATTAAATCCTACAGGCCTGTGGAAGTTAAATTTGGAATCATGGGTCGGATAAGATGCATATCTAATGCCCAATACAGTCATTTCGGCCTGGATTGATGCCAATAACCAACCCTCAGTTTTTCCATTTTTTTTCTTTGTTTTAATACATTAATGTTGTGAGATTTCATCTTCAAAAAGAGGCCATTCTTCTGGCTGCATGGCAGCTCTCATTCAAGCCATGGCAGTGCACCACACTTTCTTACATGTAGCGGAAACACTGACCTAATAATTCCAACGTAACACGGATGGAACTCTACACACTACACTTTCTGAAGTACTGACGCACATCTTAATACATTAAGTGACTAATTGTCATTACAATGTAATACAACATAATTCCTTGATTTAACAATTTATGCATGTGTGTGTTTTTCTCCATTCCACTTGATGACGAATATCATGTTTTGCTGGAGTATTTCCTTTCCACATGAAAAATGTAATGGATTCACAGCATTAACAGCACTCAGCATTAACTTGAGTGTATTTATTGTATGTCATTATTTCTTGTTGTAAATCTACATTCTCTGGCCCTTTGGCGTGTGCTTCGATATTGAAGTGCAGTTCTGTCTTTTTCCAAAACTGTTTTGTCTGTTTGACACTTTGAAATTACGTTTTTGACCTATGTGTGCGATTCTTGCAACATTTTGTTCTGTTTTGTTATTATTGTGTCCTTTGAGAGTCTCTTAACAACTCAGCAGATGACACAACAGCTAGAACACCTCGTAGTTTGTCACTTTAATGGAGTTGTGTTCCGTTCTTAAGCCTTACAAGGAAGGTGCGATTCCAGTTTGAACCTGCATTCTTTCTCCTCAAGTAGTGATGGGTAGATGAGCTATTGCAGGGTTGATGAAACAGTGTCCTAATTTTCAGAGGCCACTAGACGGCGCTCTTGGTTGGAAATTATGTGAGGTTTCATTGCATTAGTTGTCCAAACATTTTACAATAGACAGTTTCATGAAACCTTTTCAACCAGGCTTCCTCCTGAAAACATGGAGGTAAATTGATGTATTTCAGTCCTCTGCATGTGTCTGTATGGGTCTTGGACTGACTGTGGTGTCCATTGCCAATCTACCCAACTAGCTGGGATAGACTTCAGCTCTCTAACAGCTTGTAAACTACAAAGAGCTATAAAATGTGAATGAATAGAGGTGTGTGTACATCACATATAGAAACATGGTGATGCTTCATGAAGCACCAATATCATTTACAGAGCTCAGAGCTTTTGGTCAAATCATGTAAAATAAATAAATAAAAAAATAAATAAAAAAATAAATATATATATATATATATATATATATATATATATATATATATATATATATATATATATATATATATATATATATATATATATAAAATGTTCATAAAAGACATAGATGTGTGGTTGGTTTTGTAGACACACCTCTCCAGAAGATCAGAAAACGTACCATAATGGGTAAATTCAGATCGGTCGCCTGGTGGAGCTCCTTTTCCCTGCTGGTGTTCTTCTCTCTTGGCTGCGGCGACATCTCATTCGTCTAGCAAATTAGATGTAAAAATGAAAAATTATTGTGCCTGCGGGGAGTGTGGCCTCCGTATCTGCATTGGATTTTTGGTGCTGCGGTGAGAAATTATTCCTGTAAAAAGGGCACAGGACAAAAGGATGGCCTTTCCTTCTCTTGAAACGCTCCACAAAAAAGAGTCTCCCTCAAACCACTTGATCTTTAAAACCATTGTCCTTCCACCTGGATCCTGGATAATGCTGCCGTCAGGCTGTAAACCTGCGTAATGTCTCCTGCTGCGGTCGTAATGGTTCTTAAAACATCATTAATGTTTCAATCTGATCACACATTTAGCGTCATAAAGGTGGTTAGAACGTAAGGATTCACTTTACGTATTCGTGTCAGATGATCTGATGTGTGCTATATTTGCATGTTGTAACTCCAAACTTTTGCAAACTTTTGCACACACACATATATATGTATATATATATATATATACGACTGTGTATTTCAAGGTGGAAGTCTCTACTAAGGACTCAAAGTCTGTAATCTATTCAAGCTTTTTAAAAAGTGCTAAATAAATAAATAATGTTTTATTATTATTTTCTAATTATTTCCCAACAAAGTAGTTCCTTTTTGGTTCAAGCAACTGTTGAGCGGCATTATTTCAGAACCAAAACAAAGCGAACTACAGAGACAATCATATTAAAGTGCAGTAGCTGAGAATTTTTACCCACCGTGTGACAAGAGGCCTCCCGCTCAGCTTTCCCTGGAGCTCATTTCAGAGTGACAGGATCCAATTAAACAATTTATTCCCGGCACTTGAGCTAGCAATTGAAATAAATTTGACATTTAACCCATCTGCAGATTGAAAGGGTCGTCAACTCTGGTGAATTCCTGGAATCTTTTTGCAGTGAATTGTTGATAGATAACATTTCTCAGGCTCAGTGTTCCTCAACAGCGCCGGATATCTCCACTAGCAGGACCCAAATCTGGCACGGGGACACAGATCGACGCTGACAACTTGAGCTGACTGGTTGTGTTTTGTGCTCTGGCTGCCGACCGGCACCAATAAAAAGCTAGACACACAACAGTCAAGTGTCAGACTTCGTCCGGGTCACACAGGCCGAAGGGTCAGGGATTTAATAACCAGAGACTCAGCATTTGTCATAAATAGGTGTTGTGCCACTGCAACACATGGGAAGGCTGCGTGTAACCTGTGGCACGCCGCCATGCCTCCCACCTGAGCTGGCAGTTTCAGAGCTGGAGATTAAAGCTGTGTGAATCAATATTTGAGAACAATCTGTCCCGTCAGAACACGAAGTCGCTCTCGATTTATAATGTAAGGCTGAGAAATGTTGCTTTTGTGTCTTCACCCGTGTCTGTCCCCCAATTTCAGCACGCAGCTCCCGAGAAACCTCTACGATGAGACGCCACGTCACCCTCATCAGCTTGACAAAACAGAGACACAATGATACCCCTGATTATTTTGAATTGTCACCGCATAAAAGTTCTTTTAGAAATGAGAGCCGAGGTTCAACTGAATCAACAGAGCAGCAATTGGAGTTAAAACTCTCTTTCATTGCCAATATGTATCTGGCCTTGTTGCGTTTGATATGTCCAAAGGGAGAGTTCGGCTTTATTTCCATTTTCCATTTTAATGCCCTGCACTTTTTACGAGTTTGCGCGTCTAGGAAAACGAATCAGAAGTAAAATCTTCTAATACAACACAGTCAATAGAGGGTTCTCAGGAAGATTAAATGAAGTATAATTAAACTTTGCAATTCGTCATTAAATTAAAGAAAAGATGAATTTGCATTCTGTGTAATGATCCATGTGACCCCTTGGCGCCTGATACCATGAAAACAAACGATAACCTCCAAATGAAGTAGCGCCAGTGAAGAAAACTACTAGTCACATGTTCATGAACATGTTTCTTCACCCTTTAAAACAGACGATTGTTAAATAGAATATTGCGGTTGCACAAATGTCAATAATTCAAGAATCCGCCACAACAAGAATATGATTCGTACACAGGTTTCCCTTGCTTTCTTTTTCCTCTTTGATTCTTCAAGTGTAAATATTGGTCATTTTAAGAGTCACACTGGTGAACTAGGATAACTTGAGTGTTTCTGCCGTAACACAGATTCCTAATAAAAAGGGCATTTTTGCCTAAGTCCCCCCTCAGGGTAGCTGGTGAGCTGAGGAGGGATTTGATGCGAGGGTTTTGAGCTGTGCTTGTGCGTTATCGCCCGGGTAATTTGCTCTTGTATAAACATGAATTACTGTTATCTAAGTGCCCCCTGACAGCCGATTGGCTCCTCATTAGGCATGTGTGAAATGAGATTAGCAACGAGCCTCTAAATTATGATCCAATCCCGGAACGCATAATCTCCAACTTCTATTTCCGCCTCCTCTCTTTTACCTTGATTCCTCTCTTGCTTGGCCCCCGTGGCTGCTCTTCACTCTTGGCTTCCCCCACTTGACCTCCTGGCCTCTCTTCACAGAGTGCAACTGCAGTGGCAGATCAGAGGCGTGTGTGTTCGACGGCGAGCAGTACCGCAGCACCGGCAGCGGGGGGCGTTGCCTGAGCTGCCGAGACAACACCGACGGGCCCCACTGTGAGCGCTGCAGAGAGAACCACTACAGGAGGTCTCCCGAGGAGCCCTGCGTACCCTGCAACTGCAGTCACAATGGTAAACCTCACAAAGCCGAGCTGCTGGATAACCACTTGAGAATCCCCATTATAATCCGCACCGAGAGCATCGCTCACTGGCTTCGTGTCAGTGGCGTGAGAACATCTCATTATTAGTTCAACTGCCTCGCTGTTTGGCCACAATTAGAAAAGCGGGAAAAAGCAGCACAGATTGAATTGTTTCGCAGGATTAGAAGTGGAAAATTAGCACGTTTAGAGAGGCGACCACTGGGACAAAACCCTCAACGTCTGGAAGCCCTCAACCAGCCTCTAGTTCAAATGTATAACTGGTGGAGAAATTGTGGCGAGTGCAGATCAAGTGGTGTCAGAATATATTCAATTTTCCGCATCAAGGTACCAAAATTGAAATATTACTAATTGTTTTCAATCTATATTATCGTCATCATTGCTCTTTGATAATTGAGCATTTCTCATGCCACTCCCCAAAAATGGCAGCCATATCGATTTTGAAGACGTCCTGCTATTAGCCACTAGTAAAGTTTCACCCACACATGGCCCATCTTTTAACGTACATTGAGTAAAATCATCCAAACACACCCTAGAAGATGTTTCCTTCAGTAGCTCTGCAGCAGCCCATTGCCAGATAATATCAATGCATTGAAAATTAATACATTTGAATTTCAATATGAATGAAAATATTTTCACTGGTGTCAAAGAGCAACTCTCTTTTGTGTCCTACACTGATGCCATACTAAGGCTTCCACGTAGCATGTTGACACAGCTGTTTCAATGGAGTTATAAGGTGTGTCATTCCAAGCATAGGGGGTTTAAGATGCTTATGAGCTTTCCTATAGGACGTCTCTCAGTATGCTGTATATAGTGCTTTATATATCGCTGCCTCTCACTGAGTCATCCAGACTGAAAAACATGGTCGCTTCAGGTCGCTTTATGAACCAAGCGACACATTAGTACCTGTACAGTAGTGAAGGGCTGGTGAGGTTTCATGACACAGTGTTCTGATTTTCAGTGGCCACCAGATGGCACTGTCTGCTGTGAAATGTTTGTTTTGACTAGAACCACTAATTCAATAAAAACCCACATCATTTCTAAACCATGAGCACCATGTAGTATCCTCTGAAAATTAGGACACTGTTTCATGAAACCTCACCAACCCTTCAATACTGTGTCATGAAACCTCATCTACCCATCATTAGAAGGAACAAGTTCATGAAACCTTGGAGAACGAAGATGCTGGCATGTGAAGAAAACCCCCATGCAACTCAAAAGCAAACTCATAACGCAAACCTTGTACTGCACTTGTGTAACCAGCAGTGCATGTTCCCTGCAGCTCTTGTTACTCAATGAAATACAGTCATGCTCCAGCACTTAACCTGGCCGTTAGCGCTGATGGCGCTCAGTTTAGTCAAGTCAGCAGGGGGTCGGGTGTTTACTCAGACATCTCATCGCATTTAAACCCAAGAAAATGAGCATTTGCTGCCGCTTCCTGTGCGAGCGAGTCAGGCGATTGCTTTGATGTGCTGGAATCTATTACATTGATCAAGGCTTCTTCAGACTCTTTCTTTTTTTTTGTCTGTCCAGCACGCCCTGACTCATTTCCATCACAATTAACTAAAGCTGTTAGTTCCAGTCTGGCTGCACTGAGGGTGTTTCGTGGCCAAGCTTTCCTGGATAATGTCTTTTCCATAACTCAAATTGTTTTAAATCAAGCCGCCTCTTCTTCCAGGGTCTGCGAGTTTACAATGTAGTGAAAACGGAGAGTGTTCCTGTCGAGTGGGTGTGACAGGAGCCAAGTGTGACGCCTGTCAGCCTGGATTTCATTCTCTCGGACCAAGTGGCTGCAGGTAAAGACAAGTTTCATTTGTTACAGTGATGTAGAACAATTCGTTTTGAGGAGGAACATCACTTCTCCTTGAGACATGACATTCCTATATACTGTATGTCTGCTGTAGTTGGAGCAAATGGAAGCCGTTGCTCAAGTCAAACAAACTCGTAGCTGGATTTCATGTAGCCACACATTTTCATTTTAGGATGAACTTTCAACAGTACTACTGTAAACAGTGCAAAAGTATTGACAATAACTATGGCAGGTATTTGCGGGAAAAAAAATCTCAGTAATCCTTCTTGTTCTTCCTACGAATGGTGTATATAGTCATACAGATAAAAGAATAGCACTTTGGAAACAATTAGGCAAAAGTTGAAAACCACTAAGAGTGCATAACTCCGCCCACCCGATGCAGATGTTTTCAGGCTATAGTCGTACTGTAGTTGTTACTGCTCCTACTGTACCTTTAAGTTAGGTGAACGCACGACAACATGACCGTGGAAAATCTCTCTGCTAGTTTATGCAACAGATGAGCTCCAGGCTTTTTTGCCACCAGTACATGAAGCAATAAAGCTAAAGGGAAACAGTGGCAGTGGTGTGTTATACAGTAAGAGGAGCCTGCTGTACCAACTAGGATGCACAGTAGGAGCCAGCAGTTGTCAAAGTTGGTAAGTTGTTAAAGGAGCACGGATGGTTTGGTGCAATAGAAGCAATACCAGCCAGTAACAAATCCTTCAAAAGACTTTGGGATCCACATGGAACAGAATCGCTACCAAAATTCAGTTGCCTGTGCCTTGGCCCATTATCAACAGCAACATTGATCAAAATATAGTGGAATTGATCACACTTGAAGTATATATGGGTTTTGCTTAGTGGTGAATGGTGCAGTGTGAGATGAACAATGCTGTGTCATCAGTCAGGACTCTATTGGTCTGACTCCTCTCACCTATGGTCACCAGCGCCTGGTTGTGACCAATATAACAAGACAAAATTTAACAACCCAAATGAGGTTTTTCCAGGATTTGTTCTGAATTGAATGATTCATGAGGTTTCTTGAAACAGTGCCTGATTTTCAGAGGTCACCAGATCACACTGTCTGCTGGAAAGTAACAACTACAGCTCAATGAAAGCTCACATTACTTCTAAACCAAGAGCATGGTGCTCTAGTGGCAAAATTTGGACACTGTTTCATCAACCCAGCAATACTGTTTCATGATACCTCATCTGTCTATTGCGCTCTCTGGTCAATTTATAGTACAACTGTTGCAGTTCTACTGTAACATTCTTTCACTCAATTTTGGATTTCGACCCTGCTGCATCACTGGCACTTGGAATCTGATGGGTCAGTTCTGGTAAGAGTCATTCCCAAACCTACACTGCGGCTGAGTACAAGTGGGAGATGCTCCGCTGAATTGCCATTAATGGTGTTTCATCTGATGCTGGGAACAAAATTTATCAACTTCAAAAAGAATTTTCACTGGTCTAATGTTACCGTTATAATGTTTATATAAAAGAAAACAATATAAAATGTGCAAAACAACTTTAATGGCAGATGAAATTCAAAGGCTCGCCATTAAACCCACTCAATTGAAAAGGTGCCATCCTACGTTCCTGAGTGCTGTGTTGTAAACACTGTGCCACGTCGATATGAGAGTGTAAATAATGTTGAATAGCCGTCACACATTTTCTCACAGCAGAGGTGTGGCGGTTGACTTCATGCAGTGATTCGATTGCATGTTGCTGTGTCTGATAAAGTCAAATTTTCCGGCATGTCCTTGTTGTTAGCTGCAGCTGCAGCTCATGTCATAGCACCTGCCCCCAAAAATGTTCACATGCCTAATGATGACTGACTATTATGGAATCGATGAATGCTCCTTGCGAAGTTCCACTGGTGAGGGGGAAAGTTTGGATTTTTATCCACTCAACCCTCCCTCCAACTGATGTCCTGTACGAAAAGTTCCAGACTAGCCCCGAGACTGAGCACGGGAAGTTTGACAGCCCCTGTGATAACGCTTCATTGCTGGAGGAAACAAAAAACCTAGTTCAACACCTAAACTGTTTTTGAAGCTGTTTCCTCCAGCATTCCTCAAGCCTCAATTATGAAAGTACAAAGCCGCCTTAAACAAAATGATTCTCATTTCTCTTTGTGACACAACTGTGCGTCCCTGATCTTCTTATCAGCCAGCACCAGGGTACAGGGAACATTACCACACCACCGCGTACGGCACAGACACGTCCAACATGGAAATATGACCCGGAGAGAAAGCAGCTATTCAGTAGATTGTGAAATATGCAGGTTTTTAAGGCATGCTTTCTTGTGAAAATGTGCCCAAATACGCCATTTATCATCTCCACATGCGGTGCATGCATAATAACATAATTGGAAGTTCTGTCTTTGCCCTGAAGGTGTGTTGTTTTTTTATCGATCAAAACCTACAAAGCATAGAAAGATGCCGATTTTCAGAGACTTTAGGATTCGCAGGCAAAGACAGGACGACTTATCAGCCGCATCTCCGACCTGTTCCCAGGTCAAGTAGGTAACTGGTTCATCCTAAATCCCCCTTAACAATGACGGGGGCAAAGTCAAGACGCAATGTCCGAACCACAAGTCTCCAGCACCGGAAGCACCGCCGCTTCTGGCAACTCCTATTATCCATCTCTTAGTCATACAATTGATCAACAAATCCAAATGTTTTCCTCCAACTGGCCTGATCACAGTGGAGCGGTTAAATTGCTCAGATTATTAAATCAATGTTGGAATCATTCCAAATGCAGTGACGCTTGTCCACTGCCTCTTGAGTTCCTCCCCATCGTGTTTTGCTTGTTAACTGATTACAGAGTGGGTTTGTGGCTGGGCCAGGCATTTCCGGCATGAAATGTTTTAGTGAATGGATGCTGCCGCAGCTAGTCACCCTCCTTCACCTTCCACCACAACTTATCTTGATCAACCCCCAGTCGCTTTTTCATGTCCTCGTTCATCAAGAACTTTGGTTGTCTTCTTCGTCTCCAACATTCTGGACCCAACACTGACCATGTGCAGAGAGTAGCACCACAAAGGCAGGCAGACTCAGTCATGTCACCTCTGTGAGGACGGGAGGCTCATGAGACCCTTAGTCTTTTAGAATATTTAGAATTTCTACCCCACAGTCCAAGTGGTTTACATGCAGTTTATAAGTCGGAAGAAGGCAATAATTGGGTTTTCTGAGCCATGATGTAACCGTGGCCATATTCTCTTCTCTCCATATGGCCAAACCATCTGGCACCAGCTAACTTAGTCTCCAAACATCCCCTCATGAGACGTCAAATTGACACGTTGTTATAAACATAGAATGAAAGGGGCAACATCCATCCCATAGCTTTCTCTAACCCCAACCTCCATCCCTCATTTTGTCACGTGGTGCATGCAACGTTGAAGGTTGCCTTTTACGTCAGTGTAGGACACAAAAGGCAACTTTCCCAACCCGACGTCAATATATGACACCATGGGAGTGAGGATGAGTTGCAACGGTTTGTGACCACTTGTGACAGTCTAAATCACTCACCTTTTATTCTCCTCCAGTTAAGGGACAGACTATATGGGTCCACACTTACCTTAAGAACACATCGTAAAATCGTCTTATATGAGTATAAACAATTATTCTAGTGAATGTTTTATTTTTCAAAAGATACTTCTTGCATGTTTATTCAATAAATATTAAATATTACCCTTGATTCTTGTGGTAATTCCCAACATTCAGACATTTTCTGAAGTGTTCACTGTGGCACTTCAAGTTCAGCTGCAAGAGAACAACAATTTTCTCTGTGCACTTTGTCCCAATGCCGTGGTTTCTTGCTGGGATGCTCCTCTAGCATTAGACCACAAGCCAAATAGATTTGGTTGAGGAAGACACAAGTGTTGGCTGTGCAGATATTATGGGACCTCATTTTCTAAATATCAGTAGTTTGGCTAGCACATTGTTGCTTTGTAGTATTAACCTGCTCATAATTGTGCAGAGCAAATCCAACATGCTTGCAAGCTAATCTAAAAGAAAAATAAATACATTCTCATCATCTGTTGTGTTGTTCTGGGACTTACGTTTCATCCTCCACTGCTGGGCCTAGTTGCTATTATTCTTATTAAAATCCAATTCTGACGATAGGTGTTTCTCATATATTCCCTTCGTCTGCAGATAAATGAGAAAACTTCATGTACTCTCTTGACAACCAACGTTGCCCGGAGGAAAGAAATGCCTTTGACAGAAGTGAAAATGCTGATCAGGGTTCAGAGCGTCGAGGCGTTTCAATCTGGAATCAAGAAGCATTTCTGTCAAAGTCACAGCACGTCACTTCAAGTCCAGACTTCACATTTGCTCTTGCTCACTTCAGAAGGCCGTCAGTATCTGTATGTTCCAACTTCAGCTGAGCGTTCTTGGGTTTCAGAGGAATCAACACAGAAAATGTTGATTTGCATGAATGGGTATTTAGAAGAATTTCCACTTGTCCGGATGTTCATGTATCTTTGCTTTCCTCCTGGCGCATCACTTTTCCCCTCACATTTCAGAAGCATGATTCTCACTGTGCGTGTGCGACTGACTGTCCTATTGTGCCAATGAATCAGGGGTCACAAACCAGTCCTCAAAGCGTCGCTTGGGGTTCAGGTTTTTGTTCCACCCAGTCGCCTATTCACCAATTGTGTGTGAAGACTGTAATCTGTCGATTGTCAGTCTGGTGCTGTTTGCTTCAGCTGCATCTGATTGGTTAAACTGTGTGTGTCAGTTTGGGTCAAACAAAAACCTGCAACCCCTGCAGCACCTTTGTGGAACAGTTCGAGACCCCTGGAATAAATGGACCTACCCAGGGTGTCCCCTCCCTCTCACCCTGAATAGCTGAGATACATTTCAACCCCATTAAAGCAAAAAAAAAGTCCTGAAATAGTCTCAATAATTTAAAGCGGACAGTGAAATATTTTTATTGAGACAAAACGCATATATTCTTGGTGTGATTCTTCTATGATTTCATGCACTTAGGAGGTTAAGTGTTGCTGGTAGCCACAAAACAGATCAAGATATTTCAATGAGATTATCAGGAAATGATGGGACAAGGGACAGATGGGGCTGATGTTTTGGATTGCCCTTTTGGAAGATTTGTCATTCTCTGTGGTGGAGAGAGCTGCCTTCTCTCCTGTGTGTGCTGAGTTCAGTGAGGCTATAACTATATATATATATATATATATATATATATATATATATATATATATATATATATATATATATATATATATATATATATATATATATATATATATATATATATATATATACACACATATATAATATATATACTATGACCATTGTAACGACCGGTTAATCTAAACCTCCTCTTTGCTCATACTATTTTCATTTTTAAATGTATTTTTTCTTTTGTTGCTTGTCTGTAATCCACGATTTTAATCTATTTTATTTTTTTATATTATTAGATTATTATATATTATTAGATTTTTTATATCCTCCAATTATTTATTTTGGTTTTGAATATGCTGTTCTTTTAATATATTGTACAATTTTATTACGTTGTTAAATGCATTTGACAGTTTTGGACTGGTAACAACCATGCCCTTCCAGTAAGTTAGTTAGTGTTGGTCTCCATGCTTCTCTGTAAAAACTGATGCATTTATTGCAGAACAATGACGCGAAAATGATTGCTATATTTGGAAACGTAGTGATGAAGGTCACTGCTGTATATTTTCATAAGAATTTTAATAAACTCGCAACCAGCCAGTTATGTATATAGAGTTCACATAACGTTTTCTACCATCCGCACATTTGTGGGAGCCCATGAGAGGATACTGGGGACCTTTGCTGATGACTCTTCAGGCTCTGAATCGATCGCTCGGGTGATGAAGTGTCCTCAGGAACAGAAACACAAGACCAGGGCTGTTCGGGCTCCTTCCAAGCAGACCGGAAACCATGCCGTGTCCTCCATCTGTTACCATGACAACAGACACTAACCTGTCTGTCTGCGAAAAGTTATGAAAGCAGCCTCTCTCAAACTGACGCAGTGATGAATTTGTATTCTAGTGGTTTGAATTGTCTTTTTGGTGCCTTCAAATATGAGTCATTTGTGTGTTGGTTGAGAATCCTGGATGTGATGTTGCTCTCGCTCACACTTCAGACAAAATGTCAAATGCCAGGTTGAGTTAAGACACAGTCAGCACTTCTGATCAGGACTGCTGTCACGCTGAAGAAGAGGAGGCAGATACAAGATGACATCCTGTGAGAGTTGGGACACATAAAAATGGATGCATTAATGTGATTTAAAAGAAAAGAGAAGAAATGCGAGTAAAACTGAGATCAACTGAGATAAAAAGCTTCCTCGAGTTGGTTCATCAGATTCTTGTATCTGGGACCTTTCTGTATAGACGGTGGACTGATAAGGCAGTGTTTGCTCTTTGTCCATGCTGGGAAAAGGAAACGTTTGACAATCTTTTCATCTGAGCGCCAGAATGAGCCGTTTGTTTGCAATAATTGCTGTTGGCGCCATGGTTAAAATCCGATCATCACTTCTGTTTAATGCAGTTTACGTACGTCGCAAGTTGGAGAAGAGGAAGCTTTAATCGTCCGGAGAGCATTAGCGCTGCTGCTGCGCGTTTGTGACTGAATGTCAACTTGATTAAAGGGAACTCTTCACGGGAAACTTTCACACACTCATTGAAAAACTTTTGAGTGAATTTACCTATTCACACGCCCAATAATTGTTTCTATTTGACTGACGTTTATTCACGATGCGCGCTTCACTCTTCCTCTTGTTTAGCCTTTCTCCTATTACACTCATTATCATGAAAAGCTAGCCTCTTTTTTCCATCCCTTTCACAGTCAGCTTGACGTTTCTTTTCCGCCAAACACCTCATTTCACCTCCTCACGATCACGCTCGCAGACATTAATACGTTTCCGTACACCCTCTGACATCGTGACACAGATCCCCTGCTTTCAGACTCCCATCGGGGGAATAAGCATACCAACTTCCCAGGAGTTTGACAGTGCGTGTCGATGTTGGCGAAGTGTGTGCGAGCATATGAGAAGTATGTTTTGGGATCCATATTCATAAGAAATCTGTCCTGGCTCTCCCCGACGCCCCCTCTACCTGCAGCAGGAATGCTAAGTTGCAGAGTAGCTGGAGCTGAATCTCAATGATTTCACCACTAGTTCACTCTTGATGCAACAAACAAATACCAGCGAGTGTGTTTCTAATTTACAATATTGCGAGGCAGCTCATTTTTTTTTAAGCGCAAGAAATCTGTCAGCTGTCAACAGTGCAGAAAATGCTGCTGCATTGCCTGATCCGCAGGTCAAATGTTTGTTCTGTGTGTGGAGCCGTGTGTGGTGACCGCAGTACTTCTCTCATACTCCAGAGGTGTCAAACTCTTCTTTTAATTATTGTGACTGGTGTCACCGCCGATGGCACAAGAGATTCCCAAATGAAATGTAAACATTGGAATATCTGCTGGCCAGAAAATGTCCTGTTGCACAGCAAAGAGATCAGTGTTTGCACATGCATTTTAGCACAAGTTAAATTACTATTTCAATGTTTTGCAGGCCATGGGAATTGACTGGGCGAGCTGCATTTGGACACCAGTTCTTGGGTTTGGCACGTGTGCTTTAGTCTATGTTGAGAGACTACATTGCCATTTAAATGTCATCCAGTTTGATGGAGAAAAGGCAGATGCAAAATAGTAGTGCTAGTAGATGAGGAGAATCATGAAACAGCGTTGTAGGGTTGGCCACTAGATGGCGCTCTTGGTTTAGAAATGACATGAGGTTTCATTGAATTAGTTGCAAACATTTTAGAGCAGACAGTGCCATCTGGTGGCCTAAAAAAATCTGGACACTGTTTCATGAAGCCTCAGCTCCCCTTCAATACTGAGTCATGAAGCCTCATCTACCCATCCCTACAAAATAGACAAATGAAAATACAATTTCATTAACATTCGCTTTTTAGCACTGTAGTGCTGTGCAACGTGCTGTATTTCAACTATGTCATTTGAACTTTGCAAACAACACTGCACCGGAAAACAGGAAAAATATTTAGAATGTCACATTATTACACGCAGTACATGTAACAGGATGAAGAGATTTGCATCGTCCATTATCAGATGAGATACTTGTACAGTTTGTTTTCTCGTCAGAATTTGACTTGCACAGTTGAGAAATGATTGAGCTATTGTTGATGTCAACGCTCCTTCATGAAAACACAGTAGAACAATAGACATACATGCACTTGGCTCTCACTACCACCACAAAACACACTTTATACATCTTTCAGCAGAGAAGTCTTTCCATGACACCATCAGCGTCATGAGCATCTGAGCGGTGACATCTTTTTCTTTTTATATACTGAATGGTGCATCATCTGGTCCATGGTCTTTTGCAGTTTTGAGTTTATAAAATGATTCATCATAACTCAATTTAAGCATTTTACAGTGCTGTTCCCACCAGAAGTTTCTGATTTTAACGTTATTTTTAATTTCAGATTATATTTTCAATATTTGGGTTTGAAGTAATGATGTTGACTTAATAATATTGAAGTACAGGAAGTCCCAAAAAAACACAAAGGAGAAACTGAAGAGTCATATTTTGGAAATAAAAGTTTGTTCATTTTTTTCATTAGTTATTCCCCATTTTTTGCCCCCAATATTCCACTGCAATAATTCAACCAATATTACATAATATTTGTAAACTGATGGAACAGGAACATTAGGAACATTTGAATAAGGCAACTGGATGAACAGTTGACCTGTTGCCTCGACCAAACTACGGCTGCATGTACAGACATTGTTCTTTCTGCGTTATGATGGTGTTTCATCTTAAAACATGGAAAAGCAAAATAGATCTAACGGCACCACTAGCGCCTAATGTTCAGTGGCTTTGTTTCTCAAATTGGATAAACCAGCCCATCGCAAATTCAGACTCATGAAAGTGAGAACTTCTGCTCACACTGTGGTTCGTTTTCAACGGAAAGCCGCTTCAATGGGAGAGTTCCTCATCTTCAAGTTGAAGTCCTTGTGTCACTACCATTCCACCAAACCAGCTCCAGCCTGGTGAAAGTCTGAACATGTGTGGGCTACAAAGTCCTTTTTAATAGTGTTAGCCGAGTACAAATAGGGCCTAATGGATTTTCATTAGAACCTTGAACGTACCTCCCTGTTTTGAATAAATAATTGATGTTTATGGAGGAACGGAGAGAGCCGACATCCCTCAGAGGTTTTTCTCATTCCGCCACCCACATGTGCAGACGCATGCGAGCACACACGCATGCACGCTGGGGGCTGTTGGGCTGAGGTGTGAATTACACAGCCTAGCGGAGCAGAAATCACTATGGACACTTTGCGTTGGGATAATTGAATTATTGCTAATCGCTCTTCATTATAAACAGATTATATTTTGCTCACAAAAGTTATCAATCAGTGAACGTGCTCAAGCTGATATGACAACCACCTGATGATTACTGCCTTCTATTTGAATGGGAAACATGGCGCGGCCGTCGTGGGGAGCCACAAATGGAGCCCCAAGATGGGGATGTGTGTTGTAAGTGACCTTGAGCAAGGCACCCTGCCGACTGTAGAGTTGCGTTCATGTCACTGACCATCTGTGTGCAGCACAGAGGAGGGGGGAGGAGGGCCAGCAGCATCCTTCCACGGGTATTCATTTGACTTTGCGATGCCCTTTTCCCTCCTCCACATGTTAATATGTTAAAGAGGCCTTGGGAGCTAAAATAATGAGCTCTGTGCTGATTTATTGGCGTGTGGTGAACCCTCAACAGATTCCCCGTCTTGGCTTTATTGTTGTTTCAATCGGGTGGCGACATGCAATACAGTACATGCAGATGGGCTACAACAAACGCTTCATGGAGAGGAGACTCGCCAGTACAGCTGCCGAGCCCTAACTGGGCGTGGTATCATATCGTATGTAGTCAGGTCTGGCTCAGGCTGTGATAACATTGGCAACATCCGACGCACACAGAAGAACCGTGATGACCATTAGCATCGATTTTTCCTCGGGAGAGTGTACGTGGAAGTGTGTGTCTACGTGTCAGGTCGTACACTCCACAACAGTGCGCAACAGCAGCAGGTCCTGGTAAATCTTTCCGAGCGTTTACGGTTACAATTGTTTACGGGAGTCGATGATCATCCATTCACATAAGCTTGCTCATGAGAAGACAGATCCTATTTGTGAAAAGGAAAAGTTTAATATAAAAAGATGGCACACGCAGAGGTACATACCTGGCTCTGTCAGCCTCCGAGGTGCGGAAGCACTGAAGCGCCGAGTGGTTGAGACTATAGTATTAATGAGCCATAGTCGAATTCAGAGTCCAGAAGACGATGACACAATAAATGTGGTTCACAATGTAATTAAGGTAACACCACTTCTGGCCAGTCAGACCACACATACGTGAGTGGACTTTCATGAGGTACAAATCCTGAATTATGGGTCTTAAGGTCATAATGGCGGCTGATGGACCCAAATGCAGGAAGTGTTGGTCGGCAGAAGGCATGGGAGACGAGGTTAAATTAAAGATTTATTCGTTGGAACAAATATACAGACAGACAAATAGCTAGAAACTAAGGACGCCGGGAACCAAAACGCGGACCGGGAACAACACACAAGGAACGGGGTGAATCTGGAAAACAAGAGAGGCGGATTAGAATCAACGATCTACTATATAAGAGAACAGAAAACACACCCGGAGTTAAGCTCAACGTGGTGGTGGCACTGAACTGAAAGCGCTGGGAGGCGGCGGCTAATCACACTCGCACACACGAGGGGTAAACTGACGGATCTATAACTAAAAACTGAGGCTTAGATAAACAGCTCACACACGGACTGAATTGAGAGTAGGGAAGTAAACACAGGAGTAGCAAGGAAGAACAAAAGGCGGCGACAGAATAGGACTTCAGCACGGAGGAAAGATCTGGAAAAGGTCAGGGAGTAAAGTGAACACACAGGAGTCTTGAAAGAGTTTTACCTCGATGAAGCGAGAAGCAACAATCTGGCAAACAGGGCTGACGTCGACAGGTTTAAATCCAGGAGGAGTCTGTTGAGGAGATTAACGCCAGCTGTGTTGCCAGTGAAGCTGGAGACAAAGCAGGGACAGGAAACTGGGGGTAAAAAAATAAAAGCACGAGAGAAAAATACAAAAAGGAACAGACAATGAAGTGCAGACATGACACTTAGATGTGTGTTAAAATGGAGACCATATTTTTTTCTTATGTGAGTATTTGATATCTTGCACCTTACTTGGTCTTTTCGTATCATTTTGTTAGTTTACTATTTAGATTAGATGATAAAAGTCCTTTATTTGTCACACAGTGGCAAAAATCAACAAAAACACAAATACCCAAAACAGAACGAACGAACATCCAAAACTTTCACAAAGCATCAGCGCGCCAAAAAAAACACAAAAATACCAAGCTAAAAAACAACATACCCATAATGTAAAAAACAATCACAACAATAAATAAATGAATAGAATAGATCATACATGAATAGATAATACTAAATTAAATATAAACAATGAATTGTGTAATAGATAGCTCATGGATAAACAAAAGATCGACATCACTGGGCAGAAAGGAGAAATGTCATCCAACCCCAGTTATTATGGAAATAAAACCAACTATCAGGATATAATTCTGACTTCATGATGTACATACTGTAAGTACATAATGAGGGCGTGTTGGTGATGTTCTAGAAAACCAGGTCAAATGAATTACCTCTGTTCTAACGTTTGTGGAAACCATCCGAGGGCTGTCTGAGGACACAGCAGTTCCATCACTGTAGACGTGTCTGGTGCGGCTCATATGACAGTGAGCAGGTTTAACTCCCCAAATATGAATCACCTCCAGACTCATCGAGTCCCACAGATCAAAGGACGGCTGACCCTCTCGCTATTGCTTTGATTCACAGAATCGTTCAGCAAACATCAGTTGCTTTGACTCTTCTGACAGAGGGGAGTTGCCTTTTTTTTCCATTTCCTGAGGATGAATTGCACATAATGAGAAAGATGCCCCTCATTTATTCGTATAATTACAGTTTTTCACCCATGACATTTTTCTGATCTTCACCCTAAATGTCAGAAACCTTTGAATGCAGTCAGCCCATGTTTTGAAGGTCTGAAGACAAGTTGTATCCGAGGGTGTTCATTGATTTTTCACACTTGTTCTGCTCTCTCTGCAGGCCATGTGAGTGCGACCCACGTGGCAGTGTCGCCCACTGCTCTCCTTTTGATGGGCAATGTCTCTGCAAGGGGAACATAGAGGGACGGAGCTGCACTTGGTGAGACGGGACTTTTTACATCATATTTGTTGGCGACACTGAGGGTGACTCATGCACGAACTCAAGGACTGCACAACAATGCAAAGTGTTTTGATGAAATCTCCTCTTTAGAGTTCAAGATGTGAGTGTATCTGAGGGAAAGTTCACAAGAGGAAGTTTGGAGATAAAGTCTAGGAAGCCAGTTGGATTGGACACACAGGGAGGAGGGATGAGGAGGAGGATAGACTCTGTGGTGAGGATGAGAAAAGAACAGGTGTGACAAGGGAGAATGATCAAGGTGGAGGAGGCTGACTTTTTATGGCAACCCGTGATGGGCAACTGCCATGGCACCACTAACAAAGATGAGGAGAGAGGTGAACTTGTCTGAGGGACTCACCAGCTTTGACAATGTTCTGGGTGGAGTGCAGTTGGTTCAGAATGGGCTGTTTGCAGGAAGATTCTTTAGACCAGACAAGCTAGTCAAGGATGTGTTACAACTGAGAATTTGACTGGTTGAAACCACTATTTCAACCAGCCGAAATCTGCACGCATCTTTGCCGTTTGTCTGACTGTCAAATATTTCTTCTCCCTTAGCAAAAAAAGTTTATGTAATTGCACAATGAGTATACTTATTTTATAGTAAAACTGAGTACACTTTACTTTTAAAATACTGCATTTGAAACATTTAAAAGTAGGATGCGGAAATAGACAAAGTACATTTAATAAAAGTAACCTCAACTATACTACTTTTTTTTTTAGGTATTTCAAGTATATTACTGAGGAGATACAGAAGCAAACTGTGCACTCATAGGAGGGGGGGAGGAAAACAGACTTTTGTAATTGTTCCATACCTTTGCCGTGATATTATTTTGATTAGTACTTTCATTGAATCACTCAATTGTTTTTCCTCATGAGTGTGACCATCTGCTATCAACCATAGATGATAAGTATTGTGGTATGCACTACATCAGTTGGTGATGTACTAATACAGTTTGCATGTCAGTGATAATTGTGGCCAACTATATACACCTCTGAGGTGATTGTGTACACCTACGGATGATGTGTATGGTTAGCAGTTTTACAGAGTTTACATATGAAAAAAAAGTGAACGATACAAAAGGTGGACTATAAGTATACAGCGGACATCCTTGCTGAATGTTTGAAAGTATACTTTAGTATGAAGTCCAAGGAGGTATACCAGTAACATACTTTCTAGTTAACAACTGAATTGTACTTGCTATATTTATACTCAAGTATGCTAAATAAAATGAATCGAATGTATGGTACTTTTTGCTAAGGGCTGAAGATGAGTTGCGTTTATTCTGCTGCGATGCATCGAGCGAGCACACATGCTTCTGACAAAAATCCATGCCATGCTCCCGAAAATCTGCACCAGAGCCTACAGCGTCTTGATGTCTGAGTGAATAAAGTAAATAACTGAAGTGGTCTGCAAAGCTGGCGGCCCCAGTGAAATATGAACTATTCATGCCAAGCAGATTTTTGGTGAATATTTAAAGTCCCCAGATTGTAGGAAGGACAGCAGGCATATAAATGATACTTTCAGTTCTTATGCCACAATGCAACACAACACCTCGAGAGGGAGTCAGTGCCGTCAGATCAGGATGGGGGCCCAGATCCAAGCGCACCCTCAGGCCTTCGCTATTGAATAATTCTCTTGTTTGTTGACATTTTTTCTTGCTAATTTCACAGCTGGTTGAGCTGACCGCTCTCCCATACTGTGACCAGTGCAGGGAGGAAATGTGTCACTCGCTTGCGTCTCTGCTCCATTGCAGTATTGAAGAATTTACCTCAGTAGCCCTCAACAGCTGCTCTGTCGACAGCTTCACACAAGAAGATGATATACCTTGGCTGCAAAAGGTCTCTTTGACTCATCTGGTGATGTGTGTGTGTGTGTGCAGGTGCCGCCCAGGCTTTTTCAACCTTCAAAAAGAAAATCCTTTGGGTTGCCAGTCCTGTTTCTGCTTCGGCCACTCGCTAGCTTGCTCTTCCTCCGTCCACCACATGGCTGTCAACATCACGTCGGACTTCCTGGATGGTGAGCTTCATTAATGTGTGTCTCATTTCACCTGCTCAGTTACTAACTGCCTGCAATAGTGAGGGAGCAGTGAGTGGGAAAGCAACACATCCATTAAGGAGGGTCAGTAAATGGGCTTTTATTTGGGTGAAACAAAGATTGCTTTACATAACTGTGTTCTTAGTGTTTGTGAATGAGTGAAATAATGGGGGGAATTCACAAAAAGCAAAGGTAAACCAGCATCCAGCAGTAAAACCAGAAAGCTTGTGTTAGATGCAGCTGATATCATGCTGCCCTCTTCCTGCATGTCAGATCTTTTTTTTGGTTGTTGCATTCAAATATGTTTTTTTCGCACCAGACCAGGACGGCTGGGTGGGCAAGTTCTCAGGCGGCCAGCAGTACTCCCTGCTGTGGAAGGAAGGAGAAGTTTACCTGCTGCCTCTCTCGGAGGATGACGTTGGTTTCTACAAAGCCCCTGGTGAGCCAGACTGGAAAATAGATATTGGATATGATCCTCCATGACATATGTTTCATCCTCATTGGATCAAAAAGGTGCTTTATAGGTCCCAAGCAGACGGTTTACTACTGTTGACGCTCATGCTATTCAATAATAAACCTCCAGCTGCTCCTCTCGTAAATATGTAAATGATATGAGTGCTGCCGGAGCATCTGTAATACCCATGTCCTGTTCCTGTTGTTCCCCAGTGAGGATTAATCTCAGATTTGGCGGCGGGTCACACGGCAGATATTTTAACACCATTCCCCCCATTCCCTTATCAGAGCCATTAGAAGATAAGGAAATAAGCCGGGCCAGCTCCAGGACTTAGGACCCAACCCTATCAGCGTTATGTCCCAGCAGCCCGTGGCCTGAAGGAATTGGACATCGCGGCCATGTTGGAGAGGCAGCAAAGTGAAAAACGGGTTCTTGGCTCTGCTGTAGCCCCTCCAGCACTTTAGAGCCAGAAGCAAAACATGGCCGATCCCATTAACTGTGCTTCCTGGAGCTTTAATGGCCAGGTCGCAGGCCGTGATTCCATGCATGTGAGCAGTGCTCACAGATCAAAGCGTCAGAGTGGGACAAGATATTGGCGGAACACATCATAAGCTCCCATGCAGTACAGACGTACATCGGCATCTACTGCGTTGATCAAACTGGGTTGATCAAATTTGGGCGGCTTTCTTCCACATTATCACTCCTTCAGTTTAGGATTTTCAAGTGTACTGTTATTGTCCAACATTGATGTTGTTTGGGGTGAGGACAGGGATGGACTCAGAGTTCAGGGAGCTGACGCAGGACTTAGTGGACTGGTGCCTGAGAAACCACCACCAGATCAATGCGGGTAAAACCGAGCAGCTGGTGGTGAATCTCTGCAGGCGCCAACGCACCTGTTCACCTGAATAATGAACTTGACCAGACCAACAACACATAGGCTGATGTCAAAAAAAGCCAGAGCAGGCTGTTCCTACTCAGGAGGCTGAGGTCCTTTGGGCTGCAGGGATCGCACCTGAGGACCTTCTATAGCTCTGTGGTGGCTTCTCCTATTTTCTATGGAGTCGTCTACTGGGTGGTGAGTTTCACAGCCAGAGAGAGGAAGAGGCTAGACAGACAGCTGAGGATAGGAAACATCAGTGCGTCACTCTGTGGCAGTGAAAATGTGTTGGTCAGACAGGGAGGGCAAAGAAGGGCCAAAACAGCTAAGAGAAAACAAATGGATTCATGACACTACTGTTCTACCCAGTAGACTCAAATATTCCCTTTCAAGTACTGCCATTGCTATTGAAAATTTTCAATGGGTACAGTTCTATGACGGCCCAGAAAACCAAATTATGGCATTAGTACGGTTAAAAAAAAGGCATATAAACAACTTTGTCCAACTACTGGAGAGAAATTGGAATTCTCTTAGTCGTACTACAGGACCTGGATAATGCGGTTGATAGCTGGACTAAGCTGGCATGTAGCCGAGTTGCTAGACTATGTCAGGGCTAGGTGATGTGTCGCTTCCGCGAGCTTCAGCTACACAGCCGTAGTAAACAAACTCCTTGACTAATCACAGTCTATTGATGTCCAATAACCTTGTTTACAATTTAGAAGTTTGTGTGTAACCTGATGTGGTATGTGTGTTCCTCGGTCTTAGCGGATGTCAGCGGTGAACACATGACAAACCTGATATCAGCTGTGTTTCGTCAGTCAAGACAACAATGTCCCGCAGATGTGTAGACCTGTCTTCAACATCCTTCAGTGACTTGCTGGTTTAAGGAGATGACATTACGACATTACGACATTCCGTGTTACCAGGTCCTTCTGACTAACAGACGTATGTAACTACGTTGTAGTGAAGCCCATTGGGGTCCATAATCTGTAATAATAGTGTTTTCACGCTGTGCCACATACTTGTAAATGTAAGACTTTTAAAGTTGCTTTCTTCTTCAGTCGGTCTTTAGCCGTGTCTCCACGGGCCGCGGCACACAGATTAGTAGCTCAACCGGCCGAGAGAAGCTTCCTGGCAGCCCGCTTATCTTCTCAGCACAGAGCTTGCTCAAGTTGTTTTCTCTTCGCCACAAATTCTAAAAACAGTTGCTTCGCCGTCCCCCTTAATGATCTAATTTATGCGTTATTTTTGCCGAGTGGTGCATGTATCCACTCACTTCACCGATTAGACCAGAGCGACGGGGTCTTTGCGAGCCGACTCAGCAGCAGACCTTTCTCTCTCCCGCTTGTCTTTTATTGGTTTAATTTGTATTTTGGGCTCAAATCCCTCCAGATAATTCTGAGTGACATCCTCACGTCCAACTTCACAGGAAATGCAATTTCTGTGATTCCCATGAATGCATTTGTCACAGTAGTTTGTTTTCTTTTCTTGGCTTCAGCAGTCGTAGACGGAACAAGACTCAATCATCTTTTTTTCACTCTAGGAACCAAAAAAGAAAAAGGGAGGATTTGTGTGCTTCACTTAGCTGCAGAAATATAAGCCTATGCAAGTGAGGACGCGCTCGTCACACATGTTCTCTCAGAAGTGTCGGAGGAATGTTTTGATGTGCGGCATGACAGGAAGAGAATTTGATGTGAACAGTCGGGGATCAGGCTTCTTCTGCTGTATTTTAGGGATGAGAAAATGGGATGAACTTACAAAGGAAAATGATCCTCTGTCAGTCATATTGTGCTTTTCTGCGTCCTTACATGAGATGCTTTGGACACATGCAAATTATTAAATTCACAGACCTGTCATCATATGAGAAGCACCTTTCAAAAACCTCACTTTCGTTCCTCGAATAAACAGAAGTGTTAAGCAATTAGAGGTGCGGTTAAACAACCCTCAGAGCCGCCTGATAGGTCAAAGTTAGGGGCATCGTGTTCAGTTACAGTCGCGCTAAAACAAAAAACAGGCTAAATACATATTGACTCTTCTGAATCTCTTTTTTAAATCAGGAATCTAAATTGGATCGAAAGCAGAGTGGCACCGATACCATCATCGGGTACACTGATACCGGTACTCATAGAATGGTTACCGACAACACTTTACAGCAGCGGACAGGTTTTTTTTATGTCAATTTATGACAATTTTGTAATATTTGTGATTTTACTGCAGTGAAATTTGTACTTGTGCAAGACACAATATACTGAGGAATGTTAAAATTAACGCTACATAAGAAAAAAAAACAAACTAAAACACTAAACAAAACTACTAAACCTAACTGTATGTGTAATGGTGTAAGAACTGTATCAGGAAGTACTCAAATGCAAGTACTTCTACACTACTCATTTTGGGAAAAACTGGTATCGGTGCATTCCCAATCTGTTGTTTTTGACTGTGTCTCTACCACATCTATGGCGTCCGTGTGCTTCTGCACTGTTATCAACCTCTATTTGATCCAAAACTTTGCACACTCACAAATGCCGCTCAGATTGCAGTTACAGGTGCCTCCTCCTCTCCTGAGAAATAATAAATCATTCTACAGGGTGTCCACAAAGTTTGGGCACATGGTAAAAAAAAACAAACACATACTTCTGAAAACAAAACAGTCCTATTCGATTTTAACGTTGATAATAATATTTTTTAGATTTAGTCAGAGCCATCTTCATTCTGAGGAGGAAAAATAATATAAATAAATAAAACAGATAGTAAAATCCCCTATGTACGCAGATCTTACAGACATATTTCAACATCACAAAGTGACACTTTGAAGAGGGAAAGACAAATTAAACCACAACATTTAAAGAGATGTTGAAGATGCTGTTTTCCACCCACTGTACACTGGTTTGTTCCATATGTGTCAGTATTGGTGGATAGGCTACACCCTAGCAAGCCTATTGGAAGGATATGAATGGATGGATGGATGGATGGAGTGCTAAAGATAAATGTGTTTAACTAGAGGGGCCAAAAGTTAGTGACCGTTTAGTTATTTGTCTAGTGTCCCTTGGTAAGTGGTAACAGGTTTGTACCTTGTAAAGTACAGTAGCTGTGAGAGTAAAAGTTGTGCCTGCGTGTCTTCAGTGCACCTTCTTTTTGGCAGCGAACATTTTCAGTAAAACCTGAGACTGATAATGCAGCAAACATGAAGGCACTTCCTATTACCCCCAAAGGGCAAATCTGTCAGGTGCCACATGTTGTTTGGCGTGTGTGAATGTATATGCAAAAGTCTACTCTGGGATGCGGATTCACCCTCAAGCATGTTCATCTCCACTTGACGTCTCCCTGATCTTGGACATCTGCGTCACTGTTGACCCCGCGGCGCCTCGACAGCCCAAGCGCTCCTGCACAGCTGCTCGACTGTATCGGCAGCAAACATGAAGTGGCCCGAACAGTTTTCTTGACCGGACTCCAACAACCACTTGAATTAGCTGGACGGCGGTTGCAGGCTCTCACGGCTGAGCGGCGTTTCACGCTGAAGGGGACATCATCTAACATAAGTCCTTACAGCAATCTCTAGAGGATTGCAGTGTTGATCCTTTTCATATCTGCCGCGGCACAGACAAACCTGCTAAGCCCGAAGCAGCAGGGACACCGAAAGAAAGACACAAAGTCGGAAAGAGAGAAAGACAGAATTTTAATGAAAAGCCCTCTAGAAGAAGAGGAGGCAGCAGCAGCAGCATACGGCTGCTCTTGTGTTCTGTCAAGGAGTGGAAGCAAAGGAAGCGCAAAGATCCATGAGAGCCGCTTCAGGCTACCTGTCACTCTGACACAAGCTGCAATTGCAGAGGGAGAAAAAAAAACATCTTCAAACGACACTAGCGCTACCTGAGTCTGCAGGAAACCCAGTTGCGCGGCCTTGTCGTGAAAGAAGACAACAGAGAAAAAGGCACACAGGGAGCGCAAGAACATGCACACGATGGCTTAAAAGAGACAAGACTTTCAAGCATGCTGACATTTTTACTTGATTTATTTATTATTTTATCCATTAGTACTCACACAACATGAAGAAGAAAGTACTAAACGATTTATTGGGAACATGCAAAGATTTGCATTTATGCCCCAGTTGGTATGTTTCCTGAAATGAATAAACAATTTGAGGCTTTTACACTCAGTCTTTCATGTGCTGTTGGGAGGGGTGTTACTTATTTAGCAGAGGCAACATGATATACCAAAATTGAAAGCAATTTGATAGATCTACTTAACCATGGTGTACCTGTCTACAGCATAGGCTTCACTGCTGCACCTGCCAACACATCCTCACTCCCATGGTGTTATACATTCATGTTGGGAAAGTTTGCGTCCTATACTGACGACAAGGGCCAAGCACGATCCTACACAGCCCTGCCAGGAACGCAACATGGGAATGTGTCAACATGCCACATTGAAGGCTGCCTTTTTCATTGGTATAAAAAGCAAAAGCCCACGTTCCCAACATCAATGTATTACACCATGGGAGTGAGGATGGGTTGCACCTGCGAGTTATAGGCCCGTGTGGCTTATATGTGTGCAAAACCTTTTTCCTCTGAGATTCATTGGTCCAGCGTGTATACTGTTACTACGACAAAGTGCTTTCAGAACCAGTGCCACTGCTGTAAGATATAGATATCAATGTTTTCTCTGTCAGCCAAAAACAAGTACAGCATAACACAAGGATTGTCATGGCACGTATATGAACTATATCAGACCACGAGGGTGTAGAGAAACAAGTCAAGTCATTTACTGTACTCAATGCAAAATGGAGGGCGAGAGCTAAGGACATATTCATTGAACTAGTTACATTCGGGTCACTGCATCCATGAGCACAGTTTTATTCCTACATCCAAATAAATTAAAAAATTAAATATTAAACTAGCATTACAACACGGATCAAGCAGCCTCTTCCCCTGCTGACCTATTTCAAGTTCTTTTTATTTTCCATCAACGTTATTGTATTTTCAGACGTGCTTACTCAGCAAAGAATTTCATATGACAGACACTTGCGTCCCTTTTTTTAATCGCTTTTCCAATACGGTTTATTGCACCTGTAAGCAGCAGAGTTTAGTTTATCGAACCTGATTAAAAGTTTTTTTTAAAATCTGCCCCCTGTTCCTTGAGCCGGTCGATGTCTGAGCCTCAGTGGTTTTGGTTCTTGCACAGAACCGCTGAGATTTAATTGAAAGGGAGTTGATTTAATTGGGTTGGTGCCACACCAGCCAACTCATCTTGAGCTACTGCACCTGCACTGGGAAAGTTATCCAGGGACCCATCACTTGTTATTTTTGCGTTCCAGGCGGCTTGTCGTAGTTGACAATCTCAGAAGGGTTTGACAGACTGACAGGAGTAAACAAAAATGAAGTGACACCAATAGCAGCGTTGGTTTTCTTGTGCGTTATTGGAACACAGAATTGCACTCAGGACTTTTTTCTTTTCCTCGTAGTGGATAGGAATTCCACAACAGACATAGGTACTGAAAGGTCCGGAATAGATTCCATTTGCATGTTAACATACAAAACAGACACCAGAAAATGACCTTGATCTAAAAACAATTTTGCATCAGCTGTTTTCTGGTGATGCAACACTGTCAATAAAAAAAAAAAACAGTTAAATCCCAGAACCATTAAGGTGCTGTTACATTTGCACTGAAAGTCAAGAATTACTTTGCTTTTTTTACTTGTCTTCAGGAGGCCAAGTTATTGTCTGCTCGATGTTAAAAACGAGAGTCTTGAATGAATATAGCAGACTGAAAACATCTAGAACAGGAGTGGGCAAGCTGTTACACAAAGGGCCGCAGTTGGTGCAGGTTTTTGTTACAACCAGTCAAGAGGACACCTTTTCACCAATCAGCTGCACCTCAGGGTAGATGAGGTATCATGAAACAGTATTGCAGGGTTGATGAAACAGTGTCCTAATTTTCAGAGGCCACTAGATGACGCTGTGGGTTTGAAGACAATGTGAAGTTTCACTGAATTCGTTGTTCAAGTTCCAACATTTTGCAGCAGGCGGCGCCATCTAGTAGCCTATGAAAATCAGGACACTGTTTCATGAAACCTCATCAACGCTTCACTCGTGTTCATCCACCCTGGAACACCAGCAATTGCCTCTCAATTTAGTGACCTGTAACTTGAGACTTGTTGGACGAGATTTCAATCAATAAAATACATAGATTTATTTATTGCAAATCTGAAACATACATTATTTATTAAAGGTACAGAGAGAGTTCAAGTGGACAAGTAAAATATAATTAAAGTTCTTTCGGACATGCTGCTCAGTTATCATATCTGAGGTTTTGTATCGGCCTCTATCTTCTTATCCTCTATTCTCTATGTGACACACTTGTGACCTTGTGGCTTGCAACTAAAGGTGTACGCTGGGATGCGGATTCACCCAAACACAAGAACAGAAAGCATCGTCCAAAAGATGACGTCCCTTCACAAATAAATCTATTTGTGAGGGCATTTATTTCTCTAATAACACAAGGATATCTTTGTATATCAAGGAGATACTCCCATTCATCTCATTTAATAGTGACTCTGGCTATGCTGTGTACACACACATAAATCTGAATTCTGAAAGGGGCAATTACTTTTTCACGCTGTGATACTGTAATGACTAATGCACAGGACTTGTGTTCACGGCAAATAAAAGTCAATAGATATTACTTCCTCAGTGATTTATTGGACATGTGTTCTGTATGGATTCTTGCATAACGGCGGGTAATGATCCCAGTAATGCGATTGTGTGACTAAGCGAGTGTCGTCTCC
The DNA here is from genome assembly GCF_027744825.2 of Synchiropus splendidus. NCBI lineage: Eukaryota > Metazoa > Chordata > Actinopteri > Syngnathiformes > Callionymidae > Synchiropus > Synchiropus splendidus. The sequence goes on along the minus strand of NC_071334.1, from coordinate 47,952,210 downwards.
GGAAAGTGTTCCCGTTTGGCTCGGACTTGAAGCCCGCGCATCATTATTCCACATGCTTTTGATCGGCATCGCTGTGAGTCTGACGTATGGCTTTAAAGCGCGTCACTAACAGACCAACAAGTCTCAATGGTGGGCCCGTCTGCGGCGTCATGAATCTCCATAAACGCAGGCATTTAGAGGATTATTCATCTGTGAGTAGAATCTGGAGTCCCTTATTGTGGTTGATTTATATTCATTTTTAGGTCTGGCATGACAAATGGGAGGAAAGCAGGAAGTGAAAGTGATTCTAAAGCGACCAAACATTCTCATTTGGGCGCCAAATGAGAATGTATGTGTTTTTGCAATCGCTGACTCTGAGTTATTTACTGAACTTTCAACTTTAAATAACGTCATAATGTATTCGTTAAGGAGGTTGACCGTATATGTTTGGTCATACACTGGAACATATTTCTCGGCGGGTAATAGGCCACGATTAACACGTGACACGAGCGCATTTCCATCATGCCCATATTTGTCCGTTAAAGTGACTTTTTCTGTGCTGCGACATGAAAAGAATGTTCTTTTCTTGTGAGGAAACTGTAACAGACTGAAGTGTATTCATTTAACCTCTGGCATGCTTTTGATCTAGAATTAGCATAAAGCATAACCAAGAATTAGCATAAGTTATAGCTTGCTGCAATTTTGCTATGTCATCCTCCCGCTGCCTCCGACCATTCGTTCGAGAAGTAGAAATCACTTCTTTTTTGTTTCTCAAAAAATAGTTTGGAACAGCTTCTAAACTATATTTGAAGAGCTGTTGTTGTTGTCCTCCCACAGATGACACTTTACCTTGTCCTTGTTGTAATAGTTTATTGGCTCAGCCTGTCAGTCAGCAGTCATTGTTTAATGAAAAAGTTTCTGTTCTTCAAAATAAAACAAAACTAACAGCTTGTGTGTCTGCCGTTCAGAAGAGATGTTGTACTGTGATGTCAGGAACTGAAAACATACACCATATAATATAAGTCCAGAGCAAAAAAAACATGGAACAGCAAGCTTTTATCGTTTGCTGCCGTGCATGTTTGTGAGGGAGCTGAGGAATCCGGTCCTCACATGAAGGTTTTTCTCTTAGAAAAACATAATGCCTTCTGTCCCTACTACAGAACAGGCCCTCCGGGATTTTGTGAACTTTTTTTTTTTTTTTTTGTGACCAAAATTCCCTGACTATGCAGTAGATTTATTCTTTATATTGCAGTGAATGATCATTTATGGTTCTGGAACAACATGACAGGAAATAAGAATGACCTTGAGAAAAAAAATGTTTAAGTTTTTAGCCTAGAAAACGCTCCCAGCTGCAATGATTATAACATTTTCAGAAACTAATGAGAATTTCAAGTGAAATAACAATAAAGAAGTAAATACATGCACATGGTAAATAAAAAAACGATTATAAAATAAGTACTTTTTTTAATATTATGATGTTCCGTGAATAGTTTCCGGGCTGACAGCACGTAGTGTGGGCTCGATATTTTGTTACAAAGCTCCTCACGAAGGGCAGCGACTGATGGACGTTTGAATGAGTGGAGTCTTGGAGGTAAAGGGAGGGAATGTTTGTGTGTGTTACTGGAGTTGTTCAGTAGTTCATCAAAATACAGCCAACAGGCTACAAACAGTAGCTCCTGATATGTTCCACAGGGTCAGGATGTCGACAGTCAGAAATAGCTTGGAGAGTTCCGCTTTTTGGTTCTGTCTATTCTACATTTCAGTCATGGGAATTTGGACATTTGTTTATTCAGAATCGTTCATGTCTGAATCACCACCCTTGGTGGCAATATTTGTGGGCAAATGTGAGCATTTGGCAGTGCACATGGCTTCATCTCAACAAGGAGGGAGGGAGTATGGTGATGCACAATTTGCGGTAAAGTCGTGGTGAATGGGCAAAATTGCAGCACCGAGCCAAACTGTTGGGGATTGGTTGTAACTGCCTGGACCAGTCAGGGGTGTAAAAAATACAACAACAATAAAATTGGCATACACACTCATACAGACAAGTCAGGTCAACTTGAAGGCGTTTTCCTCCATTTTCCTCAGTGCTTTTCCATTGGAATGGCAGCTTATCGGATTTCAAATTTCAAATTGAGTCGTTCATCTCGCGCCAGCGGTCCCCTCGTATCGCTCTGTCTTCCACTGGTCATTAAGATGTTCAGCAGGTGAAGGCTTATTGGAAAATGTCTCGACATATTTGCTGAAGGAGACGATTTAAGCCCTCCAGATTTGTTGTTCTCTTATCCATCAATATGCATGGATTCTGAAACAGCACAGTTGATGTATCATTTTGCTCCGCCGTTTCTCTTGTTATGAATAGACACAGAGTTTCTCCCATCTGGCCACAATTGTGCGTTTCTCCTTCCTTGACTATCGCTTTGACTTTTAGAGAAAGTGATATTGATCAGTGTAGCAATTGAGCCTTTTCATGGTTCTCCCACCCATTCAAATCCCAGTCCATGACTCGGAGCGTGTTGTGATGCTAGTGGGAGGCGTTACAGCATGAAATGAATCTTGGGCTTTTTTTGTGATATAATAACCTCGCTCCGATTAGGTGGAATTAATGTGGCAGCATAAAAGTTTTCCACAGGCTAACGCTGCTTGATAGCGGTATAATGAAGTGATAGCTAAAGCATGTAGCAATAAGCGCTCAGCCGTGTAACCAGTGAGATCTTGACGGATGGAACTCTGTTCTGTCCAAGTCGAGGAAGTCAGGGTGTTGCCTTTACTGGACACATTAAGAACTTTAATTAGTTGGACACTTGGCTGAGTCACGTATCATCTAAAGAAGCCCAAAAGTTTCCAACAGAAGGTCAGCCCAGAGCAGCGATTCATCAGCGGAGATATGACGCCTGTTGTTCAGAGGGGCTCTCAGACATGAGAAAGGCTGTTTTGGGCAGGCAATCAACAGAGAGCCTTCACAAGTGCACTAAAAGCCTCTCACACAACAATGCTTTCATGTATAATTGAGGAGCGGAGAGAAGTATGTGTTCCTTGCCCAGGGTAATGAAAAAAGTTGCTCAAATGTTGTATTGTGGCAGATATCCAGGCTGCAGTCAGCGCAATTGTCAACGCTAACACAAACGCAGCTTTGAGTTCTCACTGTACAGACCGGTGCTCTGTCCGATCCTGACCCAATCTGGTGTCCTATTCCTGTGGCACTATTGTCAGGTAACTCAACACTCCAGACTGGGTGCTGGATTGGAAGCGAACTAGTTCTGTTGAAGTCTCACTCCTCCTCTGCAGTCGTCTCACACACCTGTTCCACCCTGCCTGCGTTCTCTTCTTTGCCTCCCCTCATCTCTGCCCGTGTGATCTATCAAGCAGAACAATGCACACACCTGCATTGAACAATCTCAATCACAAACTCAATAAATATTACACCTGTATATTCAAGTCATTCCCTATCAACCCCTCCCCACCACCATGACCACAGGATAGGAAAAATGGTGACTATCCCATGACATCACCAAAATAAGCAAGTTCATTTATTCAGTATAATCTGTTTATGCATATCTTAAACATATTTTGACATAAAATACAGTGGTACCTCGGTTTTCGAATGTCCTGGACACAAATCGGAGTTCAAACAAAAATTTCGATTTTTTTTTTCCTTCTGATTTCCAACGAAAATCCAGAACTCGAACGCCCCCAAAAAAGCCAGAAAGCTGACCCACAACGCACTTTGTTATTGTGTATAATGCAGCCTCTGTATGCAGACGTGTCCCGGTAGCTACATTTACTGACTGTTTTTTCTTCATATTGAGATGTAAAACCTTTCCTGTCTCCGCACTGGACCGTGGTAGAGTGTCACAGGGGAGGTGCTCGCTCTCCACACCTCCGAGGCTGGAGCACACTCCAGGGTTTGATGTCCTGTTGTGGGCTGGAGCTGGGACAGGGATGAGGCGAGTCTGGGACAGAGCGTTACTTGGTTTATGACTTTGTCACAGCCAAACTGCACAGAAGCGCACATTCAGAGCTGGACACGCACCGGGCACCTCTTCACTTCTGGAGAGACGTCACTCACTCAGCAACCCCTCCCACATGCAGCGGCCACACACATAGAGGAACAGTGCACCTGCAGCAGACACTCTACATTCACTCCTACAAAAGCCTATTTTAAGCCTTGGAACGCATTATTTCATTTTTCATTCATTGTAATGGGAAAAATCGATTCAGATTTCAAACAAATCGCTTCTCGAACGGCCATCTGGAATGGATTGTTGTCGAGAACCAAGGTACCACTGTATATGCAAATATTAAACAAAGCCAATTGTTCCCCATTTTATTTCACTTTTTATTTATTTCAATACTAACCTAAGGCAATAAAAAGCATAGAAACGAAGAGTAGGAGATTAATCCCCAAAATAGAAGGTTACATTTAAGTTGAAGTGAGAATTGAGCTGGTAAGTTTACTCACTTTGATTAGTTTCCTAGTTTTTTGTTGATCGTTCTGAGACACCCAGTACATCCAGTCAATGGGAACCAAGCCACACTAAGCAGAGGTCTGACGTGACTTATCAAGCAACGGTTTGATAAAACACAAAACTGCTTTTTGGATTTTGAAAATAAAACAACAAAGTACTATCCCGCTTTTAAAATTCAAACTTCAGCACGCACTTCCTTTCAGACCTCCATTTCAATCCCGCGTTGCGTTGACTCCCCCTACTGACTCTTCACTGGATACTGAACTTCCACCTTGGGGATGGGCTGATAAGGCTTCATGAAACAGTGTTCTCATTTTCTGAGCCAATAGATGGTACTGGAGGCAGTAAAACCTTTGGATTTGAACAACCAACCTCAATTTTTCAAACCACTTACTGAGCACTGAAAATGAGGACAGTTTCATGAGGCCTCACTAGCTTCAAAGGAACGTTTACAGGGCTGAGATGGAAAAATATGAACATTGCTGCAGAGTATATTTTATAAGCTTATAATTTGACAATATTGCAGGGAAACCTCTGATTTTTGAATTTGATTTGTCTTGAGTGCACCTATTTTTTATTGTCTAATTCATCATCCCTCCATCAAAAACATTGGATTTTTACTCCAAGATTTCCAGTGAGGAGGTATGAACTGCTTTGGTTTTGAAGTCTTTCTAAATGTGCTGTAATGAACCCAAGATGCGAGAGAGACAATTACCCACTCAATCCTGCAGAGCTTCTCAGAGGCTCTGTGAAAGAGCCCTCCATGCTTAAAAGAGACATATAATTCCTCTAGATTGTAGTTTTGATGTATGTGGAAGGGTTAACACATCACACAACATCTCTCCTTTCTTCCACCAGAGAAATTCCTGGGTCACCAAGTCCACAGCTACAGCCAGCTCCTCTACGTCACCTTCACCTCGGAGACCTCCGAGCTCCTCCCCGACCATGCAACTCTGCAAATCCAAGGTTCCGGAATGACTGCATTCGCTCATCTTTCACCTCAACCACTGCTCGCTCATGACCTGGGTCTCACACCGCGGATCACCTTCATTGTCAGGTACATGGATGCTGACACGGCCTGTCACTCTGAGCAAAGACACTCATACAGAAATAGATCATTGAGGATGGAGCCTTTTTTTCATGAAGAATGCGCAATATTGTTGCTCTTATGCATTGACTTTTATACAATGAAATCAGCAGAATTATGCAGACAATCGCTAGACAGAGACATTTTTCTTCTTTTTCTTTGTTCATATCTCATCTGGGGCACTTTGCATACAATCACATGGAATACTGGTGTCTGCATCGGCAACATTCTTCATCTCCAAACAGTTTATGGCCATATTGAGTGAGGCCTGTACAGAATGAAATAAAGTGCCCTAATAGTGTTAGATCACAGAGAATTTAATTCAAGTTCAGACTTTTTTACATGAATCGGCTCAATGTGGAAATCTGGCGAGAGAAATGGGTTTCTTCCGGTGAGAAACGCAAACAAGTTACTTCAGCATCTGTTTCTTTCCTCTGTGACTGTCTATATGAAGCAGGTTAACCAGGAATAAATGACGATAAGCTCACGGTTGAGGCTGAAATGGTTCCAAATGTTTATCAAAGTTAGGATGTTGTTCGGATTTACACCTGCCCTATTGCGTCAATTCAGGACTGGTGAAGTAGCCATGGGCCGATTCTGAAATACAGTGGTACCTGGGTTCTCGACCACAATCCGTTCCAGACGGCCGTTCGAGAAGCGAATTGCTTGAAATCTGAATCGATTTTTCCCATTACAATGAATGGAAAAAGAAATAATGTGTTCCAAGCCTTAAAATAGTCTTTTGTAGGAGTGAATGTAGAGTGTCTGCTGCAGGTGCGCTGTTCCTCTATGTGTGTGGCCGCTGCATGTGGGAGGGGTTGCCGAGTGAGTGACGTCTCTCCAGAAGTGAAGAGGTGCCCGGTGCGTGTCCAGCTCTGAATGTGCACTTCTGTGCAGTTTGGCTGTGACAAAGTCATAAACCAAGTAACGCTCTGTCCCAGACTCGCCTCATCCCTGTCCCAGCTCCAGCCCACAACAGGACATCAAACCCTGGAGTTTTTTCGGGGGAGTTCGAGTTCTGGATTTTCGTTCAAAATTCGAAGCAAAAAAATCTTTAAATTGTTGTTCGAAGTCCGGGACGTTCAAAAACCAATGTACCACTGTATGTGATAAATGAAGCACACACTCTGACACCACAAACCTCCACAAAGATGCTTGAGTCCAGCCTCAACCTATCTTCAAAATAAGTTTTCTTTTGTTTTGTTTTGGTTTTTTTTTTTAAAGGTGGTGATACACATCACTCCCAAAATTGAATAATTTGTTCCTTGTCCCATTTCACATATTTCCTGAAAGATTCATCCCAATCCATCCATAACTTTTCAAGCTATTTTGAACACAGGCAGACAAACAGACCAACACCATCAAGAACATAACCTTGACAGAGGTAACAAATTAAATAATACATTTCCTTCACTCAGCAGCAGACAACTACTATCACCCAGTTCAGAAACAAATTTGTATACAAGATTCATTCACAAAAACATTGTAAATCGCTCCAACTATTCACAACCACCTTCTTCTCTCACTCCATCTCTTATCTGGTTCTCGTGATGCGGGACTTCGTGCTTCACAGAGAGGAAGATGTTTAACATTTGAAACGTGAATAAGCCAGGGAAGGTGGAAATACAGGCTGGGTCCGCTTTAAGAATAGTGAAGAGTGTGTTTTCAACATTTGTCAGAGAGGTTGGACCTGCCAGTTAGGGGCCCTGATACGAAACATTGTCTGATGTCGAGGTGTGACAGTGTGTGTTGCAATCACCCGCCTGCTATTGAAATAAAGCTCGTTGCAATCAAACGGACATAGTGACATGGTTCGTGGCACTTGGAGCTAATGGGGCTTGCCGGAATTGCTGCTAGCAACCTGCCTTTTTTCTTTCCTGGCTGTCTAATATCGGTGTATTTTGAATGTGGCAGTGTTGATTGCTGAGACAAATTGTGTTTTGTCCAGAACCAGCCTACTGTCTGGTGGATTGCATTGTACGTCTTGTCCTGAAGCTGGTGTTGATACGTTGCTGTTTTTCCTCTTCCTCTGTTTGTCCATCTGTTGGATCTGTTGAGTTTATCATATTCCTCTTTTAATTCATCTTCACTTGTGTGTTCTCTAATTCATAGCCGTAATTCTGGAAAAAAAAAAAAAAAACACGAGGACATCTGTGTTTCGATCACGTTTGCTCTTCATGAGTGGGTTGCAGCTCAGGACAGAATGTCTCAGAACATCGTGGACCCAGCAGTAAATCAGCAATCTGAAACCAGCTATTTTGCCTTGTCCCAGATTTACTTTGGAGTATTTTACCCTGCGCCTTTGATTTTGTATGGGATTACCTACTTCATTCCTGACGTCTGTGTTCCTTCTGTTACATATATATGTGTGAGTGACTCCGTATTCCACTCCATTCTTCTTAAGGTCTTTTCTTCCAGGTGACATCTACTTTCCCTGTCTAACTCAACCCATAAGTCATATTTCTCAGCATTGACTATTTTGAAGTGGACCATCGCGTCCTCGAGTGACGCAGGAGCCAGCCATCTGGGTTGCATGTTGATGCATTTCGTGTTAAGTCGAAGAACATTTAGCCTTTTGTCGCATTTCCAGAGGCAGCACGTCTCATAAGAACAAAGACAGAGGTTGAGGCTGGTGTGAAGTCTCCTTTCAGTTAACTTGCACCTCATGTTATCATGTGCTTCACAAACATGAACTGTCAAATATACTAAGGAACTTCTAATATGGAATGATGTAGAATTCAACATCAAAAGCTGAGACACTACTGATACAGTGTTAGAGCCATTGTAAAAATGTCTTTTTTTTAATCATTATTATTATTTTTCTGCGCTAAAGAAACACTTTGATGAACTCTTTTATGAACAGACTAACTATAAAAAGGATGAATACATTTCCAGAAAAACTTCAAAAAGCAAACAGCACAAACCAGGAATCTTGACTTTATTATGTGCATGAGCAGCATTCACCCTAATGCTCATGCCCTGCATTCATCACAGCAGTGGAGGACTTGGTGACCACCGTCGCCATTGTCTGATGACTCTCACCCACACTTTCTAGATTATAGTGATGCATCTTGCACCCATCGTTTTCACAGGTGCCTTCACCATTTCAACTTTATGGATCATAAAGCACATATAGAGTTGGGTTTGGTGGAGTGGTATGAGGATACGTTTGGAAGGTGGCAGGTACAGTTGATGGCTTTCTCCAATATCTCCAGAGCATGCAGCACTCCATCTGCTCAGTTTTCTTTGCCCTGGTGCACGCCTCACTAACCCAGTGTCACTCTCCTTTGCTTTATTACCTGCTAAAAAATGGATTCAGCGTAGAAGATACAGGAAGAGGCCTCTGTCCAGCCTCTCTTAATGAGGTGCTCCTGGCAGCTTCCTGTTCTGACTCTTGAACTTGAACCGGCAGGGAAATATTCATGACTTACACTGCCATTACAATGGCATCCTGGGTCTCTCATTGATAAGGAAAAGCTGGGCAGAGCAGAGAGCAAAGGAATTGTGACTTGGTTTTCTCATTTCCTCGAGAAGTTGAGAATGGCATCAATCATCCTGCTCCTCCCGCTTAAAGTGATCCAGGTGAAAATGGAATATGTATTTCACCCTTGTCTTCCAGCATATAGACAGGCTCACCCACAAACCCGGTTATTTCATTGACTGATCAACAATAGAAACATAGTTATTTTCAACGCATTCTCACTCCAAAGGTGTCAAATAGTGACTCTTTTCAAGTGACTTTTGCATCCTGTACTGACGCCAAAGTCAGTCTTCCATGCTGGATGCATTGGGAGAGGATCAGAAGCCATTAACACCAAAACGCCTGGCCAAAAAAAATAGTTGCCACCAAAAAAGGGTCATACACTCTAACATTTTGTTGGACCGCCTTTAGCTTTGATTGCAGCATGCATTCGCTGTGTCATTGTTTCGATAAGCTTCTGCAATGTCACAAGATTTATTTCCATCCAGTGTTGCATTAATCTTTCACCAAGATCTTCCATTGATGATGGTAGAGTCTGACTGCTGCGCAAAGCCTTCTCCAGCACATCCCAAAGATTCTCAATGGGGTTCAGGTCTGGACTCTGTGGTGGCCAATCCATGTGTGGAAATGATGTCTCATGCTCCCTGAACCAGTCTTTCACCATTTGAGCCCGATGAATCCTGGCATTGTCATCTTGAAGTGACACGTTATATTGAGTGAAGGGGGCACCAAGCCCAACATCCATCTTTCTTTTAGGTGATGCACTACTAGTGATGGCTAGATGAGGCATCATGAAACAGTATTGCAGGGTTGATGGAACAGTCTCCTAATTTTCTGAGGCCACTAGATGCCGCTGTGATTTTAGAAAGGATGTGGGGTTTCATTGAATTAGTTGTTCCGGTCCAAACATTTTACAGCAGACAGCGCCATCTGGTGGCCACTGAAGTTCAGGACACTTGTTTCATGAAACCTCATCGACCTATCACCACACGCTACCCACAGTGGAAATAGTATAGGCTTTTATTTGCCATCATGCAAAAATCATAATTCGACTCATAAAACAATTTGGCACCACAAATCATGCATTTATTCATTCACAAACCTAAGGCCTGACTACAGCATCAACATATTCTACATCCGCCAATAACCCAGCAAGGTTGCATTTTTTTTATCTACGACAAGAGCTACAGACTTTTGAAAAACATTCCTGCTACTCAATACAGCAGTGACAAACTCTACTCAAACATTTTTACCGGGCAGGATATCAACATGCTCGCTTTTAGAAAAATTTAAAATCATTTTGATCAGAACATTTGTTCAAGAAAAGCAGCGCAATGAACAGTCCAAACCCGCCACTAGTACATGCAGTTCCTTGCTAAAGGGAACAGTCGACTCTCACCTTCAGCAATATCTGCTGTCTCAAACACTTTCCTATTTGTTGCTGATCTTTGGCTCTTAGCTATTTGTAGAACTCTTCCACTGCCACTTCCTCAGCGAGAAATCCTCCACCAGTGTTTTTGGATTCACATTAGACGCCGGCTTGCTCTTCTGCAGGCGCTCCTCTGCTCTCTCGCTGTATACGGGTCATTCTGGAGGAGGGATAGATAATGAGCCACGTTTTTTGTGGAGCGATATCATTACGCTTGTCAACCTGGGTACAGCTGGCCTCCTCACCACATTCAACCTCTTAACTCTATTTCGGTTGTCTTCCCCCACGTGGCATAGCATCATGTTGCCAGTAATCCTACTCACTCATCCCACTCTTCTCCTCCTTCACACTCTATTGTTTCAATCTTTTACCCGTCTTCTGTCTTTAATTTGCCTCCTTTGTACCATCAGAACAAACATTTCGAGCCCATCAAACCTTTAATATTTCAGATGAGATTGAGTCTAATGACCATGCCATGTCACGTTTGCACATTTCTGGAAGGTCCCATCAGTGCCAGCGCCATGATTCCTAGTTAAAGTACACTCCTTTTCAGTTTTGACTCCAGAGCAGTTTTGGCCAACTAAAACTATCATTCTCCTTCAATATGAATGGTTTGCGTATCTGTCAGTGGGGTGAGCAAATACAGGAAAAATATCTGGTTCACAGTATCTGCCATTCTTTTTGCTCTTGTTCAGAAGATTTAAATAAATCAGCATTTTCTTTCTTAAAACACTGTATATCATTGTAACTATACACAGTATTATAGATGCCATATAAACAAGGGTCAGGTTTGTTAAACCCTGTCCAGGCTGCGAGGAAAACCAATGAGCAAGGAAGTCAGGACCTCCAGACTGTGTCAAGAAATGTGTTGAAACTGCAAAGAAATGGTTTATAATGGCCTCAATTCAAAACCTGAATCGTGGATTTTCACTTTTTGCTGAGCGTATGGAATGTTTTTTTTTTTTTTTTTGTTCTGGATGTATATGAAGAAAAATAAAGTAAAATATAATATAATATAATTCTATAATAATTAATAATATTGTCAGACTTGATTTTTTTTTAATCCTAAACGTATATCACAAAATCAGAAAGGAAAAGTTAAAATGCAAAAAGGAATGTTTATTTTACATATCATATAATGATTAATGATGTTAAGCAACCACAAATGTTCAGAAAAAAAAATATTAAAGAGAGACAAACTTTAATTTGCGTTTTGAATGAAAATATTGTTGGGACTTCAAAGATTAACTCGGGTCTCTCAATGAACAGAGAAACTGTATGAACCATGCTACAGTTTATGTATTACATGTATTCAAAGAAATGTATAGAAAATTATTATTAATAAATGAGAAGAACTATTAAAAATAATATTTTTTTTAAATCATTGTTTTGACCTTTTCATTTTTTTTAAATACATATTGCACACATCAACCAAATGCTAGCAATAACATACTTCTCTGTTCAAAGGTCTAAGATTTGGCAGCACCTTTTGGTTGCGCAGGCAGTTACGGGGTGAACAGCAGAGCACTTTAAATATCACGTGAAATAGAGAAACACAACACTGTGTCTTGTAGACTCACACTGAGAAGACAGAGGGTTTAGCTTTGACGCCAGTCAAACTTTGCTCCATAATGTGTTGGCTGATTTATGTCAATGCAGTTATCTTTGAAACAAATTACTCAACATAAAAATCGTCCCTAATGAAAGCGTGCATTACGGGGCCATTTGTCTTTTTCAGATTTGCCCAAACTATGTGGCACCAGTGTATTTTGATGTTTGACAGAGCAGGGAAGGAAGTCTCATCCATCATACCGCCATGTCTGATGTACCTGCGCTCCCCATCCACGTGCCCCCGCGTCCAAACAGGCCCCCGGCATCACTTCAACCGCGGCATAAATGCCACGACGAAATTGGCAAATAATAGAAGTTAGGGCTGTTTTGCCTCGCAGCCTTGCTTGGTATTAATTGCACAGCCGATTATGAATCAAAGTTAAATGGTTATACACCTTTTCTGTCTGTGAATATCCATCAAACGCTCAATTGAAATGCCTGCAATTGGTGAAGGAGGCACATTTGCTTCCTCTTGCTGCTCTGTTCTTCCTCTGCCGATGTGATACGAGGAGGTTCAAGTTGAGTCAGGAGTGTCAACAGCACGGAGAATAATCCTGCCGTGACAAGATGAAATATCAAGCTCAACAAGACGATGAACATGAAAGTGTTGGATGTCACTAACTATTTGAGTCCTAGATTTGTCCAGTTTAAAAGTGAGGTGTCTTAGATTTTGGAATAAATGAGCATAAAAAATATGTTTAAAAATCTCAGTCTTTATACAAGCTTTGAAACAAACAAGGGATGATGACAAGTTAATCATTGTACATGTCATATCTGTTCTGAATTATTTAAGAGTCTTTTCTGTGGAACAGTCGCCCTCTAAATATTTCAGCTGCACAGAAACTAGAGCACTTCAAGACGGAGATTTTTAAATGCGCTCTGAGTGCAAATTGTATTGCTTTCATTGTATCATGTTATCACTCAGAGTCTCTGCCTTTAATGGTTACTTCAATCCTTTTTCCTGTCATTTTTAGGAAGAGCTGACTCCAGGATGAGGGTTTAGATGTTTTAGGTGTTCCGAATGACCATTTAGGTCGGTGAAGTTTCATCACTCTGTGAGGTCATGAGCTGTATTGTGTGTATGTTGTGCAAGTCCAGGCCCACTATCACATTAGATGTCATCGATATTTCATATGCTGTCAAATGATATTTCTAAAATATATGGAAGTGTGTCTGTGCCATCGGATATTGAAAGTTAAACGGTTAAATTCCTACTCAATATCCAATGGCACAGATATACTTCCATATTAAGACAAATGTTTGGCAGTTCTTACGTTCATTTGTTCAGGTAGGGCATGAAAAAGAAGAAGTCATGTGACTCACTGGGAACAGGGGAAATCCCTGATCTCCTGACCTCGAACTCACAGCTAAAGCAGTTGCAGTTTGCTCCTTGCCGCTTCATATTGTTTATGCTTCAAAGTTCAACGTGATTCAAAGCCTTCAAACAATATTTTGAAATTTTGCCAGAAGTGTGTTTACTTTTTTAATATTTCCTGTATGAACGATTATCTTGACCAAAACCGCAGATGAAGTGGCGCGACGCAGTTCGGCAGCTGCGCGGTGTGGCTCATTTGGCGTGAGTCGTTTTGCATTGATTCTATTTCATGGCTAAAGCACTGCTTATGTTATAAATCCAGAGTTATAAACAGATTGTACTGTACAGTATCAGACAGCTGAACCTTTATTGTGGAAGCAAAAATGTATAGGTGGGATTCGCAATGTATAATGTGGAAGTTTTCACCTAGTGGAAGAGAATTGTTGTCTTTTTCGGGTTCTTTTTTTCCCTGTCCGTCTCATACAGTAGGATACCTTGACGTGGGTGGGTATCTTTATTAACTGGCTCAAATAAGAGCAAAAGTATTTGTAGGAAATGAAAACTAGAGAATCCTTGGTGGAATTTTGCAACACATTCACCCGGGGTGTGATATATTATGCTGACGCTGAAGACAATATTACATGCTGCCTTTGGTGTCAGTATTGGACGCAGAAGTCCAGGTCAAACCAGGGTTTTGGAATCCCTAACAGCAGAAGATTGACGGAAAAAGAATTCATTTATTTAGTGTTTGTCTCTGGCAAATAGAAGACAGCTATTCATATTCCACTTAGAACTGAGGTTCCATCACAGGGATTCCAATTTAGTTTGCAGCTCATACAGTCATACGTGACCCAGTGAACGGCCACGCCGCACTGACTTAGCGTTTGTGGAATCACTCGGCTGTACAAAGCAGCTGAAAGGTTTCTTAGTGCATCACTGACACAAACATGAACAGTCCCAGAATTTCAAAAGAGAGAGGGCTAACATTCCACTCAAATCTAATCTGTATCATCCTCCAGCTCTGAAATGAACTTCATGCCAAGCGGGACTGAACAGGTTTACACATTTAGACGCCATGAATGCAGATGCTGTCGGTCAAGAGGGATGCGGCGCATCCACTCATGTTTATTTATCAGCTTTGGAAAATGAATCACATTGTATTCCATCAATTTTTTTTTCTTTTAAAGCACAGGACTGGCTTGGATAGTTTCAGATTCTGCCACCAGATGGCCACATGCATCTCGTCCGGTGCTGTAATTTGCACATACTCTCATGGGCACGGGGCAAGAGGTAGTACCAAGCTCTCGCAAGGTGTAATGAGATCTGTGGAGAACTTCTTCAGAGACCAGTGCTAAATGACAATCCCTGTCCCCCAAGCTCCAATGAATCTCAGAGATGGAATCAAAAGGGTCTTTTAGCCCAGGCTTTTGGTGCTGGGGGCGACTCATTACTGGTGTGCAGTCACCGGAGACAGCCATAGAGAGGCTCGGCCCGGTTCAGGGTCCAGTAGACAACGATGATGACGCGATCTTCTTAAGAAAAAAAAAGCCAGAAATTGGAACTTTTGCAAAAATAATAATGAGAATGGGAGAACTTGAGGAGCGTCTAAGAGATCAAGCAGGTGACACATGGCCTCCACTTCGCCCGTGTGCTTGAATGAAATATTCTCAGTTTTGATGAATGAGGTGAAAAGGTCTTTTTTTAGGTACAAAACGACCTGATGAGAACTATGACCATTCCCTTCACGATTTCTGCTGTTTTTGGCACTCAGAAAGGAATACTGATTGTTTTCTCGACACTGTGACAATCCCTCAGAAGGAGATCTCCACACCCATTCGCAGAAATCCCCTCATCAAGTTCATCAGTCGCCACATTCATCTTCAGTTTCAACTCCAACCGTGCGGCTTCTACAACGAAGCGGCTGATGTATGGATTTGTCCAGACTAAAGTATACTGAGCCTCGTCACATCAAACCAATGAAATAACAGGTGTTTTATTTACCACAAAGAGCTCAAAATCCACTGTTTTCACCTATGTGTCCGCAGCCCCGCCCAAAAAAACGATCTCCTGGTGGACTGGAGACGAGAAGCAGCAGCTGAAACCGGCTGTGGTGTCAGAACCTGGGACACACCGGCAAAAACAGAACATTTTGAGGGCTTTGGTGTCAATAAAAGACGTGAGGAGTTCATGATTCCCGTTCAAAACGCTGCCCAGTCTGTTTCATGAGTCAGTCGCCATGCTGGACCCCGTTTTCAAAACTACCGTACTTTCCGGACCATAAGCCGCTACTTTATTCTCGTGGTCTGAACCCCGCGGCTTATACAATGACGCGGCTAATATATGGATTTTTACTAGGGATGCTCCAATCGTTCGGCCACCAATTGTGAAAGGCTGATCTCAGCGTGATCGGTGAATGCCGATCACATGTGACAGCCAGCACTCTGATGAAGCACCGCCCATGGTTTGCGATGCATCCGCTCCTCCCTCCCTCCCTGCCAACTCGCTGCTACAGCATATCTACTGTGGAGGGTTTTTTTCAGTCTGTCATGTAAAGTGTGCATTCTGCAGCACATGCACACTATAAGGCGTCAACGCTACGAATTAAATACGACACATGAAACACCAGCATTTGACACAGCACAGAGAGTTTTCCGTGCTCATGAAAGTGAGGAAGCAGCAGTCACTCGCAGACACTCGCCGGTCTGAGTGTGACAATTGGAACGCGACGCATATTGCCCAAGAAATAATCATTAATTTCACCGCGCCAGATGACCAGCCTTTCTCTGGTGTCATTTTAAGATGGAATCAACTGTGACCAAATCTGCTGCTGTTTTGCGTGTGTCAGATGCAGTGTTCATTTTCCACCTTAATCTGAAAGTTTTGCAAACGTAAAGAATGGGAACTTTTATGAAAGAAGTTGAAGACAGCTGCTTCTGCTGAGTGTTCTTCCTGTCTCTGGGAGCATGCTTCATTTTTACAGTCTAAAGAGCGTCATGGTGGCAAAAATGTTGAGCCTCGTCACCAATGACATCACGGGCGTTTTATTTACCTGTAAAGCGCTCAAATTGCGCTGTTTTCGCCCGCGTGTCCGCAGCTCTGCCAACAGAGACGATCTACTGGAGGGTGAAAACAGCGCATTTTGAACACTTTAAATGTAAATGAGACGTGAGGAGTTCATGATTCAAGTTCAGAACATTGCCAAGATTGATTCATGAGTCAGTCTCGATGCTGGCCCCCAAAACTAAGGATCACTAGAGGATCACCGGAATAGAAGCTCATGCATTTTCTGCAGCGCAAGACAGCACCAGTCCACCCGCGGCTTATGGGCCGGTGCGGCTTATGTACAAAAACGATCTATTTTCCTTCTTAAAGTCTGTGGGTGCAGCTAATATAGTCTGGAAAATACGGTAGTTGCATGAGTTGTGATCCTCATGCATTTTCAGGCTGGGTGCACCACTGACCTTTCTACAGCACAGACAGCACCACTGCACCCGTGGCTGATAGATCAGTGCAGCCTATGTATGAACAAGATCTGTTTTCCATCTTAAATCTAGTGGGAGTGGCTAATATGCCGTTGTGCTCTCTAGTCCAGAATTTATGGTCACTTTATTGAGTTTATGTTTTTGTTTTTTCCACGTACCCAGTTGCGGTTCAGATATTGATCATGTTTCAGATGGTAAAACCTACATTGTGCGAGCTCATGAGCCCAAGAACGGAGATGCGTACAACTGTGTTTCTAACTTTGATTTCAACTCTGAAATGAGTGCAACACCCCTCCCCGTCTTCGCTGTGGTTCTTCTTCTCACTGTCTCAGAGTGGGTTTGTGCTGGGCCTCCCCCTCGTGATGATCTCTCATTCTCCACGGAGCGGCCTTAATTACAACGCGGCTCTCTGCGCTCTGCTTGCTGCTGATTAAACGGGACAATGACGATCCGGTGGGAAAGCCTGACTGGGAGTTTGTTCACTTTCATGCCCACCCTGCTTATCTCTGTCTGACCGGCTCCATTACTGCGGCGCTGAGAGCCAGTTTGTAATCATCTCTCTTTATTACTGTGCCTACATGCTTGGCAGGGGACGGAGGATCAATGAAGAGTCTGTGGTTACCCTAACAACTCACAAACACCAATGGACGGCTCAACATGCATGCATCATTTTTGGAGATGATGTGTTATGAACAATAGCTGAGCCACAACACTACATTTCATACCTCCTGTTGAAGCACTTTGTGTAATCTCGTGACGTGGGAATGAGCTCTATCCCCGGCAGGAGGTCGGCAAGTACCTTGCATATTCAACTCACGCATCTTTCATCATGTGGGCTCTATCATCTACCGTAAAGAAAGAGCTGAGCCAAGAGACAAAGGTCGCCATTAGTATGAGGATTCATGCTAAACTAAAGACCTAAACAATAAGGTCACGGACACAGCCGGCTGAAAGGAATATCGTCCGCTATGTGGTCGGACAATCCCAGACATGGTGCTGTGGTTACATCTCACATGAATCTGTGATCAGTCTTTGTTATTTTATTTTATTTTATTTTATTTTATTTTATTTTATTTTATTTATTTTTATTTTATTTTATTCTGCACTTAAATCCAAAGCACTTTCCAAGACCACAGACCATGGAAATAAAGCTGTTTCTGATTTGTCCTTGGAATCCAAGATCCAAGATCACAAACATACGTGGAAGTTGTTCTTGTCATGGGGAAATGATGAATGAACTGATGTGTTAGAGAAGCAGCTCACGTCAGAATCCCACCACTCTCAGCTGCATCCACACATTTCACTCTGAGGACTTCAGGCCGTGACCAGGTGCCTTTCTCCTGTCCGTCTTAACATTCTCTTTAAAGCAAAACCAATATGTGGTGCATGTGCTGACTCCAGTAAGAATGCAACTTTAAAATTGTCAGATGATAGCATTTATGTTGACAACGCTCACAACACACGCTCTGCGTGTGATGTTGTCGTGTCCTCCAATACAAATGCAGGACACTTTTCGGGCAGTTAAAGGTCACAGTGGAGACACAGACAAGTCACATTTGAGTGGAAATGTGGATGGTTGTCGAAATAAATGTGACTTCTGGAAATAAATAAATCTGCAATGTCTGCATCTACAATCTGCAAAGAAATGAAGGATCTGTCCGTATCCACATTGACAAGTAACGTTGAGTAAAAATGGGAGGAGGACTTGCTGTGCCAACCCCTGATAGGATAAACGCCCAAATATAAAACTTTTTTTGGTCAACTTCTGGAAGATTTATTCTTCACTAAGTCACATCTCAGTTTGGTCTCATGCTTGTCACTTCCCGTCGTGGAACATGAGGCTTTGGAAGCGGAACTTTCATTCTGACTCTTTGGCCAGTGTAGAATGGCAGGTCTGACTTCAGCACTGTGGAGATAAGTACAACAGAAACCATCAGCGGAGACAAAAAAAAATCTCTAAAAACTCAACAACCGAAACTTACATTTGGGATGCAAGCGTTTAAAGCAAACAGCCGAACAAACAATGCTAATCGTCTGGTGGAGACGGGAACCTTCCACGATGCCGCTCGTTCCCTGCGGGACAACAGCTTTAAAGCTTGTAAAAGATTTTCTTTTCGGTAACACCTGTGAGGAGCTGACACAGCACCTGTCATCAAGATGGAAAGAGTTCATGATACCTGCAGCAAAACAGGCAGATGTCAGCTGTGCAGTCTGGCTCGGAAGATCATCCTTCAGCAGATGGCAAAGCTCAATGATCAAGACCCTCGATGTGTCGAAGTCAGCACATCTACATTTTTTTCTGTCTCTCTCTCTCTCTCTCCTGAGGTGTATGAATCCTGGTGCTGCAGCAGAATCGTTGAACGTCAAGAGCATGTGTGATTTAAAAGCACTCGGTGCTTTTAATCCGAAATGATTTTTACTCACCTGTGAATTCTCCATTGTGTCCTCACAGGCTCCATGAAAGAGGTTTCCAGCCACTGCTGTCGGCGTTCGACTTCCAACGTCTCCTCTACAACCTGACTGACATGAAGATTAGCAATGCTGGCGGACAAAACTGTGAGTGCCAGAGAGGACTCTAAAGACATTTAGTCTCTTATTAATCTTATGGATTGTCATTAATAATTGTTGATGTCTGAGACAAGAGATGCCACTGAACACTTATGGACCCACTGGAAATTAGCCAGACCACTGTGTCACATGCCAACAGCTGATATGGTTGAGCTCGTGGTTACATTAGATAGCACTCTGTTCAGCTTCTGACAGTCATGGGTCACAGTCCTCGCAGCTTGGATCGAGAAGAGACTGACACCCCAGACAGGTCACCTGTCCATTATTGATGAGAACCCCTTACACATAATTAGAAGTCAACAGTTACCCTTTACCCAGACAGATGCTTTGATTTCCCCATTAGCACGGAATACGTCTGTTGAGCATCAATGCTTTTCCACTCATTGGCAGTTTACCTGTAGTGAATGAGCAAATTAAAGTCAGCCTGTGAGTAAAGTCACTGTGAGGTCCAACTCAAGAAGTCAGCAATTGTGTGTGTGTCTGTGTGTGTTTGTAAATGTGTGTATCGTGTGTATGTGTATGTTTCGTGAGGACATTTCCCCAGCCTCTCACTGCAAAACTAACCATTCAAAACATATGGCTAACCTGAAGCAGGACCTAAACTTAAACTTGAATTATCATGACCTAGTTATTTTGAAGGTTCAATCTTCAAATTTAGGCTTGGATTTGTGAGGACCAGCTGGAATGTCCTCATGAAGCAAAATGTCCTCAAATGTAGGTGTGGGTCCAAGGATTACTCCCGATAAGAATAGCTATGCAAGTACACAAGCACGCACACTCACAAAGACAGGGTTTTGTCAAGGATTGGTCCCCACAAAGTAGGAGGAACACACACAGACACACACACAAAGATATGCAAGTAGATATTTGCCATTATGAAGGAAAAATGTTTTGCCAAACATCACATTCTTGAATGACAGGTTTCGGGGCTACTAACGTTACAATCGGCTGTGAAAACCGCAACAGTTGTTGTCTTGATTCATTGACTTCAGTTTATTATATATTTTTTCATGATGCAGTTCACTACATTAAATCCAGTAATTCAATATCCGGGCTGCTTACATGCTGGAAAAAGACAAAACTCAGTCTGTTAACATTTGTAATTTGATCACTAAAACATTCGTAGTTGTTACTAGTGAGAAGTAAAAATTAATTATATAACATAATGAATTCCATATTTAATTGACTGGTTAAACCATTGTTGATTTTGGGCTCCTTTTAGCTACATACCTGTGATAGCAAACTAAAAGTCACTGAAGCAAAGTGTTCACAATTTTGAAAGAAAGTAGATGGGTTTCTGAAAGTGCTTTTGCGATACATTCCATTGCTTTTTCTGTTTTGTACCTTGTAAACAGAGAGTGAAACACGAGACGGGAGAACATATTCACGGTTACTTTATTAGATCAAGAGACTCAGTGAATGAACTGAAGCATATTGAATGTGAAGATGAGCTTATGTCGCAAGTATTTGGATATTGTCATGATTAGCGGAGGAACGGACCCAAGTGCAGTCAGTGCAGATTAAATTTAACAATTTAATCGATGAAGACAAAATAAATAAACTGACAGACAAGTAACTATGAACTAAAGGTGCCAGGAACCAAAACATGGACCGGGAAGAACACGCAGGGAACGGGGAAGAATCTGGAATCACAAGCCTTAAAACTGGGAGAACAGAAAACACACGCGGAGTAAAGCTCGACGAGGTGGCAATAAACTAAAAGCGCACACGAGGGGCAAACTAAGCGGATGTATCTTTAACTGAAAAGTGAGACCAATAACTGCTCACACGCGGAATTAATGGAATTTTGGGGAGCTAACGGAGGAAGGACGTGAAACAAAGAGTTGCGACAGAATAGGAATTCATGCGTCTTGGGAAGAGTTCACCTGAGTGGAGAGTGGAAGTCTACCATCTGGCAAACGTCGCTGGCGTCGGGAGGAATATATCCAAGGAGGGATTGATGAGACGATGAGCGCCAGCTGCGTTTGCCTGTAAAGTTGGATAGGGAGAGAGGAAACGGAAATGAGAGTAACAAAATAAAAGCAGGAGGAAGGGACCCAGAGGAAATACAAACAGTACAAAAACGGACAGATTAAAGTGCGGACATGACAGGTATAAAACAACTAGCTTAGTTTCAAGGAAAAATTATGTTTATAAACGTTATTTTTAAACTGGATTTTTTTTTAGATAAGGGCTGTTAGTATTTCAATGATTTTCCCTCCAAAGTAGAAAGCAATGATTCCACCAGAGTGTATGGGACTTCAGATAATGACCGGACAAGTAAGGGATGAGCGGTAATCACAGAGGATTCAGAACGGGAGGTGTAATCAGAACAGAGAGGAGCCGGAGTCTCAGATGGGAAAGTCTGCGGCACAAAGAGAACTCATTTGAATTTGCATGGACAGGGTTGTCCACGTTTGGGCTGTACAGGGTGAGGTCCTCACCCAAGCTTGTGGGGAAAGGACACACCAGCGGGAGCTACATCCCCCTCGCTCGATCACAGCGTTCTTTAATCCCAAATTGAGGCAGATTCATCGTGTGTCACAGCTTGCTCTGCTTCACATCACAGGGCCGAAAAACTCTGCTAATGATTTGTGTTCGAACTCCTGCAGCGTCTGAAGTGTGCCTCGTGGCTTGGGGCTGCACGGCATACCTTAATATCAAATTCCCATAAAGCTTTCCTCTCATCTCCCTGCCTCTAACCGTCTCCTTAACTCTTTAGATTTATCTCTGGACCAACAACTCTCAAGTCCCTCATTGCGGCGCTTTATTGTTTTAATGACTATGGGCTTGAAAGATGGAGAAAAAAATGTGTTTTGAACAGAGGGCGCACAGCAATTTCACGACTTTATGAGAAATCAATGGCTTATTGGCTCAATGTGTAAGGTGCCTATTATATTCTGAAGTCCAATAATCCGTCCTGCCGAATTAAAACTGTCGACTCCTCCGACAATCTCCTCGGAGGAAGGATGGATGGAGCCCGGTTTTACAGTGTGACCGAAAATGGGATGTTTTTTAATTAACGTGAATATTGTGTTCACTGACCAAAAACTCTTTTAATTGCACATTTCCTTGAGTGAATGACTCATTAAAATTCAGGTGGTACATAAGAGCCAAGGGTAGAGGCTAAAAGGAGTCACGGAAGAGACGGAGGACGTCGGGAAGGAGGCGGCTCGGCCAAATTACTCGCTGGAAATGAAGTCCCATCGGCACTTGAGGAAAAAGGTTGGAGCATGACTTTAGTGCCTCAAACAGACAAGTGTCCAGTGAGTGTGTCAATGTAGGCCGTGCTCAGAGAAGTTGGAAGAGAATCCAAACTACAAACTGATTTAAAGGGTAAGAAGTAGCGTTTTCATGAAGAGCATCTTTCATTTTTTAGGGGGAGCAGATGTCACAGTGAGATTTATCATTATATTTTAATATGAAATTATATAGTGTTTACGTCAGTGCTCCTCAACCTTTATAGCGCCGGTTTAATGTCAGACAATATTGTTATGGACCAGTATCTAAGGCCCGTAGCGGATGAGTAGAATCACTACAGCATCATAGAGATTAGCTCAATTTGAATATGTTAATAGACATATATAGCAGAATCTTTGTTGTATGTGCAGTAATGGAAGAATTACAGGAGCCAGGCAGCGGGTCAAATACAGTCATTTAATTTCACAGGATACAAAAACTCAACAAAAGGCGTCACCGAACCTGGAGAATGAAACGAACAAAGCCATCGGTACAAAAGGAGTCTGGCGCACGTTGCTGGAGTTCAGGTGTCTTTCAGCTCTTGACGCTTAACTCCACAACAGGAAGGAAGAGAGGAAACACAAAACGGGGATTCCAGAAACCAAAATAAAAGCAAATCATAACAAATCATTTTCACATACAAGTGCCATGGATATGTTCTTTGATACTGCCACATACAGAATCTTGGCGAAATGACGCTCATTTGACAGTAAATCCCGTAGTCCACTGCTTGATGGGCTGCAAAGCATCATTGGAATTGTTCAACTCACCATAACTCAACTCACCGTGGTCTTTAGTTTAGAGTGTTACACTGTGGTGTGAAAACTGTTAGCTGCGATCAGTTTATCAGTATGGCTTTTCGAATTTGCCACAATGTGTTAGCCGCGGTTCTGTAGCCCAGTGGTACCGTGGTCCAGTACGGGTCCACGCCCCGGTGCTTGGGGTCTGGAGTCTGTAGCAGAATAATATTCTGTATGAATAGGTTTAGATCAGATGTTAAATAAAAAATGAATAAATAAAAAAACTATCTGCAGTTATCTACAATTATCAATGAACAAAATTCAACTGTCAATTTTACTGGATTTTTTTAAAATGTTGAGTCCATTTAAGTGAATCAGTCTGTCCTCCAACTCCTGCATCTCGTCAGTGGATCTTCAACCAGCTGGATGCTGAATCCCCACGGGGGACAACATGGCCGATGTTCTCCCAGCAGCTCTCCTGTCCCTCTTCTCGTCTTGCTCCGCTGCCAGATTTATTCATTTGCAGTATCAAAGATTCCCTGAGTGACAAGCTTGTGTGTGCTTGTGACTGTTTTTTGTATGTGTGTGTGTGTCAACAGACAAAGCATTTATTGAGGTGATTGTTTAAAATGAAACTGTAGACTATCCGCTGTTAAGAGCAGATGTTGGACACACATCCCCAAAACACTCACACAAGCCTCTGAGGCGGCAAATTCTCATTTGTTCGTATCTCTTCTGTAACAAAAGGGCTCTGCTTGCTCTTTTCTCTCTTCTGCAGATACATCGCAGCTTGCTGGAGTGACCCTGACCTCCGCTTTGCCATCGTCTGGGACTTCTGGTGTTCGAGCTCCGTGGGTCGAATCGTGTTCGTGTCCCCCTGGGTACGCGGGGCAGTTTTGCGAGCAGTGTGCCGAAGGATTCACCCGGAGTTCACAGAGTCAGGGCCCATTTTCCACATGTGTGCCCTGCAGCTGCCACCAGCACGGGAACTGCCATCCAGAAACAGGTAGGCTCCGCAGTAAAACAGGCCGGGTCTGCGTGATGGGGCTTTTGACATGGCCTGTTGAAGAAAGGCATACTTGTTTGTCCATCATCACAACCTTGGCTATTTCGTCTTTTTACGTCAAGAAGTGCCTCAATTTGTAGTGAAGTAGCACTCACATAAACACTTTATTTCAAAATAACATAATATTTTCTTGGGATAAAAGCCACGGGCTAAATCCCAAATAAATTTAGTCAAAATGTCTCTCTTCCAATGCATCAGCTCAAAACCTGTTTCAGTTCAGTGGAAGAGGTATCAGCTGCCAGCCTCGGGGGGGAAAAATGTTATAGCATGTAAAGAAGCTCATTTTTACTCTTGCAAATGTTAAATCTCAAACTGTTAGGGTCATGCTGCCAAATCATTCCACATTGCTTGAAGCAACCTTTGACTCCAAGTTAGACTTTCTATCATCCTTGCGTCGGTTTTGTCCATTTGTTTTCTGGAGCGTGCTCATCCAATTTAACTCGACGCCTCGCTGAGCTGCAACTGGTGATAAAAAAAAAATAAGAAAGAGACAGCTGCAGCATCTGGCACAACAATATCCTCGACACCGCCACTCCGTCAAATTCTGGCCTTCAATGCCATTTAGGATTATTTCGCTGTCACACACTCTCGTACAAAGAAAAGCACGTCTCTAGCCGTGATTTCTCCTCAGCAAATGTATTTTTCCGATTTGCAAATTGGCATTACTTTGTAAAAGAGAGTTCTATTTGCTAAAAAAGCAGTGACTGAAATGACTAAGCTGGCAAAACCTGATTAACAAGATGCTGCCCATAATGGGACACTGACCAGGCAAATACTATAACCTTCGGGGGAAAGTTCCATCTGGAAACGTAGGCAAATGAGAGGTCAGGAACCAAGGTCGACCCACCTGTGAAACAATACAAAAGCCTGTGTGACCATTTGAATGTCATATCTCATAGTTCATGCCAGGAATTTGTTACTAAAGGCACCAGCTTGCTCACTTGGTGAAGCCCTTCATTCTTGAACACCCGTGCACTACTTGACAAATTTTGTCAACAACAACTTTTGACGGAATGTGTCTTGCTCGCTTTTCCGTGGGAATAACAGCTGAGAGAAATAGACTTTACAGCGTGTCCAAGGCACCTTCAGGCATATAGAGGACGGCTTAATGTCTCAACTGGCTTTTCTCGGTGTAGAGCAGCGGTTCTACTTGTCCAAGCTCCTCACTGCATCTCTTGCTGTACGTCACTTGGCGACACTTGTGAATCGTATCATGAAACAGTGTTGCAGGCTTGATGAAATGTGCAGGCGAGAAGTGATCAGTGATTTCACTGAGTTCTACTCCAAACATTTTATAGCAGACAGTGCCATCTGGTGGCCTCAGTAAATCAGGACACTGTTTCATGAAACCCCATCAACACTTCACTTGTGTCGACCATGACCACTGAGGGTAGGAATTTGTATCTACCAGTCTTTTGGCTTCGGGCTTCGGGCAGAAAGATCTCTCACCCCCAGCCTGGACATAACGTTTCACCCTTTTCAGGATGACAGACATGGTCCACTAAAAATGTAGCTCCGAATTGTGGTGAAAAATCCCTTTAATGTCGGCCAGTGAGACGTGTGAAACGAATAGAATATTTCATGACAGTTTGAGTGCCATTCAAAGCGGGACCGTGTTATACAAACAGTCCATTTAACGTGAGGTCCATTCATGAGCAGGTGTGAGGCATTCATCCACATTAGAGAGGTGTAATTGGTATTTTCATTGGCAGCTGGTAACACAATATGCAGGTCACTTAAAAGCCTGAAATAAGAGGCTGTATTACTGTCATGTCAGACCAACACCATATTTACAGGATGACGCGGCCATCATCATCCATCCATTTTCTACCCCTAACCCGGGGTTAGGAGAGCTGCAGCACGCGTTTCCACCGAGGTCCAATTGTTTTTATTGCAGAGAAACTTTCCTCTGGACTTCTGAAAACTTTGCCATGCAGCAACGCTTTAGTAAACTTCTGTTATTAAAAAGTAATTTCATAACTCACTGCTCAATACTGTCAGCGCTGGCTGCCAACTGTACTGACAGTTTTTTTTTTTTATTATTCCATTTTAATATATATAAAATGGATCTGGGTCAATAGTTTCATTGTTCTGAAGCAGCGAGCGAGCGCTACACGAGGCGAGGGATCGTCAGAGGTTGTTGAGACAACACTTCCTGTCACTGCGTGTCAGCAGGGAAGGGGGAAAAGACGCAGGCGGTTTGACTGCGGCGCTTTGCCGTCTCTCTAAAACTGACATGCAGTCATCATCACTTCAAGGGAATGCAGCTCAGCTAGCCCTCAGGAGCATTGGCAAGCCATCACTCAAACAGAGAAGTGTTCTAATTCGGCAATATCCGGATTTCACACTCATCAAATCATGAAGGCAACCTGGAAGGGTTTATGTGTGTCATCAGCTGACTTCAATTGGGTATCAATAAGTCAATAAGCAAAGGCTCTTTAAGTTAACTTCCTCACTTCTCTGGATTTTGACCAGCGAGCACAGGACTCACTCTATCAGACCCAGATGTTCATTTCAAGCGAAACCTTTGATAGCTGTGATGGATTGAACAACCTCTGGGCTTCAGGTGTTTTCCACAGCTGCTGAGATCCCGTCCAAGGCAGTCAAGCAGAGAACCTGTGCCCCGGCTGGACAGGAGCTGTTCATCAATGTCCAAGGCCATCAAGTGCTTGTGGACCACCACAGAGCCCATCTAGAGAGCCCTAAACCAGTTGCCAAGATAACCCATAACCCTGATCTCCAAAGTGTTTATGACCTGGGACCAAGCTGAAGATTGATATTTCTGAGTACAGATTCATCTTTTCATGGACAGAAAACAAATGAAAAATACATTGGCTGTTAACTAGCTTCAGCTGAACCAAGAGGTTCGGTCCACTTCTCACCGGAATAACACAAGAAATACATTTCCAGGACTTCTTGTGTTTTTGCAGCACGATGTCTTAACTGAGAGGGCATGCTTGCCATTCCAGTGATCTGGGTGTGTCACTCCATGGGAGTGGAGAAGGTTGCGGTGGAGAGGGATGCCTGGGCCTCTTCACTTCAGCTGCTGCAACGTGTTGAGTTGAGGGAAATATGGAGGGATGGCTGTTTTTTGTTTCGGTTAAGAGAACAAAAATAAGGTGCAAAAGTGGTGGCAGAGAAGAAAGATTAGGATTTTATTCAATAATGTTAATAAAAAATACAAAAAAAAACTTTCAGCTGTTGCATTATGTTGTGTGGCACTGCTACAACCAGTTTGCTGACGAAAATGTTGAACAAAAACGTGGTCAAAATATATATTAAGTTGACAGTCATATGGCTAGTATGCGATTCAGGTAGACGCACCGACGTTTTTTATCCATATTCCACAGTGCTTAAGTAAAAATGATGAACCTTATATATTGTCAGACCACAAATCGCTGAACACTTTTTCAGAACTCAAAATGAAAAAAAAGGAATTTCATCTATTGACCTTCAATAAACACAAAATAATGAGTGAAATATTTCAAAAGGAACCGCAGCTACGCTTACTGTCATGTGACTGGAAAACTGCAGCTGCTTGTTGTGTAAACCTCACCTCTTGTTTATGTTTGTGCGTACTCTGCTGCACGCACTCCCCGAGTCTTTCTCTTACTATCTCAGCCTCGCAGCTTGACACTCACCGCCCCCCCACCCCAAAAAATACAGACAAATATCCCTTCCAAGGTTCCATCTTTTTTATCTTTCCTCAATCTCCCCGTCTGCACCTCCACCCCACCAACTTAAAGTCTCAGAGATATGACCTAGTTAGAAGACGCCTGAAGCTTTGGCACTGACTTTCTGTTATGTTTGTCATGATGTGCGCGTGACTGAGTGTGTATGTGTATGTTTGTAGTCCGGAAGCCAGTTAGTGTGAGAGCCGGGCTGCCTCCTCCCTAATTAGACGCCTCTCAGCTAATGATGTCTCATTTGTGCACAGATTTCCTGCATCTCGTGTCTTTCTCACATTGTGGATGTATCTCTCATTCACACTGTCACCAGTCAATGTTTGTTCTCCCGAGTCTCCTGACACCTCCTCCTTTACACCTGCAATTACATCTGGTGTTCAACTTATTGCAGCTCTATGTAGAAGTGTTGAAGTGTTTTCAGTAGCTCAGTGACATCTCAAACCAGGGGAGTGTTGTGTGTTGTGTTTTCACTTCAGCAGAGACAAACAAGGCATGAGGGGAGGTGCACTGATACTGAGTGTGTTCATGAAACAGGAGACAAATCGGTACAGTGGACAGGTGAAGTTGCAGGATGCAGAGATGAAGAGGGTGGGGGGTTTTAAGTACCTAGGCTGAACTGTCCAGGGCGATGGAGAGTGTCAGAAAGAGGTGAAGAAGCAGGTGGAATCATTGGTGAAAAGTGTCGGTGTCGGTGAAGGGTGTCAGCAAGGATGAAAGGGAAAGGGTCCAAAAGGGTGGTGAGGCCAGCAATGTTGTATGGTTTGGAAACAGTGGCACTGAGGAAAAGACAGGAGGCAGAGCTGCAGGTAGCAGAGATGAAGATGCTGAGCTTCTCTCTGGGAGTGAGCAGGATGGATAGGATCAGGAAACAGTAGATCAGAGGGACAGCACATGTGCTCAGGTGTTTAGGAGACAAAGTCAGAGAGGCTAGATGGAGATGGTTTGGACATGTACAGAGGAGAGAGAGCCAGTACATTGGTAGGAAGATGCTGAGGTTGGAACTGCCAGGCAGAAGGTGGAGAGGAAGGCCAAAGAGGAGGTTTATGGAGGTGGTGAAGGAGGACATGAGGTTTGTAGGTTTGAGAGAGGAGGAAGCAGAGGACAGGGTGAGATGGAGGAAGATGATCCGTTGTGGCCACCCCTGAAGGGAGAAGCCCAAAGAAAAAGAAGAATATTCAAATATGATCAAAATGGATAGGTGAACCATCAATGAATGAATTTGTCGTGTCGTGAAACATTTTTTTGTCTTGGATGGATGTATGAATGGATGAATCACTAAAGTGACTGTGGTTCACCATATATTGGTTCAATAGATAATATGTTCATGAAAACTATGAATCGATAGACAAATAGGAAGCTTATGAAAAGACAGTAAAATAGATGGAGGAATGAATGAGTGAAAATGGTATGAATTGACGGCTTAGTAGATGGAGTTCATGACTGAGATTTGAAAATGTATTTCTGGTATATGATGAAGGGATGAAGTTGGGACTAAAATATGTTGCATGGATGTAAACACCTCCTTAACTTGGTCATGTGACAAACGTGTGTCATAACCCAACGGAGACACACAGAATGAATCAATGGAATAATGACGTTATGGCATCATGTGATGTTAATTATTTACATGTTTCACTTTAAAATGCTCTCAAGTCAAACTCTCATTGACTGTTGACTCTGGATCGACTGGTCGCTGATGGCCGCGTACCGACGTGTTAATGGGTGTTGGAGATTGATTACAGATAATGGAGTTCATTAGCGATTGTTGTGCTGAAATCTTCTGTGGGAGAAGAAGATGAGTCAGCGTCTGCGCTGTGCACCAGGATGTGGTGGAGAGCCGCCGCCGTAGCTCCCCACAAACGCCTTCTTTCTTCCACTGCCACAGCACCAACGCGAGCGTGAGGAGCGCCTGCACAAAGTGTCCTCTGAGTTCCTCATAACGTCAGTTTGTCTCCAGCAGATATGAAGCTTGTATGACTCGGTTATTTGTTGTCTTCCGCACTTGATGCTTCCTGATCGCACCAGTGTGCCGACGACGACAGGTGCATCTGCGTCTATGACACCAGACATCAACTGTTGAATCTTCACTTTTGGTTTCACTGTGAGAACTGTGATCTGCTGCTACTTCTGCTGCTGTGCTGCTGTTGCCACCCACCACTCATAATGGTGCGAAGGTAGTTGCTTCCAGTTCGATTACCACACTGTGGAAGTGTGTACGACTATGTGGCTGAGGTGATGGGGAAGAAGACCAGGGATATTTGAGAGCATTGCAAACAACTTGCAAGCTCTATTATGAACTGTGGACCTTCAATTAGACTCAGCCCTACACAGGTCAGTGCTCAGTTGTGTCCCATTTCTCATCCTAAGACTAGTACTGTCATGTCATTGGCTGCCGTGCTGTGTTTTGTTTCCTGCATATCCAGTGATGGAGATGTTTTGGAAAAGCCAGATCTAATGTTTTTGCAATCTCTTGCATCTGCGCTGATCATCTCACTTGAACCAACGGAGAAGAAATGGGCGGAGCCGAAGCAGACAAAATGTCCCTGTTGTCTGAACCAACATAGTTTTTAAATAAAGTACTTTGGTATCTTGGCAAATCTATCTACACTTCATATTCCTAATTTGTTTCAAGTCATCTCCGGACCCCCCTCATTTTGAAGGGATCATTTTAAGTGGTGAACGGCGAGTGCCCTCAGTCTTGGGAGTATTGGGCCAAACTACACTTACACATGACGCACAAAACCAAGTGTTAGGGTGAAAAATGGGACACAGTCTTGGTCTTTACTTTACGTTTCCTGCTAACACTCTGAGGGATATCAGCACTGTAAAACCTCTGGATTGCTTCCTTCTAGTTTATTTAGAGGCCTTTTTTTTGTATCACAATATATGTAATATGCATTCCAAGTCACTGACATGTTCGCCCACAATTCCTCTGAAAGCAGTGTTGCGTTACCAAAATAGTGCCTGGCACCTGGTACCAACCACTTTCAACCCCTCGAAAAGAAACAATAAACAAGTTATTTGGTGAGTCTGACCACGTTATACCCTTGTATCACTACGGATGACCTCCATAGCAAAATACGTTTTCATCATCATGCGCACAACCTTCTCAGTGTTTCAAGCCTTAAGCACAGCTTGGCTTGTTCTGCCGCCTCTAAAATCCATTGTGCTTCAATAGACTCCTACACCACCTCCCCGGGAGTGGTCAAGCACAGTACAGTGTCCAGTCGGAGGAGTTTACTGGTCCCACCACAAAGAGATGCCCAGACAGCTAGCTGTGCTTCCAGTTTCTTTGATGTGCTGTAATGGTCCATGACTGCTGAATGGTTTCATTCCATTGGTATAAATACTTCCACAGCTAGTGGAATAAACAAGGACGACTCAGCGCGCTGCAGCTGAGGAAGTTTCCTGAACTGTCTGCAAAATGTCGGTGATTTGGCAATAGTTTTTGAGGTAGAAGAGAAGGTTCATGAATGAAGGAACGCAGAACTACAGCATTTGTTTGAACCACATTGTTCTGGAGGCGATTACCTGCACAAAAGGTCAGACGGAAAGGATCCAAAATCATGAATGGAATTATGTAGAAGTTGTATAAACATATATTATTTGATTATATAATGCACATGAGTTGACACACACTATTACAGAAAAAATAACAATGATTTGTTGTTTGATTGTAATGATACAGTTGAGATTGTAATGATACAGTAATGATTACTTTGCCGAGGTTAGGGTTAGCTTATCTGGTGTGTACACACGCTCAGGACTCAGGGATTTATGTTCCGGAGGCGACTCTTCAAAACTGTCATTGATCCCTGTAGAGCACCGACAACGACTCTGGTTGCTACTCTGAACTCTCTTCACCCATTTTTACTGGCTTGAACACTGAAAAACACTATGAAACATTTTTCCTCGCTGATATCAAGGCTGAGGAGCTTGTTTACTTCGACGCCACATGGACCAGCCGACAGGATGTTCCTCTCATGACATCAAGCAGGCAAGTCTCGGGCTCTTGCTGGTGCAACACTGCGCTGAACTAGTATTCACTTCAAAGTAGTTTTACACTTATT
The DNA here is from genome assembly GCF_027744825.2 of Synchiropus splendidus. Classification (NCBI taxonomy): domain Eukaryota; kingdom Metazoa; phylum Chordata; class Actinopteri; order Syngnathiformes; family Callionymidae; genus Synchiropus; species Synchiropus splendidus. Next base: position 47,919,987 of record NC_071334.1, on the reverse strand, counting down.
TAGCATTCTAGTCTGACAGACCCAACTTTGTGGATCCTTGCCAACAACGCCCAGATCGTTCAACGTTGTACAACTGTTTCCTCTGTCACTGTCAGCAAACGAAGATTCATGTCAGGTCCAGCAGGTCGATCGGCGACATCCTTTCATCACTCGCCACCAGCAGAGAGACCCAGACCGCACCCCCCGTATCACCATCTTAATGGCTGTGTAATTGCCTAAGGACTCGGCTCATAATGTGGGGTGTGCCCACAGACGGAATTGGGATCAAATTTATGTTCCGGCTGATGGGGGAAGCAGCCAATGGTGCTTCCTAATGGTGATTTATTAACAGTGAGAGTCGTGACGGTTCGACTCGCTCTAGCGTAACACAACAGATTGGAAATGTTAATATTTTTGGAGGGAATGAGAAAACGCCGGGTTTATTTGCAGAGTGCTGGTGCTGCAGGGCAGCAGGAGTCAAACATATGATGGTAAATGTGCATGTTGGTATATGTTTCCATCTGTTTCAAGATACTTTTCATTCAGTGACTGATCTTTTACTGTGTTTCCATGATGTCAGCATAATAACCAGGACGATATCAGGACATGATTCACTAATGCAGCAGACTGCATGTTTACGTGTAGCTACCATAGCATTGTTGCTATTTAAGATGATAAGAACAAAACCAAATGAAGGTCATGTTATGTGTCTTGCTTAGGAGCTCATCAACACCAACACGTGAGTGTGGAATCGACATGGCGGCCTCTCTCACAACCAGTTTACCTGAGTGGTATTCTCAAAAAATTTTATTCCTTAAATAGTTGCAGGTTTGGGAGAATAAAAAAATCAGGATGAGACCAACTACACCAATTGGTGTGGCAAGCAAAGCAAGGCATCCATTGCAGTCGCTGCTGGTCCATGTTTCTGTTGACAAATGTTATAATTTCATTTTTGACGTGTGCATTAAAGTGTCCCCAACACACTGCTGGAAGAATGTATAAATACACAGTATGAAACGATCATATATCTTCTACCAAACTACCATCAATAGGTTCTGCTGAATTACATTGCTTCATGTAAATATGGTGAATCTAAGTGGATCATAGCAAAATCCTGAGAGCAGCCTAACTGACGTCACTGGAGGTAGATCCACCACAATGCAGGTAAAAAGTATCAGAGGAGAAAAGTCTAACCGTTACAATACAGCTGGACGTTCTACAGGTGCCAGTGATCATGGACGCCTGTTCTTCAAACCATAAGGTGAAGAGCGTCATCAGAAATAGGTGAAGCAAGTTAAAAAAATTAGGGATGAGTGGCAAGTTTCTGGATTTTGAAACCGACTGCAACGGTTTTCCAACGTTAAAACAAATGGCAAGCAATGATAGCAACCAATCAAAACAGTGCAAAGAAGCTGTCAAAAACATGGTAGTATTTGCCAGTAAAAGTAAACCTTCCTCATTCCTCAGAAATGATCTCTCCTTGATAAAACGCAAGAGAAAATGTGTTACTTTATTCAGGCAAAATGACAGGCCTTGACACTGTTTGAGAAAGTGTTAATATCAGCTTCAGCTTCAGGGGGGTGAAAGAGCAACACAGTGAGGACCTTCAGCAGCATTTTCAAGGCCATGAGCTCCATCCTATTGTTTAGATTTATGCGTTCACTGAAATTCATACATCATGTAACCTCAAGTATTCCTTTCATGCGTCCCTTACATCACTGCTCGTCTTTCTGTGTCTGCATTTTCCTCTGGTTTGGTCCATTCCAGATTGCAAAATCTCCATTTGCCCTAGCTGCCACGGATTTGTGATATCTCCCCGATAATCGTTGAATTTTAAATGCACTGTAAAGCTTGTGCATATTTACATGATCTGCATTCAATGCATGCACTGTGCACAAAAACACCATCCATTACAAACAGCCTCCTCCCACCTCCACTTCTGAGCTGGCGGATAGAGGCATTGTATTGTAAGGCAGATAAAACCGAGAAGCTCCCCTGCAGCTGTGTCGTGGCCGAGCCTTCATTAATCTTTTAAGCAAATTAAACAAACAATGCTCCTGATATACCAGTGTGCTGTGGACCATGCTGGAATATTCCAGCTTCCTCCTGTTTGAGCTGCGTCTTCTATCGCGAACATCAAGATCTCAGGGACTTTATACCAACAATTTAAACCTCAGAGGGTGAACCAACATCGATAACCGCATACAAAAGCGATCTTGTTTAGAGTAGTTCTATGAACAGCGACAAGAAATGTTCTCTGCAGCAGCACTACACGCTTCATGGTAGTGAGACCAGAAAGTAGCGATGGGCAGATGAGGTATCATGAAGCAGTATTGCAGGGATGATGAAACAGTCTGCTAGGTTTCAGAGGCCACTAGAAATGTGCTCTTGGTTTAGAAATGATGCGAGGTTTCATTGAATTAGTTGTTCAAGTTCAAACATTTCTAGTTTTTCTAGTTTTCTTCCTTATTCTGTTGGCTTGATCACTGCATTACGTACGTCTTATTGAACCGTTTTTACAAGTCAGTCTATCAAAATTTTTCTGTTCAACTTAAGCAATAAAACTGTTCTGGTGGTGGAAGCTCTGCATTCCCACATTTGGTGGTGTCTGACGGAATAACTACTGTATGTTTACATAAAAAAATGGGTTTGTCTGACCACAAAGAGAAGCCGGTTCAGTTCACTCCTGCAATAGTTTTTTTTTTCAGAAGAGACCATGTACCGTATCAGCAGATATAATATCTCTGCAAGCTCTCTGAAGAACGGCTGGAGGTTCCGATGAAGAACAAATCCTGAGCTTCACTGCCTTGAATTCAACCCTCTGACCTGAATTCAGAAAACCAAGTGAAATGTTTTTCAGATTCCTGATATCATATTTGTCTTTCTAGAGAGGTGTGTTTGGCTATTCTCAAAGTCTTTAGCAGTGCAAAATTAGACCTGGTCAACTGTGCAACTTGTGTCTGCTTTGTGGGGAACCCCTCTGTCACCTGACACTCACGTGGACTTACTAGAAATTATTAGGAGCCATTTCTTTCTGTTAGTAATGAGAAGTCATTGAACTGACCGTAATTTGGGATTTAAGGAACCGCTGTCCTCAGGCTCACACACACAAAGATGTTTGCTTTGCTATTTTTTGTGAGGACCGCTCATTTCCATAATGCCTTCCTCAGCCTCTCACTCTTAACTGAACCATCCAAAACAAATGGCTAAGCTTCACCAGGATTCTGAACCAAATTTTTACTGACGTTTCAACCCTCTGAACCGTGTAAGGACAGGGCCAAAATGTCCTCACTAGGAGGTAGTTTGTCAAGACTTGGTACTCACATGGCCACACACACATACACTTTAGTCAATAGGCTGATTGCTTTTGTGTGTCTGCTCAGCGTAAGCATGACAGAGTCGGAAACCACTGAGATCAATTTGCTCCCAGGTTAATTCGTATTTTGGAGTCGAGTATTTTTTTCCTCTCAGATCAGATGTTGTGTTTAATGACTTTATTCTTCCACGTTTTCGATCGATTCCTCGTGCCATTTCGAAACATGATAATGAGAAAGTTCTCCTCGTCTGGACAAATTTCATTAAAAGTGAAAGTTGAGAGCCTTTTCCGATCCGAAAACTCAGAGGCCAGACACTAATCCGAACAGACGGAGCGTGCACATTGTTTATCATTCCAGTTTCATTTTGATGCAGGAAGTAAATGTGCTGGTTTTGCTGGAGATGAACGAGATCAGCAGGAGCAATGACACGCGAGGAGTCTGTCTAACTACATCTGTCTTGTGTGCTCTTCTCTCCTCATTCCCACTCTGCTCCTGAGTCATCACCACACTGTATCGGGGCTCAGCCACGGCCCACCAGAGAGATTAAAGCTTTGAATAAGCCGGCGCTCGAGCTCGCCCCTTTCTCCATCATTTTGTCTGCTTCGACTCTCCGCAATAGATTTTTCCAACTAATGACCTCCGAGAGATGGAGATGGCATTTAAGCAGACATTTGGGAGTCGCACGTCCGGATCGGTCTGTCTCACTCAAAGCTCTTTGTTGGTAAACACAGACTTGCAGCTTCTTCCACTTTCAGACAGCATTTTAAATGAGCTCCGTTTTGTTATAGCTTTCACTTGAGCTCTAATGGATGCAGCAGGGCAGGTACTGCTGCTCTGTATTAGGCCAATTTATGATGATAAAGCCTGTGGTGGTTCCTTTCTCCTTCTAAAGTAAAAAACAGCCAGCTTCCTGCTCTTACACAAGCGAGTGCAGCGAGTGTGACATTTAACTGCATGCAAGTACATTATTCAAAAAATATGGCCTTGTACAAATGTCAGAGTTCGAAACAAACATGCCGTTACGCAACCAAAGAACAAATCAAAATAGCTCCAGCAAGGTCTGCGTTTTGAATAAGGAGCAGGTTCAACTACAGGTAATGATAACAGGGCATTTTTTGCTCACTCAGTCCAGTGTGAGGGAGAAGTCCTATTAATAGTGGAGGGTCGATGAGGTTTCATGACACAGTGCCCTGGTTTTCAGAGGCCTCCAGATGGCACTGTCTGCTGTAAAGTGGACAACTAATTCAACAAAACCTCACATTATTTCTAAGACGCCATCTAGTGGCCTCTGAAAAGTAGGACACTGTTTCATCAATACTGTTTCATGATGCCTCATCTGTCCATCATTCGTACCTTGTAGCAACAACTAGCAGGCTTTCATTTGAAGTCAATATGGAGGCACGATTAGGTGCAACTTGTGATGGTTAGAAGAGTGGATAAGGGGCTACGATTCTGCCTGTTGGATCCATCCTGGGGACAGTCCCCAAATTTTAACGCAACTTGACAGGTAGGAAGAAGTTGCTTTGGTCGCTGGTAAAATACAACCACTCAGGTGTACCACGAAGGTCACATTCGGTGTGGACATACTGGTTGGATGGTTGTTTGAGGTATGCAACACTTACTGCAATTGAAGAAAAGATTGTTTGACAATGACACACAATATTGCCTTTGATTCGTTTTCCTCATCCCACAGCTAGTCACTGTTTAGAGTCCTGGGGCCTTTGATCTTCCTCGAAAATTCTTCTAGCCCTCAGCATCATGATGCTGAGGCGTATTAGTGATTCTCTCCTGGATAACTGAGCTTCTCACCTGGTAATGGAGAGTCTACTGTAGCTTCCCTTTTGCATAACCCTCTACCCTACATCACGGATGAAGGTGTGAGCAAGGTTCAAACCAAACGTGCACACGCATACTGTCTGTATAGTCTGGTGCATGATTCACATCGGCAAAGGTTTAAATTCCAAACTCTAGAGGAAAGTTTGTCAAGTTTCAAAAGTTTCACTCCCATCTCTTCTCCACCAACTTTTGTTGCTTAAAATTCCTAGTTGTTTTTAAGGCATGCATTACAGATTATCTTAGTGTCTTGATGCATCAGCTGTGGAGGATTCTATTGAGGACATACAGTCTTATTATAGACCCGGTTATTCAGTTGTGACATTTATCCTCCCGCTGTTTGGCTCATTGTTTATACTCCTCTGGTATTTTATTGTAAGATCCCGCATGAGTGAATGCACTATTTTTAATTCTGTTTGCTGCTTTGTTGCTCCAGACTGTTGTTTGTCAAAATATTTTTATTTGTCTGAACGCAGTGACATCTAAACTCTGTCCAAACTCTTGTGCGGGACAAAATAGTTTTGGAACAACAAGATGAGCTCCTCTTATTTAATTTCAGCAAAATAATCCGATTTAAGAGGAAAACGGTGGGAAAGTAAGCATTATTATTGTCATTTTTAACTTGAAGGATCTTTTTTGAGGTTTGATTTTTCTCCGTCCAAATAACTCTTCCTTTCACTTCTTCAACTTTTTGAACCATAGCAGTCACGTTTCTGTCTTTCCAAGTCCATTTTATAGTGACTTTTTCATTTGCAATCGTTTATTTCTAAGCCCATATATTCCTCTATTATTTAATGCATTGTTCTGAAAATGTGACAGTTTAATTGCGATGAGCTGTCATGGTCCCTTTATGCATTTATTTTTTTACATGTCGTGCTGCCGTAGAAGGCCAAGCCATAATGTGTCAGCGCTGAAGGCTGCCTTTGTCTTTCCCAATGTCAGTATATTACGCCATGGCAGTGGGGATGTGTTGCAACCACACATGAGGATGTGTCTGTCTCAACACCACTGTCCAACCCAAAACAAGAATATTTTTGAATGAATAAAATTGTAATGCACAACCAGATGGCTGCACCAGCAAAGGTGACAGAAACACTTTTCCAGACTCTTCCAGATGAATTTAAGCTATTGATCATATGAACTGACACAGCTGTTCCAGACAACAAATGTATTCCGATTCCTGAATTTGAATAACTCATTCATGAACCCCTCAACTTTGACCCGTTTACGGTAAAAAAAAAAAAAAAAAAGAAAATTTAAAAGCCAAAGGAAAGACACAATTCATCATCCGAGGCCAGACAAAAATAACCACTAGATGGATTATCCTCCCCCTCAATGACAAAAAATGACCCCCGGTGGCTGCCACGTCCACCCAAACTTCCCGTGTCCCTTCAGGCCTCAGCGATCGCAATTTAGCTGCCAGCCACTAAACACAATAAAAGAATTGATGCATTTAGTTTCCTCGGTCACAGAACGACAAAACATATTTCTGCCCTCATCCGTACTGCTCACGTTATTTACAGGGGCGGACATAAATAGACAACCCCTCCTCCCCGCTGTCAGCATCTTTAGACGCCGCTGAGGAGCCACATCTGCGGCAGACGGGAAGCGCGTCTGTGTTAAATTAGGGCTAGAAACATGGCTGTCAAACCATCGTGCTGCAAATGTAACCCAACTTCTTCCCTGGGGCTTCAGCACTAGGAAAATCTTTTTTCTGTTTTGTTTTCCCTGCTGCTTTTATTAAAACCCAGCCTTCACACACAGGAGGGACAATATTTCCTCGACAGGCCTGGAGCTTTCAACCCGTCTAAATTGACACCCAGTGCATACACAAAAGAAACGCCCCTCTGTGAAACAAACAAAATTCGATCAGTGAATTAAACGTCCTCGATCAGCCTTTAGTGAGGTGAAAACAAAGGTGTGCTTCTCACATCTGCTCAGCTCCTTCTGAATAAACCATGAGCAGTGGCATCTTCCTGAAACTCATTCATAGGGAGGTTTGAAAGTGCTTCTAAACGAAGCTGGGGCTGATAGTGATGGGCTAATGGAGCCCAGTAGAGGGCATGTTCCCCAGCTTTAATCTTTCAGCAACCATTTCAATGAAACCTCACACTGTTTGGATGAGAGCGCCACCTGCTGATCTCTAAGAATAAAGACACCGCCTCATGAGGCCTCATCAGCTCATCGCAGGTGGAAGGACTGAAATTCTCATGAATTTTTCTGAACACAAACCCTGCCTTTTTAGTAATGTTTAGTCAGTTTTCCCACATTGCTATTGGTGTTTTATTAACACAAAGGTGATCAAGCTGACAGGTCTTTCTTTCTGTTAAGCACTCTCGATGTTGGACCCGTTTTCAAAAACTTGTATACCAACTTGCTGATATGGTCGTGATGGGTAGATGAGGAAACAGTGTTGGAGGGTTGATTTACTTTTCAGAGGCCACTGATGTCAGGTTTCATTGAATTTGTTGTTCAAGTCCAAACACTTTACAGCAAACAGCACCATCTGGTGGCGTCTGATCAGGACACTGTTTCATGAAACCTCATCCACCCTTCACTTCTGTGTTATGAAACCTCATCCACCCATTACTAGTATACGGCGTATAGCTGCATATGACGTAGACTACACCACGGACCACGGTGTCGAGTGAGATGGCCCACCAGCTTGGAGCCTGTGTCATGTTCGAGAGACACAAGAGTAGAATGTGATTCAGAGGCTACAAATGGTGCTTTCTTTTGAGATTTTGCCAGATTGACTTCCTGCTTTAACAGTGCTCTAGCCTCTTTTCCCGACACTGAAGATGAAGAGTCAATTAATTATGAATGTATTGTTTGTGTTTCTCTCATCAAGAGTGGCTTGAAAACAAATCAGATGTCATTGAGAAAGCGATACATGAATATTCTAAATGAAACGGAACAAAATCTCAGCCAGCAAGAAGACAGCTTGATTGTGGAGTGTAATATTTACATTTTGTCATCCACTCGGAGCATGCCGCCCTTTCAGAGTAAAACTCTTTGCTAAGCAATTTCACTGGGAGCATCGGACTCTCTTGCATATTGAGCTACACGGAAGGCATTTGTGAGTGCATCCTTCTTTGGGCAACATCTGCAACTGCATGACCACAAATAGAACGGGTTAACTAGAGTTTAGAAAAACATCTGGGTCCGAGCTGTTCTGAACACATAGAGCTGCATTTCCTGTCTGAGTGCCGGCACGTCATTTTCTGGATCACGTGTAGTAACACAGAGGTGTCTTGATATTCTTAAGTAGACCATTTGGGTCGCTAACGTGTGATATCAGAGAAAGTCAACAAACGGAAGACTAGTCCTTGTGACTAAAATGTCCCTGTTGTCCTATCCAACATTGTTTTTAAATAAAGTACTTTGGTATCCTGGAAATGTATCCACACTTCATATTCCCACTTGGTTTCAAGTCAGCTCCGCAGCGCCCTCAGTTTGAAGGGATCCGTTCAAGTGGTGAACATGAGTGCCCTTGGTCTTAGGAGTACTGGGACACACTACACTTACACGTAAACACGCAAAACCCAGTGTTGGGGTCAAAAGCGAGTGTTATGGTGAGAAATGGGACACAGCCATTATTTTTGGAATGCAACGCTCAAGATCTATTAACGGTGCCGTGAGTCGTCCCCCTTCACCTATCATGATCGTCCCCTGCAGTCACACCGGTCTTGCTCACGGCTTCATCAAGAACCTCATTATCATAGTCATCTACCTCTCTGGCATCCAAGATAAACCTTCATTATCTGAGTAAATGTCAGTCATATCACTTTGATGAAAGAGAATAAATGAATCCCCATCAGCCGAAGGCCTCTGAATGACACACACGTATTGATGCTCTGTATAGGAAAGAAGACGGTGGGCGGCGAAGTGGGCAGCCATATCTCTCTCCTCTGCTTTTGCCAACGCTGCCTGTCTGTTCCCATTCACTGATGTATTCCAATATATTCTTCTCTGCCACGAGTGGCTTTCTTTAAATGAAGTGCATTAGTGCCTGAATGTGACTGTTTCTATGGAGAGATTGTACAATTAGCAACCGGGTCGAGGGCTGATGCTCAGGTGAGCAAGTGTGCGGACAAAGATGCTCTTTGGGCTGTGATGTGAAGAACTCTCAAAAGGAAATAGAGCACAGACAGCTTGTTCCCGAAGTATATTGCTGCCCCTATCAGATGGAAGACAGAGAGCAGTAGGACTAAGAGTCTCTTTGAGTGGCGTGGACCTGACATAAAGTCCATAGGAACCAAGAATCTGTTCTTTCGAGTGCAAGCGGACGATCAGAGCTTCTTAAAATCAATGAGCAGAATGGCTGTTTTCTGTTCCGTTCTGATTTTCAGTGGCCACCAGATATCACTGTCTGCTGTACAATGTTTGGACTTGAATGAGAAATTCATTGAAACCCTGCCATACTGCCTCATGATACCTCAGCTACCCATCTCTCCTGTCTTGTAAATCATTCCAAACAGTGACCGATGGCTCCTGTGATGTGCCACTCATCGCCGCACTCCCACCCTTTTTCTTCTTACATTTTTTTCCTGTAGGAAAATAACAAAATACTAATTATTTGGCAGATTCAAGAGTTGGGTGTATTTATCAAGAAGAAAAATGAGAAACTAAAGGCAAAGGAACCATTGACATAGACATTCTTGTCGAAAAAAAATTATATAGAAAATGAAGTTGAATTTGAGTAAAACATTCACAGCTATGAAGATTCTCTCTGTTGAATTTAAAGTTTGGTTTCTCAACCAATATTCAGATCATGTTCCATTTTTTAAAACTGCAGTGTTTTTTTTAGATTAAAAACAATCAAAAGAAAATTGATTTAAAGACAAATGTTGATTTATGAAGTCATAGTTGCAATAAAGTTTTTTCATAACTTTTCTTTTTTAATATTAAAATTAAAAAAAAGCAATGTACCAGAAAATTAGTTATATATTGGATTTAATTATCATTTAAAGATTGAATCTCTTCTGTGTGTAACAAAACGCTAATTTCTGCCAAGAAGCGATGCATAAAAACTTCCAAAAAGAAAATCTATAAAATCTATAATTTAGATATTTTGTCAAGCAGGGAAGGAGTCGACAAGACCATGAACTGAAGAGGGAGACGCGTCAGGCAAGATGAAGGTTGCTGTGTCCGGACCACCTACACAGTCCAGCCTGAGTCAGTGGGACAGCTCAGTGCATCAGCCGCTATTTTGCTTACCTGTGCTAAAATCTAGACAGGTGGTGAAAAAGAGCCGACCGTTCCCCAAAGTGTGATGCGGAACAAAATGTTGAGAACAAAGAAGAGATTTGAAGCGAAGTGAAATGCTTGTGTTCAACCCCGAGGATTGAATCTCCCTCCCATCAGCTGTTTTCTACACTTGGTCGGTTCCTTCAGGTGTCGTGACTTTTACTTTCATCCGATGATGTCATTCAGGGATGATTTTTCCTCCATGTGTTTTCATGTTTTAAAACAACACCCAGGACCACTGTTATCCTGCCCACTTCCATGTTGTGTGTTGTGTTTTCCTTGTGTGGCTCGGTGGGCCAGCTTCTGGATCAGTGACAGGACAGAATAAACCCATCCTCACTCCCATGGCATAATATGTTGGCTCATGGGCATTTCAATGGATCACATACACTTTCCATGCCGTGAAGCGTTTGAGGTGCAAGGTGTGAATCAAACGTTGCGAGCAGGCGGCATGAGCTAGAGGGAGTGCAAGGAGCCATCTTTGCTGAATTAAATAAGATGTCAGTTGCTATGTATGACCCCTTATGTGGCTCCGTAAGTGGCTGTGTTTGTTACGTTTAACAGGCTTTAAATAGCGATTAGAACATTGTTCCATGCTGAATAAAAGAACGCCATCACATGGCTTACCTCACCCCAACTTCTTCTTTTTTACGTCCAGGGCGATGGAGAGTATAAGAAAGAGGTGAAGAAGCGGGTGCAGGCAGGATGGTATCATTGGTGAAAAGTGTCAGGTGTGATGTGTGACAAAAGGGTGTCTGCAAGGATGAAAGGGCAAGTGTCCAAAAGGGTGGTGAGGCCAGCAATGTTGTATGGTTTGGAAACAGTGGCACTGAGGAAAAGACTGAGGCAGAGCTGGAGGTAGCAGAGATGAAGATGCTGAGGTTCTCTCTGGGAGTGAGCAGGATGGATAGGATCAGGAAGCAGTAGATCAGAGGGACAGCACATGTGGTCAGGTGTTTAGGAGACAAAGTCAGAGAGGCTAGATGGAGATGGTTTGGACATGTACAGAGGAGAGAGAGCCAGTACATTGGTAGGAAGATGTTGAGGTTGGAACTGCCAGGCAGAAGGTGGAGAGGAAGGCCAAAGAGGAGATTGATGGAGGTGGTGAAGGAGGACACGAGGTTTGTAGGTTTGAGAGAAGAGGAAGCAGAGGACAGGGTGAGATGGAGGAGGATGATCCGTTGTGGCCTCCCCTGAAGGGAGAAGCCAAAAGAAAAAGAAGACACTGCCGCAGGAGGTGGAGTGCGCTTCAATTGAAAACCTAATTCGTCAACATGCAACGCTGAAGACTGCCTTTGTCGTCCGTATAGGATGCAAAAGTCCACTTTCCCAACATCATGGGAGTGAGGATGTGATGGATGTTGGAGAAATACCACACTCTCTGCAATCGTGACCAGATTTTTTTTTTCCCTTTATATAGTGTGTGGTCTCAGACTGAAGAAAAATCTCTTTATTATTTGGAAAGACCTTACAGTGCCTTGACTCCCTTAATGGATGTCACTGGGATCCATTGAATGCTCCATTTAGAACGAATGGAAGTGGCTCCGATTTGGTCATCACCTGGCCACCTTCCTTCCACACCGAATGTTGACTTGGGAGTCGTACTACAGAGCCTGCTGAAGAGGGTTCAGACTTCAAAGAGTGTTTCTCAATGAGCGCACTGCACCGGCCTGTCAACAAACAGAATGCTGACATGAGATTTCACTGTTGCTGTTTAAATATTAAACAAGAAAACCCTCAATTAGCAGAATGACGGGGCAGAATCTCTTCCCTCGCAAAGCAGAGGGTGGATAAAAGCGTGGAGGAGGCCCTCGGTGATTCCCGCCTCATATCTCGCTCAGTCATCTTCACACTCGGTAAAGTCAGCACATTTCCCGCCGCCATTAAAATCTACAACGGCTCATTGGGGATTGACGTCGCGCACCATCAGTGTCATTGTAACACTGTGTGAAATCCAAGACGGATTCACTCCTTTGTGCTCAGAACAATCATTATTGCTAAACGCTTCCTTTAAATAAGCGGCATTACTCGCCAGGAAGTCATGTATTATTCACTTGGACGCGGCTGTTGAGCTAATGATTTCTCCCACAAGTGTACACTTCATCTGGCAACAGGATAATTGTTCCCTCTGATGGTTTTCTGATCACTTCACGGAGAGTTCTTCCGTCTAATATTGAAGTGAGCTGAACCTTATTTAGCCATGGAAGTCTGGTGATGATTCTTACTGGTCGGATCTGCGAGCTGCGTTTAAAAATGCAAAGCAGGGAGCTTCTCTGTGAATCGCACCGAAGGCGAGGAAGCGACGGGGAAACTTTAATGAGAGCAGCGCTACGTCTCACGCCTGCGGAATGTCTCCGCATCGAGATGTTATTGGTGCGCGGTAACATCAGAGTAATTATTGTTATCAATCCGCACCCGAGTCATTTGAAGAACTTGAAAGTTTTAAAAGGATTCAAATGAAGTTTTCTGATGCACAGACGATCGGTGAATACTCAAGGGGGAACGCAAGCACCGTGGGAATACTGATAGACGCAGCAGCAAAGAGGTTTTTGAGAGCGTTTGTAGGTTTAAATGCCTACGGTGGGCTTGTTTATCAATGTAAATGGAATATAAATAGTTAAATGAAAAGTTTTCCCTGCTGACTGACCAAAACCCAAACTGCTATTTGAACAATTTCCTCTGTCTAGGCGAGCGATGATCATGGAGTTCAGTGGTTGGAGCCCTAGTTGATGGTAAGGCAATTAAACAGAGAGAATAGAGTCACCTCCCTAAGGCAAGGTTATTTCTGAAGTGTTAGAAAATATCATTTCAGAAAAGTCAGAATTATTCCATGAAAGGATGGTGTCATGATGCTGGAAGTTAAGGACGTAATTCGCTGTTTCATCCGTTTCAAAGGAAATAATTGTTGTTGAAGTCGCTCATTTAAAGGATCTGGAAGCCAAATAAAAAAAGAGAAAATGAGTGCTGCTGGAGTGGATGTGAGGGAGGAGACCGCTGCCTTTTTGTAGCTCATGAAAAGAACAATTACAAGTATAGCTGAGTGAGAAGTACTGTGCGAGTCACTGATGGGATTTTAGAGATGTGATACTATACTAAAAAAAATTTTGGACAGTATCACTGGAAATACATTCATGCATATCAGTGAGCAACATATTAAATTAAATAATAAATGAAACCATATAGTTTGGGGGAAAACAATTCAGAAAATAATAAATAATGTTAATTATCCCTAATTCTTGATTTTAAAAAAATATATGATTTTGATGAAATTTTGCTGAACAATATGTAGATAAAATTGAAAAAAAAAAATCCTAAATATTGTGGAACATAACGTGTGCGTTGTGTGACGCATTGGCAAAACAGACACCAGCCGACATAGTCACAGCAGGCTTCGCCAGATCCTGGGGGCCAGCTCAAAAATATTGTGATACATATAATTTTACGTTATTCATAGTTTATTTCATCTTATTTTAAGGTTGTTTTTGTTGTTTGTTTTGTTTTGTTTGATGATATCAGTTGTTAAATATCATTATTATTATTATTAAATCATTATAATACTTGTACTACTACTACTACTAATTTCAACATGACATACAGTATATCATAATTAAAGTAAAAAAATTGAGGTTAAAAAAAATACCTCAAATACAGGTATTTTCAGGGTAGTACCCGAGGGGTAGAAAATCTTGATCCGTCAGAGAGAGATATGAATCAAATATTTGTCAGTTCATTATTTGGAATGTTTGGAATCTGTGGCTGTGGGAGGAAACCAGAGTGCCCCTGTCCATGGTGCAGTTCTTTTATTAGGGTGAGGCTCGATTGTAGAGGATGGAAAAATGCATAACATGGTGGCACAGAACTCACGTTCATCCAACACACGAATCATCCTTCTTGCTCCTCTCATCTCCAGGGTTCCTCAAACAACTGCGTCTCAATTTGTCCCATCCCCTCAGTGATCAGTCTATTATGGGATCAGGTGGGCTGGATGATGACTTCACAGCAAGTCATCCCAAAACACTTTGAAGGCACAAGAAGCCTTTACAGGTCCATTTGTTCCACAACAACCTGGAGACAGAAGACAGGGCTCATTATGACGACAGTCAGAGGGAGCTAAAGTGCTCCTGTGTGGCAACAATGGAAGCATCAGATTCTCTTTTAACTTGGCTTTTATTATGTGAAACAGACCTCCGGGACAGGAGCGAGTAAACAGCCAAACTGTTTTTCTTGGTGTGGACGATGAACAGAAATGAAAGGGGAGGCGCTACCTGAGAACTGATGAAGAAGAAAGGAACAAAGAGAGCACAGACTTGCACCAAGTTATTTCCGACCATATAATATTATCGCAGTGAGGGGACAGTAGGGGCATCACCATTTCAGGAATGCTATTGGTGGAATAGAGGAGTGATTGAGAGATCCCTCAAAAGACTTGTGGATCCAGACTGTATCTTTCCCCACAACCAGGCTTTTAGCTAGAGGGCGTCTTGGGCGTCCGGTGGACACCCTAAAGTGCAAAACATGAAAAAATGGACGCCCTCCAGTGCTCAAAACCGGGCGTCCTAAATGTATTATTAGTGCCTGTATAATGCCCAACTTGTAGTGTCATCTCACTGGTTGACATTAAAGTGTTTTTCCGCCCGGTAATTTCACAGAATATGATCCAAATTCATTGATTCTCGTACCTTTTGCAACCCTATTTTGGTCGTGATCGTGGTCGCTGTCTGATGACAGGAGGAAACCACCGATAATTTAACCAGTTGTTCACAAAACTAACGCATTTGCTTTCTAATGGGAGGAATATTTGGCGCACCATACTCCCTGCGAGTTCAAGACTCATCCCTCCTCGTCCCCTAGACTCGTCCCAGCAAAGACTATGGCCTATTTGGAGTCACATGATGATGTCATGCTTCATAGATGACGTGATACCCTTGGTTTCCCCAGCGAACAACGGTCAGTGTGGGGCTTGAACATGTGAATTGATGCTTTGGTGTCGCTGGCTTTGATAGTAGTGTTATGTTAGCAGAGGTGACACCAAGTGTCTCCTCGGCTGTTGCTGGTGCTCCAGGGTTGAGGAGCGCATGAGACTGAATCAAGACAGGTGGGTGGCGTCCCCCTTCAGGTGGCGTTTGAGACACTCAGCTCCGTTGTTTCCAGGGCATCTCGCAGTATGATATTCATGATCCTGTGACTTAAAGCTCTGTGTTGCCTTCAAAACGGCAGTTTGCTTTCTGAACTTCATAGAAATGCTAATCTCTGCTACTTGGTGCAGGAATTGCTTTACTTCTCGAAGGTCTTTTGGACTGCATTTGGCCCTCATATTTCCCAAAGCAATTATAGTCTGGCTGAATTTAGTTGTCTTTCCCTCTCACTGCGGTGGGCCGCGTGGGGGGGGATCTTTGGTTTTCTGTGGAAGCGCCACTGGAGGCTCCTGCTCAGAGACACAGCGCACTCTGCTGGACAGGAAGTGAACTGAAAATGTCCAGAGAAGTGAATGAAAAAGCGATTCCCTTGTTGTTTTCAGGTGTATGTGAGTGCGCCCACTTCACCACCGGCCTGACCTGTGAGCACTGCCTGGACGGTTACTATGGCAACGCTCTGATTGGCAGCCACAGCGATTGTCAACCCTGCCCTTGCCCGCACCAAAGCAGCTGTGCCCAAATGGCAGAGACAAGACAGGTGGTGTGCACCAACTGTCCAGCAGGACAGACAGGTGAGCTGAAGCGCACACATCGTTTTGATGGCATCAAACCGGAAGCAGAAGTCAACTGGGACTTAGTGCAATTTAAGACAGCTCCCTCGACACGATAATGAGACGCTCTAAAAATAGTAAAACCCAGTAAAACATGGCTTGACTTATAACAGCGGAAAATCATATTAGTGTCATGTCATGAAATTAATTTGGGAGCAGTTTGCTTTGTAAATAATAAACGCTGACATTGGCATAGCCTTTGAGGAGTAACAAATTTCATATTTATGAACTAAATATACATGAAAAATATATATATATATTAATCTCAATTAATCGCAATTTAATGGTATAAGAATATTTGCCACAAGAAGCCACATTTTTCAATTGGAATGAATTTGGTATATTAGTGAATCAAATGATGGACCCATACATACATTTTGTTTGCTTTTGTTCAGGGATTCCTCCATGTTTGTTGTTGTTGTTATCATCCTAGCTGCCACGTGTCTTGTGCATCAGTGTGATCAGTGGAGCAGGAACTGCTGCACTTACAAAGTTCAGTGTTGTCTGGAGAGCAAACAATTAAATTAAATTAAATTAAATTAAATTAAATAGGTTTTTTTTTCTAGCTTGGTGAAAATGGCATTAAGGTAAAAAAAAATGAAATGCATTAAAAGCCTTTCAAATTTCAGGGGTTTTTGGAGTCTACTTTGAAAAGGTGTAGAATGCCAGTGTAACCCAAGAAAGCAAATTCAGCATGCTATTAAAGTGGGCATAATGTGTGGTGTCTACGACCTTGATCACAGTGCGAGTTCTGTTGTCCGCTCCTGACCTCCTACACAGGAATACGCTGTCAGATGTGTGAGGATGGTTACTATGGAGACCCACTGGGGCATTCTGGATCCATAAGGCCTTGTGTGAGGTGCGACTGCAACGGCAACGTTGACGTCAATGCGCTGGGGATCTGCGACCATGTGACCGGACGCTGCCTCAAGTGCCTGGGACACACAGAGGGTGAACACTGCGAACGGTGCCAGCAGGGCTTCTACGGCGATGCCCTTGATAACGCCGCTGTCCAGAAGTGCAGACGTAAGTAGCCTTGGCAGGACTAAAGAGGAACGGTGGTCATTAAATCTCCTGCCCTGCTGATGATTTATTCATGGAAATTGAAGAAATTCTTTTTTTTCGCAGCAAAAAATGACTATGTGAGCAAATTCTCACCATGGACACACATGAACAGCTATCGAGTTCAGCCGAGGCCAAGTGGCTGGTCAAAGGTCTTTTTGTTCACACTGGAGTTGTGTTGGTTTTAATTCAAGAGCCGAACACGGTGAATTGTTGTGGCTTTTACAAGACTGTGCCTTGAAAATTTGAAAGGAATGAAGTTGAAAAGATCCAGCTGAGTTGCAGTGAACTAGACAGTGAAAAGTTCAGCCAACTGTTGGTACGCATTTCTGTGCAGTTGTACAACTAAATGAGCATGAAATGTTAAAGAAAAAGCTTGCACTAAAATATATTTTTTCTTACTCTTCTTTCCCTATCTTGATAATCCTCTCGTACACCTGTCCTCTCCATGCTCACCTCCATCCCTCATTGGCTGTGTATCTCCAGAATTCTTTCTTATTTCTCAAAGCATCAGAAAACTGGTGAAATAGAAACATGCTCTGTGAGATGGGAGGCGAGGTGAGAGTGCAGGCAGGGTGGAGAGCACTGTGATGTCAGAGCAGCAGCAGCAAGAGCTTTATAGTGTAGTCCAGACTCGGGAGTCAGAGTTGCAGCAGACAAAGAGAAATTTAGATTATGTGACGAACAAATGCGTAACGTCACTCATCGCACGTGTCCATCCGACATATTCATTTCTGAGCTTGTCCTTTCCAGTCACTCCAAATGACAAGCTCAGTATCTTCATCTCTGACTCTTCCGGCTCTGTCTTATTAGGGCGCTTGCTGTTTCTGTGACTTTTCTTTTATCAGACAAAACACAGAAGAATCACACTCCTCATTAAGAGTGCCACCCGCTTTTTCCAAACTCCAGCCGTTTGTGTTTGATGAAAGCGCTCTGCGATTTGTGCTGTGCAGCATGCGGCTGTAATCCTGCTGGAACGTCGGCCCCTGCACGTGAATGCCACCTGCGGACCGGGCAGTGCCCCTGCCTCCAGCACGTGAGCGGCCGAGACTGCAGCTCCTGTGAAGTCGGCTTCTTCAACCTGCAGTCTGGCTACGGATGCGAGCGGTGAAGAGTCTTGACTTGTTTTCACACTGACAGCAGTCTTCACTTAAGGTCATTTCTCCCAGGTGTCAGTGCAATCCCATTGGCTCCTCGTCCACCGCATGTCATCCAATCACAGGCCAGTGTGTGTGCCACGCAGGAGTGGAGGGGAGATTATGTGAGTCTTGTCGCGTGGGCTTTTTTGGATTCTCCTCACGCGGCTGCAGAGGTACAGGACTTTTTTCAGGCTCTGCACTACGAACAGACTAATAATCCTCCTGTGGAGAGAAAATATGACTGTTCATCTAACAAAAATATTCTCCTTCTCTTCCTCCGTTCGCTTATCTCCGTGCCGTCTGACCCTGTATCCCGGTCCAGCCTGTAACTGTGACCCCATGGGCTCCATCTCCATGCAGTGCCATGGTAATGGTACTTGTCTGTGTCGCCCCGGCTTTGTGGGATACAAGTGTGACAAATGTGAGGTGAACTATTTCAAGAACAAGGAAACACATCAGTGTGAGGAATGTCCGGTTTGCTACGCCCTTGTTAAAAAACAGGTGAGTGTGAGGGATCTCAGCACTGAATACTTTAGAGGTGCAACGCTGGCCCTAGATATTTGAAATCACTTAAATGAAAATAAAGTAAAATATCCAGCTAAACAACACAGTGAGTCAATATTGGGTGTTGAATTGTGCGACTAATGTAGAGTTTGACTCAGATAACAATGGGAATTAGTGACTGAAAAACTCTAAGAACCATAAAGACTATTCTATTCATCATGACCTTGGGAAACATAAATGGTAACGGCAACATTGTACTATTCACTCAACACCTTGAAAACGTGTTCTTTAAAAGTCAAGGGATTGTGTACTCACTTAACCCATGAGTCGTGAAGTTGCCTGTCCATTAACAACTTTTACAACAGTACTACGAGTTTGCGTGTCCATCAGAGGGCGTCCTATAGAATAAAATCCAAGTCACTCATCACCTCCACCAATCTTGAAGGTACTGTAGAGAGGTTATGGGACAGAGTCTGTTCGTACATTCGTAGACAGAATGAGTCCAGAACAGATTTCACTAATGCCATCTGGGTTTGTTTGGGTCCACTGACACCTTTTTCTCTGCCCTGTCACCGACTTCATGAGCAGCTTGGGTGACCTCAGTGTGTGATGTAGGAGCTTTGTTACGTTACTCCCACCTACGGTCCGACTGAGCTCATTTTCATTGGTGATGTAATCTTGGCAAAACTAATGCAGGGCGTCAGTTCTGAGTGAAAATATTGACATGCGCACTCTTGAGTTCCGTTTCTGTTATGTTTTGGTCAATCTATGAACTCTAATGACCCAACAGCAAGTGGTTCTCGCTTGAATGTGCCAGGAAATGTGTGAGAATTACGTAAACATGATCTCATGCCAGTGAACTCACTGGGGTGGAATTGTTGAATTGCTAAGACCCCATCTTCCAAGTGACTTTCCTCTAAGTCACATGTACATCAATATACATTTAAAAGTAAGTCCTCATTGAAGTCCAAAAATAAAGTTAAAAACACTGTTAATGAAGCTAAAACTCTTACCTTCCAATAAAGATGCATATATTGAAAGAGTCGGTCAGCAAGCGATTCATTACTTCACTTGAAATATCATAAAATATGAAATCAGTAAACCAGCAATGGCCTTTAAACCTGGCTCACAGAATCCAACTGACTGAATGGCTTCAGTACAAACAATTGAGTCACACTTTGAACCTGAGCACAGGGTAAAGGATGAGCAGCACCTACGACACAGATGATGATGTACGATTAGATTTTATATTTTCCAAAGAAGATCGCAGTGAGGAGAGAATGGATCCACCCACAGGCTTTCGCAAGAGTGAAAATCCCTTCTCCACCGTGGCTCACACATCTTTTTCATTATTCTGCCCCATTCTTTCCATTCTCCTCTGTCATTGATCACTGGCGACAATCCTTTGTCTTATTCCACTTTCTTCTCTTTGTGCTTGTTAGACCGTTTTCCCTTCCTGAGGAAAGCGTGTGCAGGGAGTGGGTGAGGCAGCGGAAGGGAGATCGGGGGGGAGAGGGAGGACAGTGAGAGTAATTGCCGGTGTTCAGAGCCGACAAGGCTTCGGGATGTTCGCTGAATTTCTAACACCCTGGAAATCGCAGCGTGCATCCACATAAGAACAAGCCTGGCCCGGCGAGAACACACGGCCACTTTAGCCGGAACAAGAGTCGGTACGAGGAGAAGATGTCGGCGGCGCTGGATTAGTCTCTGAAGGCAGATTCAGGTGCAGAGGAGCTCAGCATATGGACGTGGGCTGCGATTTATCTGAGGGGACCAGAAAACAGGACATCATTAGGCTAAATGTGTCTCTCTGTTCGGCTTCACATCCTGTCTGATACAGCGATACAAAGCAACATATGGCCGCTGTGAAACGGCACAAGAGGGCTCTGCCAGGGGACTCGGCTATTTTGAGAACATCTCATCATAGCAGGAGTCACGATCAATACCCGGCGGAGGTGGGCAAAACACCCGTATGAATAATTGCAGCGGCTAAATGAGAAATGAAACAAAGACAGTGCAGAGAGATAGAGATGATAAATATTTAATGCATTGCTGAAGATGTTTATGGACCCAAGAAATGGATCATCACTACTTTTTCTGTCTCGCACACTTGCCAGTCATCATTAAATTAGAAAGGAAAATACAATTCAGATTACAAAGATTTGTTGTTATATATTCTTACCACTTATACTGTACACTGAGTTATACATCATTTTATGCCGCCTATTATCAATGCCCACCTCAGGTAAATCCCATCCTGCATGGCAACAAGTGAAGCTCATATTATAGCTTTGCAGACAGCAGATAATGTTTGCCGCGAACAGTTGTTTATGTTGAGCAATCATTCAGAAAAATCTAAAGAATGAAAGCATTTGATCCCTTTGTTTCAAGACAAGCTTTGCAGTCGTGCGTTGCCAAGTCATTGGCTGGAAACTTGGGCTGAAACCATTTGACAAATGACTTGTTGAACCCTATTGGTCTTTAATGTCTGTTATGTTCGTCATTTTGCTTTTCAACATTCTTTGTTCAATACTGCCTCTCCTGGTGAGTCAAGAAATAAACTGAGTCTTATGTAAAAAGTGAGTCATTGGAGGCAGAAGCGATGGCAGTCGTGTTTGCGCCGTGTCAGCAAAAGGGAAGACGCCGCAATTATGGCAAGACGGATTCTGACAGATCGTGGGTAACAAATAGCTGCTTGGAAAGAGCAGAACATCTGTGACATCTTCAGACCATCAGGGCAGTGACGTCTTGGAGCACCACTACACTATAGGCGGACATGATTCGTCGTGAACACTGAAGCACTATCTCTTCTGATCTTGTTGTTTATATTCATTTATTCATTGCTTTTGTTGATTTTTTTTTCCATGTTGCAGTGAACCAAGAATCAGTAGTCCTATCTCAATCTCTGTGTCTGAATATATAAATACAGATGGAGGGAGGCGATATTTCAGAGTGCCATTTATTGTTTTTTTGGGCTGGGTGGGGGTGAGTTCTCTTTGACACGTCGAGTCACAAATCTCTGTGCTCTTCCAGGCAGGGAAGCTGAAGAGCCGTCTGCAGGATTTGGAGAAACTTTTGGCTCACTTTGATTGCTCTGGTAGATTTACCAAGCAGCCTCACTTGCTCAAGGGTCACATGGCTGGGATTCACCCGCACCAGAGAGAGGACTCGCTTCCTAATGCCCTGGAGGATTTCCTGGCCTTCCAAGGTACCATTGCGCTTGTTGCAAATGCAAAAAAGGCATTGTCTGTTGTCAATGAAATACATTTCTTACCAACATAGACATCAAGTCATTTTTATGAGAATCGGCCTACGAAGAAAAAATTCTCACATTTTTAAAGATAAAGATAAATCTGACTATTAAACGTCCTGCAACTATTTTTGTATCAAAATATAAAGTAAGTAAACAAGTAAAAATAAATACTAATAATATTACTTTGACATATTATGTAAATATCAAAGTGTAAAGTCTTTTTGCCTTAAATGTTTTTTTTTCTTTTTCTTTTCTCATTTGTTTTAATTTTCTATTGATAGGAATCTTCTGCCTTTCACATTTTTATGGATTTTATTATAATGATTTAAACAGATTTTGACGATCATCATAATCTACCTTTGTTTCCTATTTTAATTATATTCTTTTTATTCTTTTGTTT
Organism: Synchiropus splendidus; assembly: GCF_027744825.2. NCBI lineage: Eukaryota > Metazoa > Chordata > Actinopteri > Syngnathiformes > Callionymidae > Synchiropus > Synchiropus splendidus. The sequence continues at coordinate 47,897,504 of NC_071334.1, read as the reverse complement.
TGTTTTTTTTTCCCTTCAATAGCTCCAATAAGAGGAGAATTTTGTGGTTTTTCTTCCAACACGACTGTGACAATGATGACTCAGTGTCCTCATCATGTTCGAGTCCTTCAGAGGAGTCATCACCCTGATGTATTAAACCACGTTGCATCATCGTGTCAGGAAGATGCTGCAGACAGCCCTACTGAACATTTACACTCTTTTATTTATCAGCTCTCCTCGCCATCGCCGAGGTCACGACTCCTCCAGTGTGTCTCCGCTCTTTAAGCGTGTAACAATGTTGCACCAGCAAGATATGGGACGTCTTTGCTTTTAACAATGCTTCAGGGACCTTGACTCTCACTCCAGTGCTTCAGATAAACATGTGATATGAAGCTGCAACATTAAATATGTAGTTTTAAATATATCTGAAGTCTCAGTGGAGAGAATTCAAAACAGGCTGGGAAGATGAATTGGGCACAAAGATAAATGAATCAGGCTGGACTCTAACTAATGTGAACCACAGCTCGGCCTGGATTTTCACTGTTTATACTGGTGCACTTGAAATAATCAGCAACCTATGAGCTTCAGTGTTTTGGTTTCTCCTGCATTTTCCTCTTGTGTCCCAGCATACAGTCCATCGATCAGCAGCCTGAGTGAAGTTCTTCCTGTTCATTTGTGTTATGCTTGGGCTCAAATATTAGTTAGATGGCTGAAGTTTTTCTTTTTTTTTATCAAATCTGTGCTCATTTCTACATTTCCGCCTATGCTGCTGTGACGATACATCCTGAGGCTACAGGCCCGGCCACTTCTTCAGCAGTCCCGAGGTCATTGGGTGTTTCTGACATAAACATACAGCCTCGCTCAGAAGACCCAGCGAGGCGTGATCAAATCCCTGCTGCATTAACCTATGGATAGCCCCTTTCTATCCACCGCCGCATCTCCACTGCATCTGCCTTCGCCTCACTGGCTGTCTTCTTCAGAGGAATGCTCATGTCCAGCCACCTGTAGGTTTTTAATAGACAGTGTGCTGCAAGGCCTCTGCAGCCGACTGCACCTCCACTTTCCCTCTTCAACACCCTGGTACTTGGCAAGCTTCTTAATGAAAGCCTCCTCCATACAGTCCTCCAAAGGTGCTGTCGGTTTAGCGCAAGCTGTTTCGTGATCTCTGACATAAATACTTGTCAGCTGGCTCAAGTGGACTTGACAGGCCTCCCTATTGACCACCATTGATCACCATTGAATTCTCATATATTTCATGGGCACTTATCAGAGTCACAAAACAGCTCCGACTGTTTCCTTGCAGAAGAAGAAACATGTCCCAAGAGGTTGTTCAGGAACCTGGCGGTCAGACAGTGGTGCCCAGTTTCCACAGCAAGTCCCCAATTGGTCATCCACAAAGCACAGGCAATGTCATCCTTGAATTTAGTTCCATAAAGGGTTTTAGAGTTTGTCCTTCTCTGGTCCCTCACCTTGTACCTCTGGACACCTAACCAGAGGTGATGTAGCTCCTCGGATTGGGACACTTAACACCGCCACAAGCAAGTTGGCTTAACAACATGAGAATTCGAAAGTCTTTATTGGTGTGTAAATCTGTAAACAGATGGAGCATATTCACAAACAGAGCGGTATGTTTAAGTACAAAGAAGGGAAATTCGAAAGGTTAAGAATGACACCAGTTGAATTTCGAGGGAAGAAAATAGAATAAATGCAGTGACAGAATTAAGATTCATACAGTTTCTGCCGCTCCCAAAAGTGCGGCCAGGTGAACCAGATGATAAAATGTTCATCATCAAAAGGAGTAGGGTCACTACGGTTGGTGCTGCAGGTTCTTCGTTCGTTCGATCGTTCTCCTTTGACCATTGAACCCCAAGTTGTAAAGGTTGAGGGTCGTAGGCCGTCGTAAATCACCTTGTTGTCTAATGTTCCCATCACAAAGACACCTGGCTATTTGACAATTTGGTCAACACTATTATTGGTAACAATATGTGGTAGTTACACTCCATAAAGTCAGCCGTTATTTTTCTTTCTAGTCCAAACCTTAAACTGAGCTTTGGTTGTCCGAATGTTTGATCCTTCCATTTGATATTGCTGTGCGTACATTCTTGGACGGAGAACATCTGTCATACTTCTCTGACGCATGTGAGCTGCTTGTATTTCTTCGCTGCATCGGCAATTCGAGACAGTGATTAAAGCTACGACAATACAAGCCTCCCCCCATTACTGCAACAGCACACTGATACATCCTCATTATCTTCAGGGAAGAAAAGGGCTTACAGGCTCAGCTGCACCCACCAAATGGAGACAAATCATAACAATATAGAACAAGGCGCCATGTGACCAACTTAATCCCAATTTATGTGACGGGTAGCGCATCTCTAATCCCTGCTTTATTATGGTTGCTATCGCGATAACAATCCCCCACGTCCTGCACACACAGATACTGTAACACACACATATGCACTTGTCACCGCGGCGCGTGCTCTTTAGGACACTGGGCGCCCTGATAACCATTTAATGAGCGCGGGAGCGAACAGGGGAGCGCAAGGACTTGTTGTGTCTCTACTCGCACAAATGGCTGAAAAGAAGACATGATGAAATCCCTGTCAGCGGGAGAGACAAATCTCACGTTTGACTTTCAAACGATAGCTATTCCGTCTCTGTTATACAATTGAGCCGTTTCAGTGAGCGACTACCTCTGGGCTCCAGCCAAGTTTCTCCCCTGGCACTGCAAAATTGGTTCTAGTTCAAGTCAGCCTCCTTAAAATACTTCAACTGTACACAGACAAGTTGACTACACGTTGGAGAAATGCTGACACATAAAATGTTCCAAAGCCCAAATTTTTTGCTTTTTGCTTGGTTCACTCCTGTGAAATGGAAACTTTATAAGACAGTCACTGCTATGATGCATGATTTAGAGACTCCCAGTGACAACCAATGAGGATCATGGATGTGGTGAATGAGGTTAAGGTCCGGGAGATGATGCGGAAAATGGCAGAAGGCAAGGACTTTGATAGTCATGTTCCCAGCATGACCTATTCGGAAGGGTGGACTGGCTATGGCAACTCCTAGATGGAAATCATGGGAGATTTAAGAGGCTTTGTTAGCCAGAATAAAACTATGATTTAAATGGGTTTTTGGGATGGGCTGATGAGGCATTTTCTGAGCCAATAGATGGCGCTGTAAAATCTTTGGATTTGAACAACCACTTTAATGAAACTTCACATAACTTTTAAATCAGCAGTGCCATCTACTGAGCTCAGAAAATGTCACCGTTTCATGAAGCCTCATTTGCCCAACCCTAGGTCCAGATGCTTTCTGTCAATTTCCAATCCAATCCAGCTGTTTTCCTTTGACCTTAACCTTGGTCACCCAACTTCTGTAGTCATTCTAAGGTCACAGGATCAACATCAATTTGGACATCAGCTCACCAATACCCAAGCACTTTTGCTCTCAAAGTAGATGTGAATAAATATGTCCATCAGAGAATATCTATGGCACCTTTGAGAATCTTTGCAGTGGAAATGATCTACTTATTATTCAGCTCCCTTTTATTGCCATCGGCATGGAGAACTTTGTAAGTTCCTGTCTACTTATTAAATGTAACTTCTGTTACCCCTTTTATTTTTGCCACTGCTGGGCACATAACACTTTGATGTGTATTCTGCCCCCTGCTGGAACCAGTCGTGATGGTAGCAAGCTACGATGCCTCCTGTGGAGGGGAGGTCATTTGAGAATGGCTCAGTTTTGGTATAAATGAATAGGCCATCAAGAACTCTGATAAAACTTTATTAGTCTTCATTGGTGTTGCCCTGACACGACGAGAAATAAGTCCAAACCACCCACAGACGGGATGTTGCTGCAGAGAGTCAGCAAGCGAATATTCTCGGGTGAAATAATCCATGAAGGACTTAATGTGGTTTTTATTAGCTTTGTGCTCTTTGTTCTTCCAGAAGCGCGGGAGGCCTTCATTAAACAATTTTCCTTGCTGGAAGCATCCACGGTTTCTCTCGTTGCTCAGCTGCATGACATTACATCCGGCCTGAACTGCAGCATCAGCAGCACAGAGGAAGGGGGGAGAGCAGAGAGCAAGGGTGCATGTCAGACCTTCACCGACATGATGGTGGTAATACGAGCGTCACAGACACAGCTCGTGCAGGCAACAAAAGACCTGGACAACATGGTAAGTCAACCAAACACCTTGAATCACAGGTTTACGTCACCTCCATGAACCACAGTTAAATCACGTATTAAATGAGTGGTAAAGATATTGGGGAGCCACATTCCCCAAAATTCTTAGTCTGATCTTCGCTCTGATGGTCATCCAGCAGCATGAGACTTGAACATACTTCTGTTCTACCATGAATCTCAGAGCTGCTACTTTCAGTCTTAAAAATCCCGATGAACTTCAACCTTACTGACTTATCTGTTGTCGGGTCATGACAGGACTCGATGCTAGCGACCACTCCCGAACACCCATTGTGGTTCGCTAACAAGCTATTGGGTCTGCACCTCCACTTAACATTAAATCCTTAAAAAGAAAGAGATACTGAACCTATATTGGTTCTGTTCCACAGGAAATACAGGCCATGCACTGTGTCTTTGACGGATGGTTATGGTCTCAGCATCAGTTAGACTAATTTAAGGCTACACCCACACGGATCTGCACATTTTCCTATCCATACACTCCTTGCTGAATTAAGAAATTGCTCTGAAAAACGATGCTATTTCTGCCATCCACATGGACCCACTAAAACGGTTCAAACACATTCAGTGCACATGCCAGGACTGTAGGGGCACTGTAATGTTCTAGCAAAAGATGAGTAGCAGCGAACTCTCTTGTTCGCTGGTATGAGTGTGAGGTGGCGACTTTCAGGGAGAGAGACAGTGTGGAGGATTATTCACTCTGTAAGCCAGTTTCAAAAAGTATGGAATATGGTGTGGTACACACGGCAGATTCGTGTTGACTGTGGGCCTATCCCACACAGAACACGTGCAGATCCCGATTTCGTCTCCATGTGGATGGGCCTTAGGGCCAGTTCACTTCATTGTTAAACGTGTCCCCAGTTCCCTGATAGATTATCCCTTCAGATACACCGAGCCTGTAGAGCATTTTCCTGCTCGGTAGGTTCTCATTCATGATCAGACTAAAATGATGGCACAAGTTCATATCATGCAGTTACAGCTGGACAGGGAGAACTGCAAGGTTGAGAGACATGATCAGTTTTCATGCCCTAGAAGACACCGGGACTAGAGAGCATGATTGTAAGAGTGGCAATATATACCAAGTGACACAAAGGCTGTGTCCCATTTCTCATCCTAACACTCGTTTTTCACCCTAACATGCGCTCACGTGTAAGTGTAGTGTGTCCCAATACTCCTAAGACCAAGGGCACTCACCTTCACCACTTGAAATGATCCCTTCAAACCCAGGGAGCTCCGCAGTTGACTTGAAACCAAGTGGGAATATGAAGTGTGAATAGATTTCCAGGATACCATAGTACTTTATTTAAAAACAATGACGGACAACAGGGACATTTCAGTAGCAAGGACTAGTCTTCCGTTTGTTGATTTTCTCTGGTATCACACGTTAGCGACCCAAATGGTCTACCGTGTCCGACAACATGAACAATACATGTGCAGTATGTACAACAGTATCTTTTTATTTCTTCTTAACAAACAACAGTTTATCAGTGCCGATGCAAAAGGTTGCAAAAACGCTGGAGCTTGCATTTCCAAAATGTCTCGATACGCAGGAAAAGTGGCAAAAATGCAAAATTCCCCTTATGGTTGCGATTTGACTCATTGGGCGTGAGAACATGCTGTCTGTGAGGGGAGGGCTGAAAGCTTGCCAAGAGGTCCCCTCCAGTCTCCTAGCTCAGCTCTTTGGGTGCTTAGACAGGAGTTATATCTCCTACTTCTGTCCCCTCCTTTGCAAAAAGTCTTTTCCACTCCAATGTCCCCACTTGTTCTGAGTTCTTTCTCACTTAAATAGAAGTCTTTCATACCCACTAAAGCAATTACGGGATTGATGTCTTGTCGCCGTTGCTTGAATCTGTTTACTCCCAGTGGCAGAGCACACAATCCCCAAAGCAACACACTGTCTTTTCATCCCAACTCATCAAGCCTCTCCTGTAATGGGAAGTTCCCCCCCAAAAAAAATACACTGGAGTCTGAAATTAAAAGCTCCTGTTTCAAGGCTTCATAGCGTCTCCACTCAGACACTCACAGCAATTTTTAATGGATGTTTTTCAGGTAGGAGGAGGAAGAGGTGTTTGTTTTTACCAAACTGTTTTATCACATGGGTAGGCCTGCAGCGGCGGCAATTTCATTTCATATTAATAGGAAGACTGCAGCCGCCTCGACGTGGAGAGGGAACACAGGGTTGTCAATCCTTGATTCATTTCACTCCGTTTTATTTGCATTTTCTCAAATTAAATGTCACTTGAGGGGAAGGATTATGCATGAAGCCGCCGTGTTCGTCAAGACCGAACCTCAGGTGATTCATTTAAGAGGGATGTTTTCTAAATACTCTACAGCTTTAACCTTTCTTCAAAAGCCCGTGTGGCAGTTCCCGACCTCATAGCGGGAATTAATGAATGAATAAGTGTTGGAGCAATTACAGGATTGATTTCTCGTCGGAGAGGCTTGAGTGAAATACCTCTCTTTTTCCAAGATCATTCCTTTCGAGATGGCGCCGGGACCGAACAAATGGAACGTCGCGGTGAACGACTCCCAGTTCCTCCAAAAGAGGTAAGCATTTTGTCAGTCGAGTTCCTCATTTTCTATTTGTCACCCAAGTAGCGGATGGGCCCTGGTGAACCAGCGCCTCTGGCCCGGCGCTGTTATGTCCTAGTTACAGGAATCTGTTCTGGCCAGCCATCGATGCTGAAATCCATTTCTTCTCTCCTCGGGCATCTGTAATGGTCTGTTGTTCTTTGGTACTCACTCCCTCTCTATTTCCTTTTCCTTTTCACTTTGTCGCCCCGCTCCCCCACCTTCGATTGCAGCCACAGCGAAGCGGCAGACTACATTGAGGCCATCGCCAGCAGGGCGGTGAAAACCTCGAATCAGACCTTCAGTTTGCTGATGGATCTGCTGCAAGACAACTCCACTGAGGAGTACATCAGGAAACTAACAGAGCAGTGAGTACCAAGACACCCACGCAGACAAACAAGTCAGAAGCATCAAAGCAGGCCACGGAAAGAATCCCATCCAGCTCCTGGGTTATTGTCCTTTATCAGTATATTTCTACCTGCATTATAGTGCCCCTCTTCACTGCATGCTGATGTTTTGGAGTAAGACATTTAGCCACCGGGGGACAGCTTCTCTGCTCTGTAAGCCTGTTGGGATTTGGCACAAACTCGCTGAATCTCCTAGCGTGTGATTGCTGTGAGGATTATCCCAAATGCTCAACAGAATGATGCAAAAAAATACTCCATGATGAGGACACGAAGCGGGGAGAAGTCCAAATTGATTCCTTCCCCTCCTCAGTCCACCCCCCGCCTTGATTCAGACGGGTTTTGTTAATCCCGGACGGGCTGTTGTATGACCGCGTGCTTGTGACGGTTTATGGATGAGAATTGAGCCGTTTATGCACAGTTGGGCTCCGCAGAATTGAATTTCACAGCCATATTTCCCCAATGCAGCGGCGCTTATGGAGAATCTAACACAGTCCTGCGCCTGTCCAACGGCAAGAGTCACCAGTGGACTCAAAATAGGAATCATTTGAGACACTTCACTGCAGCAATGTCTCTTTTAGTGCCAGCACACAGCCTTTCACAAACTTTAGAAGTAATATCCGACCAAAGTGTGACACTTTCTACTCCCTTGCCCTGGTGGCAATAAGCTGACAAAGTTAGCTCCATTTGAACTTGGAGACAGGAGGAATTAATAAGAGTAAAATATTGCTTTTGCAAAGGTTTGCTCAGGTCACTCCAATTTATGAGCCGATGAAGTTCCATGAATCTGTGTTCTCATTTTCAGGCTCAGCAGCTGGCGCTCTTTTAAAACAAATAAATGTCCTGTGACTGACTGGTTGCTTGTGATGGGTCGATGAGGTTTCATGACACAGTGTCCTGGTTTTCAAAAAAATGTTTCATCTTGAACAACTAATTCAATAAAACCTCACTTTATTTCTAACCCAAGACCTCCATTTGGTGGCCTCTGAAAATTAGGATACTGTTTCATAAACCCTGCACGAGTGTTTCATGATACCACATCGACACATCACTACCCTATATCTCCCAAGCTGTCGCCTGCCTCTCACCCCAAAGAAGCAGGGATAGTTTTCAGCATCTGCAACCCCATTAATACTATGTGTGTCTGAAAATAGATTAAAGGACGACTGGTTTTACAAGCCTTGTTTTTGTACACAAGCATGCACTTCATTTCAACATCACTTGCCTGGTCCTTTTTAAGAATCTCACAGATGGAACAGAAAAAGGAAAATCTGACTTCAGAGCGGAACCAAACAGCTGCTCAACATCTGTCCCTGGAGAAGGAGGTTGCTAGTTTGAGCCTCGCCTTGCGTAACATCTCAATGTCGGTAGAGGAACTGTCTGTGCGCGGCACTGCACCTTCACCAGAGCTGCAACACAACCGAACACAGGCAGCCAACGACTCAGTGAAGGTCAGTTTGTGTAGCGGCTGCGTGTCGCTAATGGAACGTGAAGCTTTCTTCTGTTGCATTATAAACCAATAAGTGTCTAATTAGAACACGCCTGATAGCAGCTGACGGTATATGAGGGACCAGCGCGGCTCATTGAGCAAGGCTCATCCAGATGCAGTACAAGTGACACTCACTTTAGAGAAGTGGGCCGTTAACGCCGCTCCTCTTCCTTCCCTTCATTCAACGTTTGGCCAAAAGAGATGAGCCCTGAGTGGCCACAGGAGAGAAGGTCCTGCAGCAGGGTTGGTGCTGTTCCGCAGGCGGATGATTCGTCACTGTGGCATCACAGCAAACACCTTTTAAAATAACATCAAAGAGGGATAATGTGTGTCCAATCTTTCCTTCAGAGAGAAACCTAACACTATTCAGTGCGTGTGAGTGATTTAGGGCGCAATATTTTGTAACATTGATATTGTTACGACATACTGTTACTGTTACTGTATATATGCGCAACAGTAGCAAAATTACACCACAGTAGAGCAATATGTTGTCATTTTAATTTAATGTTTTTTATGACTAAAAGTCATATTCTTTTAAATATCTGTTGCATTATGTGAGGACATTTTGACTCAATTTAAATGTAATGTAATTGTATTTACTTTCTTACATTTCTAACTATAAAATCTGAACAATATACAGTATATAATTTATTTCATCATAATGAGTCACAAAATAGATTAAAGAGCTAAAAATGAAAGGAATATTGTGTATAGTGATGGGTCAATGATGCCTCTGTGGGTGTGTGACACACTCATTCACTGTATGTAGTGTACGCTGCTCCGATACTACGTTGTGTTCCATTATGCCGCCATCTACTGGAATGAATCATATTTTATTAAATTTGAATAAACATCTGAGTCATTCAGGTATACTGCATGAAACATGCGGTGACTCAATAACAAGTTGTGTTCATGATTTTCATTAAAAAAAAAAAAAAATCATGTTTAACATAACATAACATAACATTGATGAGTCGTGGCCATCAAGCTTTGTGTTGAATCCATCTTTACTCAGCCAGATATTCCAACATCAGACAGTCCCGTATGTTACGTCTTTCACTACTGGTACCTGCAAGGCTCAAACACCTATTACGTTACAAGGTCGAACTTTGGATCAAAGGCTATTTATGTTGAATATATATTTGTGTACCTGTCTGGTTGGCAATATATGAGTGAACTGGGCAACGATGATATCTGACAGAGCGTTTATTTGAGTTCATGTCAGAATTATTCCCTGACCTGCAGCGCCCAAATGCGCACAGCGCTTCGTCCATTTTCTAGACATGCTCTCTGACCACCGTATTTAACCTGATGTTCAAGACATATTTTTGACACAATAAGCACATAAAAGTTGGTGATTTGAGTGAGGAACCAACCCAAATGACGGAGCAGCTGAATTCATCATGATTTTTTTTTTGTGTGACACACAGATTGTCGCAATTTTTCATGTTGCTGAATCACTAGAACATGCCCCACCAAGAGACTATATGAAGAGACACTATGTATTACATTTTTTTATTGAAGGTGTAATATAATTTCAGTATCAAAAACTCATTTTTTTGAGAAAAAAAGAAGAAAAAGTTAAGAATTCACACTCTTCATTAAAACCAAAAATGGAGAAGAAAATGTATGTACCGTGTGAGAGTATACACCACAGCATTTTTTTCTCAGCATGAGGTCCTCAGTAACCTCACAGGAGTCTGCAGCAGACACGCCGTGGTTTCTAGTTGTCTATGATTGAAGTTGACTTCCGACCTCCTGTCTAGCAGAGTGAAAATCTGCTGAGTCGTACAAAAGAAATGGAGCGATTGGTTCACACTAAAGACGCCGTCATCAGCAAAATCGCAAACCAGACGGGAACGTTAATGAAGTCAGCCGTTCAGAACCTGGAGAGCGTAAACGACATTGGCAAGGTGAGCATGTGCAGCCACCTTCCCTTCACATATCCGACTCACTTGAACTCAGGGTTCACATGGGTGTGAGATGATCATTGCACAAGGTCACCTCTGTCCTCTGTGTGTCTCCCACAAGCTGCAAGCTCACACTCAGGGGGCAAAGGTCATTGCTCTGTCGTCGGTGGTGGCAGGGAAGGAGGCGGAGTCAGAAGTGATCACGCTGCACAGAGAACTGGAATGTGAGTTTTATAGTCGTCAATAAGCATCAAGGTTGAGAACATTTTAACATTTTCTTCAGGCTTCTGTATTCAGTTGGCGATTTTATGATGGAGCGCTAAACGGAGCCAAACTGGAGTGTTTCCATGATAAATACGCTGTTATGGTGTTTTAGCCTTTGATAAATGTTTGTGCCGGAGTCTGTAAACATTGTGAATGAAATATTGCTCCTCTGTGATGTTTGATAAAACTCTGTAAACTCTTTTATTGAATACCAAACACAACCGTTTATATCGCTGACAAGCTTCCCGCAAAAACGTTGACGTTCCCTCAGACATGGTGAGAGAGTGGCCTCGGCGTCAGGCCCACACGAGGGCAGCCCTGAAGAAAGAGCGACCCCTGCAGGAGAAGGTTCTGGTGGACGTGAAGAAACGAGTCACGGAGATCGACAAGATGGTGAAACCTGCGTTGAACAACGCCACTGCTGCCAGAAATATTTCAAACGAAGCGGAGCAGATGGCGCACGCGGCAGCGAAGGTAAGTGACACTTTGGTCTGATGGAGGATGGAAATGAGGTCAAAATATTAAATACTAAACTGGAGGGTTCAGGGCTTTCTTCTGACTCAATTTATTTGATCCTGATTCCTGCCTCCCATTTGTGCCTCATTACTGCCACCTGCTGTCTGAATGGGGCTCATTGCAGTCAGTCATATTTCAAATGTGAATTATATATGTGTGTGTGTGTGTGTGTGTGTGTGTGTGTGGTGCCACCTTCTTGTGAGAACATTTTGCTTTGTGAGACATTTTGGCCTGTCCTCACAAGGTTTAGCGGATTAAAAACATCAGTAAAAGTAGTTTATTATCACTGGATTAAAGTTTGGTTCAGAGTCCTAGTTAAGGTTAGCCATTTGTTTTGGATGGCAATGAGAGGTCCTCACAAAAATATCTGTGTCGTCCTCAATTTGATACCTGATATGCTATATTTATATGGTGCGTCTAATGTTGCACCTCACCCTGTTTGCCTCTATGTGTCTGTTAGGCTGGCGGAGTTTGCAAGTTGCCACTCAAAAGGGCAGAGAATTGTATGGTTGCTTCATTGACAACTCGTAACAGAAATGTGTTTGTGTGCAGTAATGACAATGGAGCATCGCGCTTATCTGCTTTACAATGTCATAAATGGCATGGAATCGAAAGTTTATTGATTTTTTTTTTAGCGTACACAGAATGAAAACAGCATTTCTTCTTTCTGATTACAGTATGTCTTTGTTGACTTGATGTCGGTGACCTTATAACCATCGACAAGCAGAATAAGACCTGAAGATAAAAGAGCAACATGGTCGACTGCAAATGACGAATGCATGATCGCAAATACATTATTAACACCTGCAAAGATGTAAAATAGTCACACATAATTGTCAATGAAAGTGAAATAAAAATATAGGAAAGAAAGAAAAGACATTAGAGAAATAATACAGAACGTCTGTGGTGTTCATACAAATGTAATTACAGTGTATTAGAAGAGATTAAAATTAGCATGAAATCAAATGAAAGACAAAGCTGGGGATCACAAATACATACAAATGTTGACGCTTAAAAACTTTCGGACATTTGGACACCACATCAAAAAAAGCTTTTGGAACACCACATCAAAAAGGGGACAAAATTAACAAAATTAAAATTCACAAAACATGAACTAAATAAACATTTCAAACGTGAGAAATAACACCGTCAAAAAAGAGTGTGAACATGACAAAACAAAGCCACATGGTAGCGGAGGAAAATCGTTCTCTGAAAAAAAATGAATTAGACAATTTGTGCTTAATTAATCTCAATTAATCGCAGATATCAGAATATTTGCCACAAGAAGCCACATTTTTCAATGAATTTCAATGAATGTGGTATGTTACTGAATCAAATGATGGACCCATACATACATTTAAACAACAAAATATTCTTTATTTTGCATCAGTTTGACAATAGCACAATAAACCAGGATGGTGTCTATATTCAAGTTTTTATATCACCTTATTTAAACTGAAGCTCTTTTAACGTCTTGAAAATATTTGGATAAGAATTTCAATGTTATAAGAATTTCAAGTCCATTCAGAGTAGTGGAAACCCTGGCCATTGTGTAGTGAAAAACGTCCCTGAACCAAAGCAAACAGATGCTTTTGATTGCTTTTGTTCAGGGATTCCTCCATGTTTGTTGTTGTTGTTCTCATCCTAGCTGCCACGTGTCTTGTGCATCAGTGTGATCAGTGGACCAGGAACTCCTGCACTTACAAAGGTTCCCTGTTGTCTGGAGAGCAAACTGTTAAATAAAATCAAATGAAATTATTATTTTTTTGTAAATAATTAACCATAATAATGTTGTAATTAATGAATTGTAATTAACTTGTTAAAGTCCCACCACTAATAATTATACAGTATGTAATTGAAAAACTGGCCTCAGGAAATAGGACTTTGACAAAAATTGGGTGCACAGAATACGAAAAAAATTTTAAAAAGTCTTTCTATAGATGGAATAAAATGGGGGTGAAATGTGGCGACGAAAAATCTAAACTCAAATGTCTGTATGTATGTCACCATGCCAGTTCATCTGATCCTTCCTCTCTCCAGAAATCCAAGTCCACACTGTCCCAGGCCAGGCACACCAGGGCGGCCTCCGCTCACCTTACTTCCCATATTGAATCCGCGCTACAACAGATCGTTGAACAGCAGATGCGAGTCGACATGGCCAACTCCCAGATCCGCTCAGAGGTGTGTGAACACATTTGAGCAGGATCCATACACATCGATCTGCGGCTCCTCAGTGGATTCCTTAAAGGGTCTTCGTTCCTCTCCCCAGCCGACAGACTCGCTGACCGGTGTGAAGGCGGACATGGAGGCGGCCAAGCTCCAGTTGGAGGAATACTCTCGCACACTGGCCGAGCTCATCGGCAAAATCGGTAACGCATCAGTATCTGGAAACCTCGTGAAGCCATGAATCTCCATTATACGGCAAATGCCACATCACTAAGGAGCTTCGCTGCTTCCAACGGCCCATTGCACCTGGAAATAAGCTTCGGATATTTATCCTGGCTGCAGAGCTTGATTAAGTGTTGCTCATGGGACCCAAAAGAGGTTTTTGTTGGTAATTTATGTTTATTAAAGGAGCAGTTGTTCCACTGATCTGTTGAGGGCCACATGATAAGAGTTGGCTGAATTGTTGACAGAGTTTCTCACTGTCATCAACTTCCACCTCGGGACCGAAGTTAACAAAAAATATGAATTGGAGTCAATGGAGAGATAAGAGTTCTTTTCTGATCCAGCTTCAAATATGCTATAAATCTCACATATGATGTCTGTGAATTGCAAAAACACATTCTAATACCGTGAGAGCACAGCTTTTAGATTGGGCATGACAAGTTACTTTAGGTTTTGTGTGATACGTAGTAGCGAACTACAAGGCTCGGCGTACTCAATAGTCAGGCGAGTGAGAGTCAGCAGGCGGGACAAGCTCTCCAGGGTCAGCTCATGTTTGCTAGCTTCTACCTTTGATAGCTTAGTACCTTTAGCATCTGCCTTAGCAGCCGAGCAGTCAGAGTCTGCTGTGATGTCATACTATGTCAAATAATTAATAAACCCATTTTCACAAGCAAATAACTCATAAAATACCCAACAAACTTACTCATAAATAACATTATTGTTTATAATTTAAACTGAGGTACAGCATATGTGTGATCCAGGGCACGAGGCATGAAGTGAACCAGAAAATAACTTTGATGTCCCCATCGACTTCCATTCTTTTTTTTCAATCGTAGGTTAAATGGACCGACCAGAAGGGGTGGAGACTTAGGCTCCCTATGGCTTTTCCCACCATGTGTGCAGATGTTACTGAATATTGCAGCAATCTATGCAGTGACATTGGCGTCCATCAGTGGCAGCATCCTCAAACTATTTTTCAGAGACCATTAGATGGTGCTCTCGGTTGAGAAATTATGTTAGGTTTCATTGAATTCTTAGTTCAAGTCCAAACATTTTGCAGCAGACAGTGCCATCTGGTGGCCTGTGAAAATCAGGGCTCTGTGTCATGAACCCATCACGACCTACGATGATACTAGTCACAGTTTAGATTCCACACATCACCAGCACTTTAGTGAGGAGAGCTCCCCTGCGTGCAACCCCCGCCTGGAACACCACATGAGGCGATGCATGAGGCGACGTGAATCGCGGAAGGCTGCCTTCAACGTCAACTTAGGATGCAGAAGTCACTTGAAGACTGTCACCACTTGACACATTGGGAGTGAGAATGGGTAGATTTTATTTGTTCTGATAACTTGTAAATCAAGAGCACCTTTGATACATCATCGGTACATTTTGAGATTTGAACAGATTCCCTCGCGTGAAAGTAGAAAGTATGGAATATATCAAACCTTTGAGACGAGCAGATGGGAATGAATCCACAACTCAAGTGTTCCGACGAGGTGATTTTAACACTTGCTCTACTTCATCCGTCAGATGAAAGTGTGCCGCTGGACCGATTCGACCGGATCTTAAATGAAACGGAGCGCCACTTGAGCATGCTGCGTGGAAGCGTGGAAAGCCCGTCTCTGGGCACCAAGATCCAGACGCTCCGCTCGGCTGCCAAAGACCAAGAAAGCCGCCTCGCAGTCATCGAGCAGGACATTGAGGAGATCACAGAGGAGAGGGACAGTCTCAGGGACATCGCCTTGAACCTGCCTGAGTCCTGCCCCGAGGCTGCAAGAGGGAGCGGCACTAGGCACTGAAGAGGCCATCGTAAAAGAGCAGCTCCGGTTCTGGGAGGATTCTGGTCGTAAACGAGGCGGCTGTTGCTTTATTTCTGTTTTAAAAAATCTTTATATCCTCCTTCCTTCATTGTCTTTAAGGTACGACTTATTTTATCGCCGCAGATAATGTCTCCCACGATCTCTCAAGTCCTGTCCACTCCTCTGTTCCTTCTCTGCCCACTGACAATATCAAAAGTCTCATTTCACTGTGAATAACAATCAGCTACTATCTGCAGGAACGCTCCGACAACTCTGAAATAATACAGATTCTGCAAGTGGGTATTTCTCCCCACTGACACTTCCATTTACACGCCAGCTCTCTTTTATCTGATGGACTTGATCAACCGTTCATTTCTGTGGCCACAGCACGGTTCAGGTCAGGGTTGAATCGCGCATGCAACCTTGGA
This sequence comes from Synchiropus splendidus, assembly GCF_027744825.2. Lineage (NCBI taxonomy): Eukaryota > Metazoa > Chordata > Actinopteri > Syngnathiformes > Callionymidae > Synchiropus > Synchiropus splendidus. The sequence goes on along the minus strand of NC_071334.1, from coordinate 47,881,550 downwards.
TTGAAGATTGAATCTGACTTGTTTTGTTTTGTTTGACTGGATTCTCACCCGAACTTGCACTGTCCACACGATCACGTTTGTGATTTAGAAATACTGTACATCAGTTCATTCAAATAAAAACCTGCTGAATTTTATCTGTGTTTTGTGAAGTCTGGGTTCTATGGGGAACTACAATAAGGACAAAAAGTATAAAATAGAATAGCATTTCATGAAGATCACAAATAAGGTTCACAGGGCTGTGTGGACCTCTCACTTTGGCTTGAGTGAAGAAAGGAACAAAGGATATATATATATATATATATATATATATATATATATATATATATATATATATATATATATATATATATATATATATATATATATATATATATATATATATATACTGTGATCCACTGATCACACTGAGGCACAAGACACGTGGCAGCTAGGATGATAACAACAACAACAAACATGGAGGAATCCCTGAAAAAAAGCAAACAAAAGCAAATGTACTTGAAATTCTTATAAAATTGAAATTCTTATAGAAATATTTCCAAGACATTAAAAGAGCTTCAGTTTAAATAAGGTGATATAAAAACTTGAATATAGCCACCGTCGTGATTTATTGTGCTTTGGTCAAACTGATGCAAAATAAACAATAGTTTGTTGGTTAAATGTTTGTATGGGTCCATCGTTTGATTCAGTAACATACCAAATTCATTCAAATTGAAAAATGTGACTTCTTGTGGCAAAAGTTTTTATACCATTAAACCATGATTAATTGAGATTTATTAATCGCAAATTCTCTAATTAATATTTTTTTTAATCCAACCCCATATTTTCTATATATATATATATAAAGAGAGAGAGAGAGATCAAGTATCAAATAAGCAAAGTATTGATATGGATATTAAATTATTGCAGTTATGCTACACAAACAAAACATGGAAAAAAAAAAAACGTCTTTCGACTCACCTTTCCAAGAGGGCATTTCCTTTGGTTTGGTTAAGAAAAAACAGCGCAGTAGATAAAACCTTTTGCGTCAGGATGTCATGAAATGAATTTACAACATAGAAATGAAACTCCACTGTCATAAGAAAGTAAGTAGTAAAGGTTCAAATCGACTGTAGATTCTACAGTGCAAAAATTGTAATTGTACAGTACAAAGTCTTTAGAATTACGCAAGTTAAATGAATAAGAAAAGTCTAAAAGCAGAAGTAGACAAAGTAGACTATAGACAGTTAAAAAAAAGGAAATTACTTTGCAGATGAATCAAGAGTGCTTGAAAATGCAGAATAAACCCTCCATCCAAATTGTTGCTGCCACATCAGAATCAAACAAATATCTTCAAAGCGAGAACCCAATGAACACTGAGGCTCATAAATTCATCCGAAGAGCAAATAAGTGTCAGATGATTTGGAACGTTTCCCTCTGAAAAGCAAGGAAATCCTCACAATGAGAAGGCAGAATGCCTGACACGCTCCAAACCGCAAACTAAAATATTAAGCAACGCCTCCTCGACCGCTGAGCTTGTCGACCTGCATTACAGGGTCCCGTCTGTCATCAGTTCAGGGAGCCTGTTTGCTGCAACATTTCAAGCCCCTCACTGAGTCACAGACTTTCTCCGTGTGTCGCTTGGTTATTTGCTTTCGATTGCCAGCGCGACTCTATAGATAAAAGGCGACATAAGTAAATGTCAGATGTGAGAGAGACACAGGCGTTGACAGACGACAGGTTCAAAAAGTCATGCATCTGCGGGGTGGATTTGAACTCTGAATATCTGTTTACCAATGCAAATGCGGGCTTGTGAGCTTTTGTTTGCAAACAAATTGCTAGTGGCGTGAGTGCGAAAGGTTCCAGCAGCAGCCACTCAAATCACAGTCCCACCGGTGGTGTCGCTTTCCTCTCCGCGTGTTTGTTGTTGGCCAGGAAAAGCTCCTTGTTATTGACTGGTCAGGTTGAGAGAGTAACAGACCACCTCACAACTCATGGACAGATGCCAGCCATATCCAAGTCTCCAGCAGATGTTGGAGCTCTTAAATTGTCATGACGTCTCGTAGATTTATTTTTTCCTTTCTTTCTTTTAATCGTAAGCTTTGTCAAGTGACAGTGTTCCTCTGCGATGAATTTAATTACCATGAGGTCCTTGAAACGCCACACAATTGGTTTCGTTTTTTTTGTAATTTTGGTCACATATGTGCTTGAAAACAAACCACATCTGTATGAGAAGTACTAGAGGAAGAAGATTTTCAGTTCCTTCCCTAAGCCTCAGTCCCTCAACTTTAGCCCTAAAAACCAAGTGTTAAGGGCCATGTGTGACTTACAAATAGGACAAACCCTAAATGCAGATACGTCCTCGGACTGTGGGGGGCAGCATTGAACGAAAGCGCCATTCAGTCTGTCAATTCAGAAGAAGTTTGATTGAAGATCATAAAGCAAATTAAATGTCATGCAACAAGATAATACAACGGTTTTCGTCATATTTATATCTCCATTCTCAACAAGCCAGGAGCCAGCGAATCTCCTGAGAGTCAGTACAGCCCTTTGAAGGGGCGTGCATTTTTTAGGTGGAGGCTGAGGTTGAGGATTCAGCCAGGAATTCACCCTTTTACAAGAAACTGGAGAAAGTTCTCAACTTTCGATCTTGGTCCAGCAATTGCTGCTGTCTTCAACACCATCGCACTGTGGACGATCAGTCAAGTCCAGTGAGATGTTTCCGACGAGGACTTTCTGTTGCTCTGTCCCATTAATTTTGAGATTCTTTCTTGTTGTTCTACAAAATACAGTGGTACCTCGGTTCTCCACCACAATTCGTTCCAGACGGCTGTTCGAGAAGCGAATTGTTCGAAATATGAATCGACTGTTCCCGTCTCTTGAGAGACGGCACTCTCTCGAGGTGCCCGGTGCGTGTCCAGCTCTGAATGTGCGCTTCTGTGCAGTTTGGCTGTGACAAAGTCATAAACCAAGTAACGCTCTGTCCCAGACTCGCCTCATCCCTGTCCCAGCTCCAGCCCACAACAGGACATCAAACCCTGGAGTGTGCGCTCCAGCCTCAGAGGAGGTGTGGAGAGCGAGCACCTCCGCTGTGACACTCTACCACGGTCCAGTGCGGAGACAGGAAAGGTTTTACACCTCAATATGAAGAAAAAACAGTCAGTAAATGTAGCCAACGGGACACGTCTGCATACAGAGGCTGCGTTATACACAATAACAAAGGGCATCGTGGGTCAACTGATCGGTCCCCTTTTTTCGGGGGTGTTTGAGTTCTGGATTTTCATTTGAAATCCGAAGCAAAAAAATCTCTGAATTTTTGTTCGAACTCCGATTTGATCAAATTCCGGGACATTCGAAAACCGAGGTACGTCAATTTAATTGACTTTACCAACATATTACAAATAAAACAAACATGGCATGCTGTTAAACAATTTTGACCAAATTTTGCAATTTCTCTGTTTGCAGACATACTGCATGCATTTTACTGCTTGATTGAAGAAGTGGTTGGACATCATTGCATGGTATAAATGTCCAACCTCAGTGCCTCTGATGCCTGAGTTAGTTAGATTTATGCATAACAACAATATGAATCGTGAGGCATAGTCTAAACCATCTTGAAGAGTTGGCCTGGTGTTTGACACCACGTGAACAAGTAAAATGTCAGCAAAATATCACCACTGAGGGAGGAATGCAGGCACTCTAATCAGGGTCATGTTAGAAGATAAATAAAATAACTGGAAAAAACTGTTTGTTTGTTTTTTTCAAACATAACAAGAATAACGTAAAACAAATGACTCTCTCCAGCACATGGAACAGGTTCTGCAGCATCCTCCTTGACACCCCACAGGAACAGGGTCTGAGAGACAAGAATGTTAGTGGTCACACACACACACTGCACCAGCAACATGGTTTTAGCAGAGAAAAAGTACCTGCAATGGGATCATACACCCTATGTTGCCCACATGTATTTTTGTGTGAGGTCTGGCGGGACGAAAGGGTTTTAAAGGGGGAAGAGAGCACCCCGGTGCTGAAAGGTAAGTAGATTAAAGTTTTGAATGAACGTCAACTACTGAGGTCATTTTGATGAGTGGAAAACAAAGCCCTCAAACTTAAACTGCACCTGTAAAGAGTCTGGTCGACTCCCTGATGCCAGAAATGACCAGGGATTTGGCAGAGTGGAGTCCAGCGACAAGCTTGCTGATGCAACTCTCCTGGATCCCAGAGCAAGCTTTTGTCAACCAGCAGAGGCAGAGGAGACAACAAAGAGGGTCATAGCAGCTGCAGCAGCGATGACTCCCACTGAAAGTGATGCAGAGACAGAGGTGGCATCAGGTGCTGCAGTCGGCACAAGTGCAATGTTTTGGAAGGACTTTGATGAGAGAATGAGAATGTAGGAGGACTGGAACAACATCAACTACATCAGACCTCATAATGGAGATGAGGGGTTTCTTAGCTGAGGAACACCGACCTCGCACGTTGGACCCACTGTCATGGTCAAAGAGATGTTCCCCAGTTTATATACGGCTTTCTGTGGTGATGAAGGCCAGGTTGTGCATCGTGGCCACATCTGTACCATCAGAGAGAATCTTTTCCAAGACTGGGCAGATCATCTCTGACCGGAGGAACAGGCTGAGTCCATCAAGGGTCAGCCAACTTCTTTTTGTAAACGCCAACCTGCCTTGAGGACATAGTTGTTCATTTGACATGAGTTCATTTTTGTAGTTCACAGTTCAAGTTTATGACACAATAAAATAGTTTTGCTTTCACAACTGTATGCTTTACTTGTGTGAAAGAAAAACAAAAAAGTCATAGAAATACAAACGTGTATAATCATATTGTGATAAGTCTCAGTAACAATCGTATCTACCTATATGTAGATAGATACGATTGTTACTGCATATATATATATATATATATATATATATATATATATATAAAACTTTGTGTTCCATGCACCACAATTGTTGGAGAACTAATTGTTCGCAGTTCTTTGAACGGGAAATAGAATTTAACGAAATAACTCATCGTTCACAGTTCACAGTTCTTTGAACGGGAAGTAGAATTGAACAAAAGAACTAATCGTTCGCAGTTCACAGTTCTTTGAACAGGAAATAGAACTGAACGAAATGTCGCCTAAGGAATCCAGCACTTCTGTTGGAGCTACGGCGGACGATTAAGCGTTGTTTATAAGTCACGACAAGACGTCCGGTAGCGCCTCTCAAAATAAACTAAAAGGAGGAAACAGTATCTGCACATGCGCAAAAGTGAACTACTCACTCAAATGAACGAATCGTTCTAAGAACGACCCATCACTAATGCCAGCGCTGTAGCTATGTAGCTCATGCCAGCCTTCCCATCAAAGGAACCCGGTCGTATCTGAGCAGCTTTCATCTTTGACAATTTGGAGTTAAGACAGACTTGTTCGAACCACACGACCTCGTCGTGGCTGTTTCCATGCGCAGGTCGATATGCTAATGTACACTGAGCGCGAGCACAAGCGTGTGGCATGTTATTTATTGCTGCATTACAACGCCACCCATGGACAGATTTTACTTCCAAGTTTTTAACTTTTTTCGGTGGCCAGTTTTTAGAAACAGTATGATTTTCTAATTTCTGCTTGCGTCTGTCGCAGTTCCAATCTGGTCCAAACTGTCACTGTCCCATGACATCCATCATGACGCAGCGCCGCCCGGAGGTTAGGAAGACTTTCAACATGAGCATGAATCAGTGTTCAAAGACTCCTGTCATTCTCGAGCTTTGAAACTTCAACACTCTGAACTTACATGGCTTGAGCTGGATGCATGTTTCCTGCCCATTGCTTCAGATTCCCCAGGTCTTCATCTGATCCTGGTGCAACCCCTCCTTATACCTGCTGAGTTTACACTCAGATAGAACTGTTCTTGAAACTTTGTCTCTGCTTTGGTGCTCTGCAACATCGCCAGGAGCACTTTCTGAAACCCAGGCGTCTCTCATTCACGGACATCACATCATGAAAGTACAGATCACGTTGCAAAAGGATGAGTTGCTTATTGTCTTCAAGCATGACACAAAGGTAGCTCCATGTCCTGCAACTGACTCCTCTTTACAAATGCATTAACAGTGAGTATAGTGGAGATGGAATGAACTGTCAGTAGGTGAGTTTTGGTTTTCTCCAAGCTTAGTTAAGACTACATTTGAAAGCTTACTGAGCCCAAAGATCCAAAGATTCTGTCATAAAGCTAGATTTTCTTTTCAACTTTTCACCAAAGAATGGAAGCCACATAGCAATAAATTGCATCATATATTGGCTTTAAAAGCTCGGCTTTCTTAACATTTATTTCTCAAAGATTTAGATTTTATGGATAGATGGTAATTAATTCATATTTATTTAGTTATTTGCTGTTTTTTGTCAGAATATATTTTTAGATTATGATTATTTATCTCTTCATTTCAATCCAGCAGTTCCACCCTGATTTCCCTCTCACCAAAACTCGATAGACGAGTAGTTGTCCCTGGTCATTTAACCGCCCCCATTCACCCCTCTAACCCCTCGCCTTCTCTTTTTTTAGCTTCAACTGTGTGAAATGAAACTTTTACAAAATTATATGCTCCTGTGTTGCAACAAGTGAAATCATTCCTTGATGAAGATAAAGGTTCAGAGTGATGAAATGCATGTCTCTGATCTTCAATCCACTGTGACGACTCGTGTGGAGAAATGTCTCCCAAATTCACCGTAAGAGCTTTTCAAGAGCAGCCGTGAGCCGCTTCAACAGGCCGCCGTGAGATTATCATATTTAAGACAAACATTTGGTTCCGTGCGTCAGCTACACATGGTGCTCACATGCGCCTTAGGAGGAATCCCACACACGTGTTTGTCTTAGTGCTGTGTGACAACAAAAAATACAAAATATCTCTCAACTCAATTTCTCAAAATTATTTTTCACTTTTCTCATTTTTATAAAAAAAAATGGTAGCAAAGTCAGTCGTGCATGCTCAGGACATAGCGATGACCTCATGAGCGCGAACATCAGGTCAGACACGATGAAACAGAATCATTATGGAAAACTCACAGGCTGGTAGACGACCTGCAGAGAGCTGACTCACAGATGTAATGTTGGCCCGGCTGTGACCAGAATTTGCCTGGAATAATGTTTCTGCTCATCAGCTGAACGTCCTTGAATATTCTGACCGTCACTGTGTGGCTTTTCTGAGTGAAACGCAATCCAGCATTTTTTTGTTTTTATGCATACCAGGTGGCTGGTTAAGATGCACTTTGCTACACTTTCCAAAGACCCAATGGCATACGAGTCATAATTCAAGTTATTTAAAAGAAGTGCTTTATTATGAGCATTTGATTTAAATAACTACCACCAAACAAATTGTTTAATGTCTATGTACCAATTCAGTGCAAAAAGAAAGAAAGGAAAGGAAATTTAATAGGGACTATGACTATGTAAATCTCCATTGAGGTCCATTCCATTTTAACATTCTGAATGTCTCTCATACATTTCAAATTCCAGTGTCCAATGTATTTTAAGGGACAGGAGACTCACAAATGAGATCAGTTTTATTTCATTTTATATGTTGTTTCATTTTAGTTACTCTGACTCCAAGAGGGCTGTATAAATAAAGTCACACGGCCTCATTTTGGGCTGCGCTTTGACCGGTTCTGACCCACAGAATGAGTCTGACAAGTCACTTGTTCAGGTGCCATTTTAGTTCAATAAGGGACTCCTCATTTTCACATCATATATGTCATGTCATTTCAATTGACTCAAATGTGGTTGGGTGGAGGATGACGATGGTGAGCTCTCATTGAAGCTCTCATTGTTACGTTATGTGTGATGTGACTTGACCTTTTGTGACCATGAGCTTGACTCTCTATGCTGCAAACGTGGCACAGAAAGTACTATTTTTCTACACAGTCACACTAAAGTTAAATTGTATGATCAGAAACAAAGCACCGCCCCAGGTGGGTTCGGGGGGATATGCATCAACCGGCGTGTCGCCCAAGTTTCCTATCCTCTGACATGAATAAATAATGAAGCGTGTTTGCCTGCCAAGACTAAATAGAACAATTGTTTCCAAGACGCATTTCCAAGGTCAGGCCTTGACAAATCACTGCGACAAAACTTCACACCAGGGTCCCGGTGGGTTTCCAGTCAAGCTGTTAATCCACGAGCCACCAAACTGAGATTTTCTTTGACAGAATAAAACAGTCACTTGTGAGATACGCGGTATAAAAAAAAACAGAGATGAAGTTGTTTTTCTCATTGACAGCTAGAAGCAGTTCACGCTATCTAGTTTTTATTAGTCGCACCACTGCACTCAGGGGAGCTCATGCTGCCTTTATAACTCAGCAGCTGACGCTGTGAACCACCCAAAAAAAGACCAATGTGTTCTTCCGGGGATTAAGTCAGGTATGTTTACAGTTCAATGTAATGAAGGTCTTTTGTGAGAATGATCCACTTTAAATTCTAATGGATTCCTAAGTATTCCCTTTTGTGCTAAAATGTTCAGAGGTACTGATGTTTAAGAGAGTTGGGAAGCTGAAATGTTTGTAAACACAAATTTTAAGGTTTGCAATGGCCCTCAAGTTATTGTGCTGTATTTTATGAGTTGAATCACCCCAAAAATGAAAGAAATTTGCTTCGCATACTTCCTTCAATCAGAAAAGAGCTAGCCTCAGTGCATCTGGTCTGAAGAGATAAAACTGCCAGAGTCTGAATCTTCTTCTAAACCACCTTTCAATACAAGTTCCTTCAAAGGGCCATTTCTGTCTTTTGTCTTTCTCTTCTTACGTGCTTCCTTTCTCACTCAGTAATTGGTCTGTCTCATCTTTTACCCGACAGACAGACAGACAGACAGACAGATAGACAGACGACAGACAGATAGATAGATAGATAGATAGATAGATAGATAGATAGATAGATAGATAGATAGATAGATATGAGGATATGTTGTGACCCGGCACTCCTCTTTCTCCGCAGATCCTTGAGCCGACTGGGCCCATAAAGCAAAGTCACACCTGAGGTGAATGAAGAGACTAATGCCCACTTCAAACAACACTTCTCACTAATCCCTGCATGCTCCCTCAGTGAAGGAGAGCCGCTGACACCTGGACGCTGCCGCTCGATGCCCACTCTGACTTCACAAGTGAGGAGAGCAAAACACCACACACTCGCCGCATTATTCATTCAGCACACTTCCCTCCACTGATGCACGACCCCATCCCAGTCTGATCTTTGAAGTGTCTGGGAGGTAGACATGTGACTCTCATGTAAATATCGAAGCGCCAGCCTTTCAAAAAATGGAGCTACCTGTACTTTTGGCAGCTCAGAATAATGTTGTAAGTAACTGATGGACATTATAACTATTATGACTTAATTGTACTTTTATCATGTCACCATTAGTCACTGGATCTTGTATTTTCTACCTGATAAAAATTCTTCCTATTTGAAACCTTCTCTTCGAATATATGTATCTATATGTAGATATATATACAATTTTCTCGTAATCAGATGAACATCTTGGTAAAAGACAGATGTGAAAGAACGTGAAGACATTTTTTATTATTATTCTGTTTAAAATTTCTTTTCACAGGCCTGATCATGAAACAAGTTTTTATATATACTTCATTATACTTTTATTGGTGAAAAACCTAACATAATTTATCAAATAAAAGTCACTGTAGATTGTAGCTGTGGTGGTTGGCAAACAAACAAAATGTAAAAAAAAAAAAAGACAAAATCTGACTCCTTATACAAGGAAATAAACATTCAATACAAAGCTATCCGTAATATTTCTCTTTTATAGTCTCACTGTGAGCTCAGGAAGGCTGCAAAAATACAGCCTAAAAGGGACGCATGTGGCCCTTGGGCAGCACTTACCTGGTGTGATTTAGACTATGCCTGGGAACCTTAAGTCCACCTGAACGTTATGGCCCCAGGGATAGGTGGATTGATACCTTCAATAATTCACCAATGACACTCCGACAACTTATCAGAAATCATGCGGTCATAATGGCAAGGCCGAAAGTCGTCCCTGTAAACATATAAAGGAGCCATTACCCAGACACAGACAGAGCCTTCTGTCCGTGCTCTGCATTCATTTCGTCTGCATTTCTGCATGTTTCCACGAATCTTACAGATACGGACCAAACAGAGCAGTACCACCAGTAACCGCGGGGGGCAGTGTTGCTGTCACAAAGACGACAAAACAATGGCAGAGATTCTCTGTCCTCCTGTTGCAATATATTTAATGGTTTTATGTATCAAGTATGGAAATAGTGCGATTACTTAAACAGCAATCGCATGCTGTTACTCCTGAAAAGTTGAATAATGTAATGTTAATCTTCCTGATGTATTTTTTAAATGTACACACACACTACTTACTATGTACTTGTTTTGAATAAGAATTTAATTTCTGTAACATAAGATACATTATCAATCATAAATAATTGGATTATTGGATTAGTTTTATGACAACCAAATGAACCCTGTCAATGTTTTTTTTGTTGAGTAACAACTCTCATTAGGAAACAGTACATCTTATTTACAAAACGTGAAAACACACCAACATTATTTACAAACTGTCAGACAAAACAGACCTTCACTTACTCACTATTATCTACAACACATTCAGCATTCACTCTCAGGCAAACTTTTTCATGTCATCCATGTCTACAAAAACAGGATTTCTGGCATCAGTGTCATCTCCATTGTCCTCCAGCAGACTCTTTAAAGCCTTTTCCTGCCACTGCTCCATCACAGCATGGAGTGTGGGCAAACTCAACTTGCATTTGAAGACACCTGGGTTTTCATCCATCCACTGGACAGCCATGTAGAGATCCTGCACAATTCTGGACTGATCCTGCAGCAAAGTAAAATCGCATATATTGCCATCACCCCCAAACACAAGATACCATTGATACTACTGGTGTTAAAGTTTTGGGAATACCAAAAGTGAATTGCTCCAGGTCTTTCTGCAGGGCAGCCGAAAAAGAGGCTCCACCATGGAGCAGCTCTTCAGCCTCCTGGGTCCAGAAGGCTGACCACGCCTTTCGAATAATTTGATTTGATCAGTAAAATTCAAGTCATCTTACCCTTCAGTGGAGAACTTCTCCATAGGCTGCACACACCACCACTTGGCAACAACCCACTTTGTGTAGAGGTGTGTCATTGTCATGACATGATGCATTTGTGGCCTCGAGCAGTCTTAGACAGAAGGCCATTGAGGCCCAAGCCAACCACATCCCATGCTTCATTAACCTTGTGGAATATCTGAAACATTTTTTTTTTTTTTTTGCATTTCGTTCAGCAAAGATTGTACATGCCAGTGGTGTTCCGTCAGGGACAGTAAGGCCTTCTCTGCTGGCCTTACATAAGCAGAAATCATGAGCATATTTATGACAAAAGTGAATTTCATTTGTAATGTATTTTCCCCAAATGTATTACATATAGTATATACAATAATCATACTCGTGTCATAGTATATCCCAGTGTTGTTTTTCCGAGTTAGAGTTTTCATCCAATCAGAATTCAGTTAGCTTGTGTCGTCATGTCCAAGGCCTTCAGCAGCAAAAGTGCAGTCGCTGGTGCCCTCAGAGTGAACAGACACGTATAGTTGATAGCTGCGATAGCCATTCAGATCAGGAGTTGGGGACAGCGAGACCTTCTAGCAGGCCTCACGTCACGGAACGTGACTTGTACAATTTAGTTTTTAGCTGTTAGGACGTATTAATAAATCTTGCATATGCCTAATTTTTAAATAATTAATACATAATTAATAATAATAATATGCCTCAATTTATTTTTGCAACTTATGTTATAGAATATTAAAGGCGATTAGAAATATGATTACTGCTAATGTTGCCATTTCCTATCAACAATTTTCATACCTTTCAATATAAAGTTGCGAGCAGAGCGCCGCATTTCTTGTCTGTCAATCTTTGACACAATGGAGCCAAAAACGCCAGTCAAGAGAAACTCCCTGAAACACATGAAGTAGTCGAAATTCCTCATCTTTAGCGGACTGACATGGAGCGCAACCTGCTTCTCTACACGTTAGTGCTGTGACGTTTCCAGTCATGATAATTTCGCGGTCAAGCGGAAACAACCATGTGCGCATGTGAGCAGAAAATGTTCTCATAAAAACTAGGGAAACAGGGCGAAGAAGGGAATAGGGCAGTGACAGCCTCACCAACGTCCGCCAAGAACTAAATGATCAATACTTCTTCCACAATCGCCATGTTTGTTTTGGAGTTTGTTGTTGTTGTAAACGTTTCACTGTGGGCTGCGTCTCCCACGTCCATCAATTCTTGTAGTGTTTGACATGTTTGTCATCATGGCCCAGATTTGAACTACATTCAAATGTCCTTTTAAAATAGACACAAATGATCTTGGTGTATTTTTTCAAACAAAAATTAAAATGTCAAATTAATATTTGTGGTGGAAGAACCTTGCCGGGGCGAAATGAAATGTCTTTTTATCTTTCACTCCATGGATTCATACTGAGCTTTCACACGAAGGAGATGGGTGATTAAAGAAATGCATTTGTGCAGATGTTTGACATTGTGCTACAAATGTTCTTCTCGAGCCTTTTCTTAAGTGTGTCTCACTTTGAGGAATGCAGACGGTTCGTGGACGTCACGTCGACCTTGTTTGAGTCTCGCTCCTTTAATCCGAAATACAAATCTCCATCAAATGAAGCTGGAAACTCTTTTCAAAGAGCAGTCCTTTAAACACACTCACAACGGCGTATTTGAGACGCTCTCAAAGCCATGTTATCCCACGCAACCCAGGTGTGAACCAGTAGCTTTCTCAAGGCTTTGCGATCAAAGTGGCATCTTATTAATTCAGCAAGAAAATGACCGTGAGACTTCAGAAACATGATGATTTCAATTTGAACATAGACATTATGTTATAGTGTATCATCATCTTTGGCTGTATTTAGCCTTTCTGACACTCCACAGAGTACTATAGTAAGTACTCTCTCACAGTGCAGAAAAATATTTCTTATCATCACTGGTGTCACTAAGCTGACCAGCTCGCTTCTTCCCAGTCAGACTGTTGCTGCTCATCCGTTCTTCAGAAGACGGTTTAAATAAGTCTCATGGCTGTGGGAGGAAACCTAAGTGCAAACCCACACAAGCCAAGGATGAGCATTCAAACTCCACGCGATGCCTCAATCAACCTGTTAGCTTTTGACCCTGCAGCATGAACTGCTATTTCAGCGTGCCGCCCACACGTCAACACACTTTAGCCGTCTCAGACACATACATACATGAAGCTCACCAGTTATTAGAACATGTAACACACAAAATATTAAGGTACACACACCCACAATAAATGCACATGTATTGTCATCATGAGAGACACGGGAATATTAACTGACACCCACGCATACATGTCAACGTTTGCATACATGGATAACAAAACTGTAACCTAACTGTAATGATACACACATGAACTAAAAAAAAAAAAATTACATATTATATAGCACTCTTACGTACATTCAGACACACACATATTTGTAAATACTTCCGAGCCACTTTTTTTGGAATCAAAATGCGCAAAAAGTCGCACATGTTTTGTTGCTAGAATGGCAAGAAGGACTTCACAACTGTAATCTGTTACTCTGTAGTTTTGAACATGTTGTAATACATTTCGGACCTTGGAAGTTGACAGTTGACAGGCAGCTTACCACAGATCATAACTTCATACTCCAAGATTATGAAGTGAAACTTGCTACGAGTTATCAGCTCACCTGAACATGGCTGAAAATACTAAACATCCTGTCTTCAGACTCACCTATTTTTTTCCCTGGATTTTTGTATGCACCTGTTCTCCAGAGGTCCCCTAGGAACCTCGGGGCCTAGATGAGAGCTCTACCCTTCAGCCTGTATCCACAAACGTGTCCTCTCTCTTTAAACGTTCACGCATCTTTTTCTCTGCAGCTCACACACTCTGCCCTCCGTGACAAGGCTGTGAAAGGTGAGTAAGCAAAAAAGAAGGTTTATTCGCCAGAGATTACGCCGGGGATCCCGGCTGTGACTCAATTAACTGCCGTGACACTGACTTAGAGCTCTGAGAGCAGGGACACAAAGGCAAACTCTTCACTCACTGGTCGATGAAAATGCAGAGGGCTCCAACGCTTGTGTGATGAATACTTTGCCAAAAGGTCAGCGCCACACCCGTCCTTGACGCCTTGTGTGCTGAGCTCACCAACCATACACCAAGCAGTCTTTAAAAAAAGAGTCTCATATCTTCAGTAAATCTCTTTTTTTTTAGATTTCTGCCTTTACTCATCTTAAATGAGCCTTTCCTTCAAACAAAAATGTTCACTGAAGATTGTGTCCTCTTCATTGGAGCAACAGTCTCTCACAGATGACTGAGCCTCTGACTCTGGCAGAGTCCGTGTCATTCATCTAGTCTGAATTCTGCTTGGCTAATATCGTCTAGTGTGAGTCCTGCAGTTAATATATGTTCATTTCTGATGTGTTTGAGGTTCATGGGAAACAACTATCGACTAAAAAAAAGCTGCTGCGAGAGCGAGACTCGAGTGTTTTGTGAAATAAGACTGCCATCATGTGGACATTTGAAGAATTACGTGCTGGAGACCTAGATTTGCTGCGTAAAAAAGAAAAGTAAATAAATAAAATAAAATAAATAAAACCCTTGTTAACTTATGAATATTGATAGGATTTAAACTCTCGTGTTGCTAATTCACCATTGATCCAAACGTGCTTTCCCCCACGACGGTGACTCATTTCTCAACCAATATATTTCCTCTGAAGCCTTCACTGCTTCTGATTTGGTCCACTCCCTGCAGTCATGCGTCCTAACACTCCAACTTTTAGACGAAGTGTGGCATGTTTCAAGGCTGCAATTACCCTCTGACCCTGCCCTAGTTAGCCCAAGACATGCCTTCTCTTGCCACCGACTCTGAACCAATTTCACTTTCTTTTTTAATGAGATTTCACAAAGTTACCTGCAGCTAGTTCGGTTGACTTTGGCTCACACAACTTCCCTTTCATTTTAAGCTAAGGTTATACCCTGTCTTTTTATTATCATTGTTGTTGTTGTTGTTACATTTGTATGTGATGACTTTTTAGGGTTAGGGTTGTTTTCTGGAGTTCATTTAGTGAAGAAGCATCAGAGCTCTGCACCTTCAATCTTACCTACCAGTGAGTCTGAAATGTTCACACTTCAATGATGATCCTTCAGAAGAGTCTCTTTTTTATGGATGTAGAGCAATGGGTGGTCAGTCCTGCTAACATCATGGTAAGGGCCGGACAATGCGTCTGAAAAGTGGGACTTCTGGACTTCTTCACTGCAGCTGCTGCCTTCACAACCCAACCCAAGTGGAAGAAAATGGATAAGCAGAAGCTCGAGTCTGTGAAACCTCCGTCATCATTCCTAACATGTCGGAAGACAAACTGTGCTCGCAATAGCTTTGTCTTTTCACATTAGTTTTGTGAACTCAGTGCTGTCTTTGAGTGTGGATGTGGCTTGAATATGAAATGAGTGCTGTTAAAAACAAACTAAGTTAGGTGTTTTAGCCGCTCTGCCCCGCTGCTGTCCCACTGAGACCACTATGCCTGGAAGGCTCTATGCCAGAGAGCATGTCTTACCTTTGATCAATACTCTTGAAGAAATAAACATAACCAGCAGGTTCTGTGGCTTCACCCAGGAGGGAAACATGAAAGCAAGAAGCACTTCTTTCCAGGTCTGACTTGACTTTGTTTGTATCGATTTGCACTGCTTCTTATTCAGGCAGACCTGGACTAACCTGAGAAGACCTGAGGGTGTGTGTGTGTGTGTGTGTGGGCATGTTTTGACATACAGTACTTGTGAGTACCTTGACAAGCCACCTTCTTGTGAGGACATTTTGCAGAGCACATTTTGGTCTGTCCTCACAAGGTTTAGAGGTTTTAAACATGTTTCAAAGTAGTTTATTATAATTGGATTTCAGTTTGGTTCAGAGAACTGGTGAAAGTTAGCGATGTGTTTGGGATGGTTAAGTTAAGGGTGAGAGGCTGGGGAAGTCATTATTGTGAATGAGAAGTCCTCACAAAAATTGTGAAACAAATGCATGTGTGTGCACACACATGCGTGTGGGGTTGGTTTATCTATTCTTGTTAGGAGCAATTTGGGGAAAAACACCTTCTCGTGAGGACATTTGCCTTAGTTAGGACCATTTGCTGGTCCTGACAAGGTTAAGCCTAAACTTGTGGATCAAAGCTTCAAAATAACTGGGTCAGTTTTGGTTTGGTTCGGAGTCCTGGTTAAGGTGAGCCATGTGGTTTGGTGGTTAGGTTGGTGGTTAGGTTTAGGGTGAGAGGCTGAGGAAAGTATTATGTCAATGAGAAACCTCCAAAAGTCCCAACAAGGATAGAAATGCGAGAATCTGTGTGTGTGTGTGTGTGTGTGTGTGTGTGTGTGTGTGTGTGTGTGTGTGTGTGTGTGTGTGTGTGTGTGTGTGTGTGTGTGTGTGTGTGTGTGTGTGTGTTAAGCTTATCTATTCTATCTCACTATTCTAGTGAGGTCTAATTTTGGGGAAGAAACCTCCTAGTCGGGCCTGTATTCCTTCGTGGGGTCCTTATGCCGGACCCCACAAGGTTAACCCTAAATTTTGAAGGTTGAAGATCCAAAATAACTGGGTCATTATAATGGAGTTTCAGTTTGGCTCAGAGTCCTGGTTAAGGTTAGCCATGTGTTTTGGATGGTTAGGTTTAGGGTGAGAGGCTGGGGAAAGGGTTATGTCAATGAGAAACCTCCAAAAGTCATAACAAGGATAAAAATGCGAGAATGTGTGTGTGTGTGTGTGTGTGTGTGTGTGTGTGTGTGTGTGTGTGTGTGTGTGTGTGTGTGTGTGTGTGTGTGTGTGTGTGTTAAGCTTATCTATTCTAGTGAGGTCTAATTTTGGGGAAGAAACCTCCTAGTCAGGCCCTTATGCCTTCGTGGGGTCCTTATGCCGGACCCCACAAGGTTGACCCTAAATTTTGATGGTTGAAGATCCAAAATAACTGGGTCATTATAATGGAGTTTCAGTTTGGTTCAGACTCCTGGTTGAAGTTAGCCATGTGTTTTGGAAGGTGAGGTCTATGGTGAGAGGTTGGGAAAAGCATTATGGCAATGAGAGGTCCCCACAAAGATGGTGTGACAAATCTGTGTGCGTGCATGTGTGTGTTGCCAAAAAAAAGATCACATTTTGTTTTTAAGAGAATTTTTATTTCTGCTTGTAGCAGATGCGTCTGTTCACACATCTGTGTAAGTACTACCTAAAGCAGTGGACATCCAGGATGAGGTGTCCAAAAAGAGGGCCAAGTTTGTTGAGGGGAAACCTTGCAGGGGGTATATGTCTTCAACTGATTCAACGCCAAATGTAGGACTTCTTTACTGACAGACAATGGTCAAAAATATTGATGCTAGCTACTGATCGATACTCAATGCTAATTTGCTATAGTATCCATACCACAGTGTGCTACTTACTGTAAATCGGACCAAACCAGAACATCAGAATGTACATAGCCCATTATGTGCTCACTCAGTAGGCAGGCAAACATATAGAGCCTGAGACTCCGCCCCCTCATTTGGTCCATGAAACCTAAGATGGGGAAAAAATGAATGGAATGGGGAGATCAAAGTTATTTTCTGGTCCACTTTTCCTCATGCCCTGGATCACACGTGTTGTACCTCAGTTTAAATGACAAATAATGATGTGAGTTTCGACTATGGTTGTCGTGTAAATTATGATTTATCTGCTTGTGAAAACACATAATTATTTGGATGACAAACTGAACGTCGCATGTATCCAATCCAGAATCCAACTCTTCCGGCGCTAAGGCAGATGGCAAAGGTACTAAACTGTCAAATGTAGAAGCTGGCAAAGAGTTAACATCATTAAGCACTTACCCTTACCCACTGACCCTGCTGGCTCTCACTCGACAAACAATGTAGTGCGACGGGGAGTGTGGTTCGCTCCTACGTATCACACAAAGCCTAAAGTAACTTTTGCTGCCGGTAGAAAAGCAAAAGACTGTATCTTTCAAATTCAGAGACATCATACGTCAGATCCACGGCATATTTCAAGCCAGAAAATAGCTTTTATCTCTCCATTGACTCCAGTTCATATTATTTATTCACCAAGGTCCTGTGAGGCGCAAGTAGATGTGCAGGACTTAGGCTGCCTATAGTTAATTACCTACCTGTATTAAACACATTATTAATATATATAATAATAATATATCAGTGTTAATGTCACCAGCAGGATCCTGCAGCCAATGCTACCTGTGTTGAGCTTGCTTCTTCTCTTTTGGCTTCTCCCTTCAGGGGTGGCCACTGCGGATCATCGTCCTCCATCTCACCCTGTCCTCTGCTTCCTCTTCTCTCAAACCTACAAACCTCATGTCCTCCTTCACCACCTCCATCAACCTCCTCTTTGGCCTTCCTCTCCACCTTCTGCCTGGCAGTTCCAACCTCAACATCTTCCTACCAATGTACTGTCTCTCTCTCCTCTGTACATGTCCAAACCATCTCCATCTAGCCTCTCTGACTTTGTCTCCTAAACACCTGACCACATGTGCTGCCCCTCTGATCTACTGCTTCCTGATCGAAACCATCCTGCTCACTCCCAGAGAGAAGCTCAGCATCTTCATCTCTGCTACCTCCAGCTCTGCCTCCTGTCTTTTCCTCAGTGCCACTGTTTCCAAACCACACAACATTGCTGGCCTCACCACCCTTTTGGACACTTGCCCTTTCATCCTTGCCGACACTCACACCTGACACTGTTCTCCAATGATTCCATCCTGCCTGCACCTGCTTCTTCACCTCATCGCCCTGAACAGTTGAGCCTCAGTACTTAAAATCCTCCACCTTCTTTATCTCTACATCCTGTAACTTCACCTGTCCACTTGGCTCCCTCTCATCCACACGCATGTATTCCGTCTTACTGCGGCTAACCTTCATTCCTCTCCTTTCTAAGGCAAACCTCCACCTCTCTAGCTTATCTGCCACTTGCTCCCTGCTCTCACCACTGATTACAATGTCATCTGCAAACGTCATTGTCCGAGGGGCATCGTACAATCTGTGATGAGCTTCCACTTTCTGTAAATAGGACCAAACCTCGTGAAGAGAGTCTTTTAGAATCATATTGGACCCCTGTTATCTGTTTACATAAAACTCTATATGATTTGAAAAATTTACATTAGAAAAAGTGCATATGTGACTAAGCCATATAGAGTCTCCGTGTGAGTCATACCTAAATGAACCAAAAAGCTGATCAACCGCTCTCGGTCCACGGCGCTTGTCCTCCCACAACTGACTGATTGTATATAGAGATTTATTCACAAAATCCGGTAATGACGAGATAAAAATTATCTTGAGATAACTGTTATCTCGGAATTAAAAAAATAAATAAAGTCATGCATGTCACATACAAAAAAATAAGCACATGCATGTCACTTCCAGGGCTCCATATTATCGTGTTTTATGCTGTATCTTTATTATTTTCTGATTATTTTATAACTTATTTAATCTCTTAATAATCCGCTGTTATGAAAAGATTTTTTGCCTTTTTAAGCCATTGTAATTTTTGGTTTATTAACGATTTTTTACGAGTTAATTATGATTAATTACAGATTATTACAGTTAATTAATTACAAAAAATAATTTAATTTAATTTAAATTATTTAATCTCTTAATAATCTGCTGTTAAGAAAAGGTTGTTTGCCTGTTTAAGTCATTGTAATTTTTGGTTTATTAACTAACTTTATTTTTTAATTGTGCCCGTATGTCAAAGTAAAGTACAAAGCAGAATTTGCAGTTTTCGTAAGGTTACAGCCTGAGGACAGACAGGAAAATGGCTTCAGTGATTTCATGACCCACACATTATTTAATGAATTATCTCAGGCCTTGACGCAGCCATGCAGTCTGCCAGAAGATCCCAAATTACCCAAATTAAAGTCATAAAATCTAAATCCAGTCGGCAGGAGCGGCGTCAGACTGTACGTCAGACTGTAGTAATCTGTGCTGGAGCCACCGGGGATAGTTTTAAACGATGCCATCTTTTCACGCCATCAAGGGATTATAGCCGGTTATAGGATTCTTTAAACGACGCTTTGAAAGTCCTTCAATGTTGGCATTCACAATGACATCATTCCTAAATCGCTCGCGCTCGGTTCGAAAGGAAGTGTTCTTTATGCTCTGTAGTTCACCGCAGGCATCAAGGAGCATGAATCCCCCGCTGGAGAGATTTGGTCTCCATCGCAAAAAAAGGTCTTGGATTCCTCACTGATCCATCTGTTATAAGTGATAGTGCGCATGTTTGTGGCCATTTCGGCAGGAGTAATTTCGTCACCGACCACGTGATGGTGCTGGTGGAGACGAAACCGACCTCCAGAGTCACCGTTCACTACACAAAAGAACCGGAAAGAGATGCTTCAAAATAAAGCCGCGTTTTCTTTTGTGCAGTTCAACCTGGTTCGTGTTGGAAATGTTTGCCTCGTACCGTTTAACCATCAAATATTTTTTTTAAGTTCTTTGCCATTGGTGAGATATTTTACAATGTAGTGACTGTGACTGACAATTTCATTTATGTGTAATTATTTAAGCATTTTCAATCAGAATTGCCCTTCATAATACAATGGTTCTTCGCCGACTGTGTATTTTTAAACCAAAATATTAAATTATAATCACTAATTAAATGTTTTACCTCATACGACAACAAACCCAAACTTTTCATACATTACATTTTATATTTCATTCCTTTGTTGATTTATGTTGATCAACTGACTTTTCCCATCACAATTCAAGTTTCGAGATTTCACCAATATTCAAGTATTTTTACGTATATTGGCATTAAATTACTAAACATTATTGTTTATGAAATGTTTTTCATCTTTTAATATTTTAATGACTGAAAAATGAAATTCTACGTATTTTTAAAACTATTTTTTATGGGATTTCCCTTTATACTTGAATGTATTTCAATTTTTGTTTTGTTTTGTTTTTAAACCTGAATTCTTTTGAACCATTATTGACTCAGTCAGTTAAGGATTGTAGTTATCAAAATGGAATCTTGCTTGGATTAGTTATTAACTAGTGCCTAATAATGGAATGTCATGATAAAATATCATCAATATTTTTAAAAAGTTTATTTCTACTTTCATTTCTATTTCCCTCAACAATTCATGGTATTACTGTGTTTTTTGTTTGTTTGTTTGTTTACTACTTTCAGAATGACAATTCTGCAAAATAATATGTCTGTCATTTGTATTTTGTAAAGATATGGGCCCTTTGGGGTGAAGGAAGTGAAATAAATAATAATTAAGTTCTAAGATTGGGGAAGTTGTTTTAACTAACTTATTCCATTTTGTTTTATTGACTGAGTCTAAGTAATTAGTAATTGAACTAACTAGTAACTTATGTGATGGTGGCGCGTAATCTCTGTGCATTTTGTTAATATTCCTTTAATTTTGTTGAATATGTAACTTTTACAGTTTCTCCGTTTTTAAACAAACGCTGTGTAAATTAACCACGAAAAAACAACGCATAAAATGTTGAGATACTTGATGGAATAAGCACATTTTGTTTCGCCTCGCTTTAAAATAGCCTTATTGTGAAATCGTAACCGGATGTGACATACGTAGCATCGTTAGGTTTGACGCCGGTGCCGCGCTGACCAGTGTGTCTGTCCAGTCTTCAGAGAGCAGGAGCGACGGTGTTCCCCGTGCAGCCTTCCGGCGTGGAGATTTATCTTTTGCAGATATAAATACAACACATACGACCCGGGATGCCTTCGAATCAGAACGTTCAAGGTAAGAAGATTCTGCCGAGTGTGTCCGTCGCTAGCTAATACAATAGAGCATCAGCGGGCCGACCACCAGGCTCGTGCGCTCCGCATCAAACCCTCTGCCCTTCGAAAAAACATCAAATTCTTTTCACAGTAATGAAACATTCGCTCTGTTTTGGTTTAGGCGGCAAAGCCTTCGGCCTGTTAAAGGAGCAGCAGAGGCAGAAGCTGGAGGAGATAAACAAGGTATGGTGTGTTCGCGTCTCCGACGGCCACTTAGAGAAGCGGCACTTGACATTGAACGCATCATTAAGGATTCACGACTCCTGGGAATGAACGATTCCCTAAATGCTCGTCAGGAGGTGTGGGTTGTGGATTCTTTTGCTGATGGATTATCTGGGCACTTGTTGAGTCGTGACTGGCTGTCACGTCCGTCTGTGTGCGTGTGTGACCCGCCGGCCATCATTGTCATGCCAACTGCGTTTGTTCTTGGTTCTGGTTTCAGATATTTCACATATTTCAAACTGCCTTCGGGGTGTGTTTTTCACTTGAAATGCATTGGATCGTTTGCATATTGCTAGCAATGAATTGGAATGGGCTGTTGATAAACACCTGCTATTGACAACCAATCATGTTGAACGTCAACGGTGGGTCCTAATATCTACTTCTGATCGGTTTTAAATTATTATTGAGAACTTGGGATCCTTTGACCCATCGTAGAAATATAATATTACACTGTGGGAATGATGAATAGAAAAGGGCTTTCTGAAAATACAAAAGGAATTGGAAAAAAAAAGGAAGACAAACTCATTCACTTCAGTATTTACCATCTTTCACAAAACTATTACTAGATGCGGTCATCATTAAAATGTGGTCCAATGTGAAGATTAATGTCGTCATGAGATGAAAAATAAAAAATTGGGAATAGAAAGTTAAGTTCAAGACATCTGATGTTTTGTCGTGAGAAAGAACTTGGCAAGGTAGTTGGATGACTTCAATGAAAGGTTCAACAACCCTTGCTATTCATGGTGATGGAATGTGTGTTCGTACTCCTCCTCCTCTTCTGCTGTCAGGAAGACGGACCTAATCGTGTCCTTGACTGGCTATCAGTGCATTCAAGCAGGTGTCTGAACAGTCTCCTATTGTCTCCTATCAGTCAGAACTGTCTCCCACAGATGAAGTGGATTCCTGTGACACGTCTGTTATCAGCTCCTCTGTGGAAAAAATGGCGGTCAGATCTCAGCGAGCAGCAGCTGGGAGCATCTGTGTCGGCACAAACGCGCTCAGTGTTCGTTGATTTGATGGTCTCCATTTGTTTAAAAGAGATGAACAGACCCCGACTCTCTGGCTCTTCTGTCTAATAATAGCTTTTTATGAATCCGAGGTTCACACACAGATTACACATTACATTAGTGGGGCTGCTCAAGCTGATCCTCTTAGATATATTTAGAATCTCAGACATGACTAGCGCAGAAATCCACTCTCTGATTATGTTTTTGTAACTTATTCAATAATTCAGTTTCAGGAAAAAAGGGAAGTTGGTGGAGAAACATCCTCAGTTTGTTCGGTTTAATATTGATGAAAAGGATTTAAATAGACATCATCCTTACTCAAGCTCTTTTTGGAACACTTCAGGTAACTCTGCTGCGCACCTTTGTGTCGTCAAACTCAGAAAGTAGCAAAACGGAGGGTGTAAATTCAAGGTTTCCACTACATGTAAACAGCGGTGGCTCACCTCATGGTTCATTGAAAAAACCACAAGGCACAACACCAAAGGAACCTCGGCAAAAGCGTACTTATGCTTAGTCAAAAGTCCTGTAGTAAATCCCTTTTAATTTTGTGAAAACATATAGCTACTGACACTCTATTTTGGCATGGTATTTGCAGAAACAAAATGCAGATCTGTATCTGTTGAAAAAATGTCCCCAGAAAGGGGTAGGAAATATTGAAAAAAATATATCAGTTGTTTAGTTTAAGTAACTTTCAATTTTATCACAATTTCAATAGTGTTTTTTGAGGCTAAGTGGTAGGTTTCTGGTCAGTGTTAGTCCTAAAGGGAAAAAGAAAATTTCGGCTCAAGAACTTTATCACTCTAGTTTGGGTAATTTCCAGATAAATCTTGTACATTCTTTGCCTCAGCTTGCCTCATAACTACAATTATTCTTCCTCTCTTCACATTTTGGAGCACATTAATTTTGTTCTGCATTTAGTTTTTAGCTAACTTTTTTAACAATTAGCAAACTTTGATAGTATGCAAGTGTCTATAGAGTTTTGAAGTGAGATGTCACGTTAGCTGTTAGCTTTGCTAGTTCTAGGGATCTAGGAAACTTGTCAAGATGGGTCCATAGATAAGTTAACTGTTAAGAGACATGAGACACATCGGGACAGCAGACAGACGGCTCAATATAACCCCTAAATAAAGCTGGCAGAGCAGTCTGTCAGACACGAGCGGCTTCTACCAGAGACGTAAAGCATTGATTTCTCATCTCTACAGGTAGCTAAATATTATATGTAAACATAAACAAATGGTAATGTTGGAGACAAACTCCACGAATAACTTTCATTGTAAAAACAGTCAAGAGAGACTATGGTGTGTCCAACACATGGAATAGAATGAAAATGTGCAATATTTATCATGATATTTTACCTTGTCGCCGAAATGACAACATTTATGGTGATATTGTTTTTTGTCCATCCCTGCTGGAGACATAGCATTGAGCACACCTCCAGCAGCATCCCACTTCTTCTCTCACTGATTGTAACGGAAGGTTTCAAATGTTTGTGCCAAACTGAGGGCATGGAGGATCAGAAATACAGCGATGAAGAAGAGCTGCTCAGTCTGGAATCTGTGCTGAGCTGAAAATTAAAAACTGATGACAAACTAGCCTGTATCTCCTCTCAGTAGTAACCCTCCTCCTTTTTCCTGCTTTCCATGTAACATCAGCCCTTATTCTTATTCCTCACAGTCAAATATTGACTTCCACATTCCGACCACATTTACACTGGTCTCTCTTTGGCAGACACAGCCACATCTTTGTCTGGTCTGACTGGTGCCTGAAGAAGGTTGTGAAAGTGTGTTGTCCAGTTTAGATACTTGGATATCATTTGTTGGCCTGGACCCGGATCATCAAGTTCCCTCTTACTGGTCTGAAGTGTCACACTTCCATATACTCAACAATGTGCTGGGTGTTCTCGAAACTTCCTTTTCTGACTAGCTCTCAATTTTTCAAATATTCCGGTTCCAGTCGTTCAATAGATCTTAGGCGGAAAAGTTGGTTTCTCAGTCCGTGTAACAGTAAATCCAATATAATGGAGAAATTGGGTCAGTCACACTTGTTTCTGCTACTCATGACAAATATGTTCATGAGAAAACATTCCACAGTTGCACAGTTCTGACATTGCAGCTGTGCGGCTCGTTCATAGTAAACATCCGCTGGAGTTTATTCTCATTACTGTGTATAATAAACCAGACAGACACATGGAGGTCACCGCAGACTATAATGCTGCTTTGTGTAAAGTGGAACTCCCTCATGGCAGATTGCATCATTATAATTTCATTAGGGAACACACCCCTGGGGATTTCTGCAGCTCTTTATCTCCATGCCCTCAAGAGCTGCTCTACTTTTGGTGGGATAACTTAGGAATTTGATCGGCCACGGACAATATTTGTTGACATTTTTACATGGGTGTGTGTCTCAGACCGTGTTGAGTTTGCTGGCTTATGTATGAAAATGGATGTCCAAAACCAATGCAGGGCGTTCCTCCATTTAAGGTCTCAACCCCTCGAGCATACTGCACTCGGCGTCGGTCAGAAACTGCAAGTAATGATCCATGTTTTCATATGATACAGTGCTCTAAATGATTCATATGATGGGACGTGCCAAAGGCATGAATTTGGCCTGAATAAAACATCAAAATAGACAGGCTGCACGCATGTTTACACAACACAGATCTCCCTGTACTCACTGTCAAACCCAACAACAGCTTTCATCATATGATCACTTGCGGGAAACAAAGAGCTTCTCTGATGCTCGTGATGACTATTTGTGACCATGAAATTAATCTAGAGATAAGAGTAACCATTGAAATCGTCACATATAACTCTTAAAGAGCCCTACCTCAGAAGTTGAACTTAGACGCTCATAGAGTAGCTTCACACCAGAATACTTTTTTATTGTTTCTATTTACCAAGCTACATTTCGTTACAGTTTAAAATGGGGAGCGCTGAGATGTTCCTCAGCTTGTTTGTCCTCATTCTTGTTGAGGAACAGTTTTAATTATCTACGTTTTTCTTGGTGTTTTATAATATGTGAAAAATATTGTATTCACTTCAGTGACAGTTGGAAGGTCCTGATGGGGACTTGGATATTGAGATCCAGGTCCAGTGGCAGGAAAAGCTCCTTGATTGGTTGATTTTCTGCAATGTAGTAGCTCATGTCTGTGAAACAATCCTGTGAAATGATCTTTGGCAGTGGTGTTTGTATTGAAAGCTATAAATAGAAATAGAAATAGAAATGGAAAGTCTTTCCATCTAGTCTGTTGCTGCTGTGGTGGTGTTGCCTATCCATTAATCCCATGGTCATTTGAGTGGTGATGGGCTGAGGAAGCTTTGTGAAGCACTGTCACTGTTTATAAATTTATAGAGCTCAGTAGGTGGTGTAATAAATTGTGTTATTTCTTGTTTTGTATTCTCTTTGTTTTGATTTGACTTGTGACTAAATCACTTCTAAGTAAATGAAAAATTGTTTCACTTTCTTGGATCATAATTCTGGGACTATAAGCCACTACTTTTTTCTTGCTGTTGTACAAAGACGCGGCTAATATATGGATTTTTACAGGCTGAAGAGGGTCATGATGCCAAAATATTGAGCCCAGTCACCTTTGGGATCACTGACGTTTTATTTACATTAAAGTGCTCAAAATGCGCTGTTTCCGCCCGTGCGTCCTCAGGTACGCCAACAGAGCCAATCTCTTGGAGGACCACAGACAAGAAGCAGCAGCTGAGACCAGCTGTGCTGTCGGAACTTCGGACACGCGAACGAACTTTAGAAGAGATCCCCATGTATTTTTAAGCCTGGTGCACCATTGACCTTTCTACGACGCAGACAGCACCACTGCACCCGCAGCTTATAGACCGCTGCGGCTTATGTATGAAGAAGAATATCGATTTTCCTTTTTAAATTTAGTGGGTGTGGATAATATTCCGGTGCGCTCTATAGTCTGGAAAGTATGGTACATTTGCCCTTTTAAGCTACTCAAACATTTGTCCCGATCATGAAGTCTTGTGTGTGTGCTCAGTGGTTTTATTTTCAATTTGAATGTTAGTGGCGTTGAGTCATAAGCAACACATTTCTCTGGACTACCAGTAATATTTTCAGAAATGCCTTTGCCCACCATGTAAGCTGCTCATACTCCCCCGCCCCTTACCCAGTGTTCTGCGGCCTCCTAATTCTGAAATCATTCTCCCATTGACCCAATTATTGCACTTTCCCGAAGCTATTTTAATGCATGGTTGCTTTAGTCACAACGTAGGGCTTCAGACAGCTGACATTGTTCTGCATTGCAGTTGTGAATGGAACTAATCTGTTATTTGGCAACATGGAGTCCATAAGGTGAGGTGGACTCATTTAGCAAACTCATAGGGCTTTTGTGTCAAGAGGAAACTCTGATTATAGGTCTGTTGCGCAGGGTCATCTCAGGACATGCCTCTCTGGCCCCAATATGCCTCTCTGGCCCCAATATAAAAGTGGTGTGTATAAAGACTCAGCAGGCTGCTGTCACTGGTTTCTTTTCATCCTGAACTGAAGTCTTCTGTCTTTCTCAGGAGTACATGGAGGACCAGAAATACAGAGATGAAGAGGACCTGGCTGACAAATTGGAAGGATTCAAAAGTGAGTTCCCTTTTCCACGTCCAGAAATTTGTGAGATTTGCCTTTTTGGTTGCACACGTCATCTTCAGCTGAGTGTTTTGTTTTTCTCTGTGGGAAGGACTGCTGTTATTTCTGAGATGCTTGCAAGATCGAGTCCTCAGCGGCCCTGGAGGAATGCAGAGGGGCGTTTCTCTACTTGTTGTTTCAATAATCTGAACTTCCCAGTGTTTTACTTCATCGCTCCAGGGAGTGAGACAAAAAAAGGGAAACAAAAGGCCAAGTCCATTATTCGTGCCATGTTTCAAGATAACCTGAAGTTTCCTCATATTTTCTGGTCTTATCTGCAGTTTGCATCCATTTCCTGGCTTCACCGTAGAGGGACTTTGAAATGTCATCTGATGTCAAAATGAGGGTTCGCCCTAGCACGGCGCTGGGCAGTGACCCTTGGATTATTCAGTGGATTACATTTCATAATGATCTTTGTGATAATTGGTCATTCATGACGACGTGACTTGGGTTATATGAGGACTTGCTGTCAGTAAGAGAGGTGTGGAAGTTACCAGACTGACTGAGGGGTTGTTGTTCACTACACCAATTTCTTGGTCTTCGTAGATATTCTTCATTTTCGACAGTTCAAACCAGGGAGGGACAGCAACAAATGTTAATAAATATTTAAAATGTGCCCATAATTCTTCAGAAGCAACATTTTCTTACCAAAATTAAAAATATATATCTATAAAGGTTTGCAATTTCTAAATAAATAGAACCATATGATCTGTGTGACTGTCTGAAAATCGGCAAATTTCGATCTTATTCAGCAAAATTACCGGGCAGAAACACCCTTTTCATGGGAACCAGTGTGATGACACTACAAGTTGGGCATTATACAAGTAACATCCCACTTACGACCTGCTCGACTTACGTTCACCTGTACTTACGACTGCAGCACGTAGCTGCCTGGCAACGTGTACGACAGTTACGGCAGCACAGTATCCCAGCATCTCACTCTCACACAGTGATCTACCATTACAGCAGCACCTATAACCCTCGCGTCTTCTATTTTGAATGGCATTCGACTTACGACCAATCTGACTTACGACTTGCTTTTTTTTTTTTTTTCTTTTGGTTTAACTCTACTTGCTTACTGCGCAGCCGTTAACCCTCTGAGCTTCTATAGATATCCCCGCCAGTGCTAACAACAAACATAGACTGAGCCCTCTCATAAAAAGTTTTGGTGAAACAGCAGCGCGCGGCTTTGCTTCTATCAGTGAGCGAGTTCTACCCACTGTCTACACGGATTGGCAGACACTCATATTCACCAGCTTTTAGCGAAACATGCTCACTGTATGACGTGTTCCAACATTGTTTTTCGCGTCATGTAGGGGCAGACAGCATTCTGACTCATAGCAGCAGTGGTAGTTGCTTGTTGGAGAAATTCTAAAAACATATGATTATTTTGGGATGTGGATCAGTGCATCACAACAATCACTCACA